>NC_068356.1:6432838-7045338 GCF_020536995.1 Dreissena polymorpha
AACAAGTTATAGAAATAAATCTGAATGTCGCGTTAAACACACAAGACGAATGTAAGTATACATAAAATTAATTTAGAATTACGTTAACCCTTCGGTGTGCTAATCTGATTTTCCATTTACTTTTATCGACTTACACTAATGTCTGGTTTGACAATGATAACACACATTTCATGCGGTGAATATGCAACTAACAAGTTAACAAACACAATAGTTAAACTTTTGTTTTCAATTTAATTGTTTTTTTATTGATGTACTTCCAGTCGTTACATGGTTCTCTACTGTGTAAGTCGCATAAACTTTCCAGTTAGATTTTACAGAAAAGCATTGGTAAAATAGTATTGAATTGACTGGAAAGTGCTGTAAATATCTAAATCAAGAATGAAATGAACGCTTTGTGCGTGGGTGTCATAAAATGGCCGGTGCACTACTTCCGACTTAACAACTTGTTACTTGGAAAGAAATATGATAGTTATGCACTATTCAGAGTCTTGTTTATCTCGAGAAATATTTGGGTCGATGTTTCAAAGGTTATAATCATTATATCAGATAGAATGAGCATTATAAAGCCACATATCGTTCATATGCGTTAAATGGATTAGAATTGATTTTGACATACTTTATTTTTTTCGTGAAAAACTTAAATAATTTGAGATAAAAATTGATACTGAATATGTCAGATTCGCCAAAATAATTTTTAAAATCGGTTAAATTAATCACATAATTCCCTTATCCCTGTATATAAAATGTACAACAATCATCTACATTTTCCTTCATTTTAACCGTTATGTTAGACACTCCACAATGCATCTACGCTGCTTCTTAGGGGCAAAAATGTTGGACGCACCTAATCATGGTGTGTATACCCCAAACAGGCCCAGGTACGTCCCCTGAATTAAGTTTCATGGCTTAGGTCGAAGAATGTTTCTTATTATTCTATTTACTTTTGGTAACTTTATATTTTACTTTAGCCATCTGAAATATACATTAAATAAAAATATACGATGAACAACATTTTGTCGTATTAAGGTAGCAATCGACAGTGCCTATTGTTTTTAGACAATCTACTATTTATACTAGATGTACATTTTCATTTTTCATTACCACCATACCGTATAATCGAAAGTATGCCGTCAAAAGTATTGTTTTAATGACATGGTTTTATGAAATAATACATTTTGACTATTTTTATCGGGATCATCAGTTCTACAAAGCAACAAAGCAACATCGTTACATCCGCACTTTTAACACCCAATAGAGCATTCTCACAGCGGCCTTACGATGAGAAACTCGCTGGCTGCACGGACTGTATATATTGTAATCTAGAGTCCGTGCTGGCTGTAAATCCGCGTTGGTGTAAAGGGAGACAAATGCAGAACTATTGTATATAATTTTCCACATGAAACCGAGTTTTTCAAAAATTCATTGAAAATGAAAAATGTACTCCAGGTAAGCGTTTAAATACGTTAAAAAAAGTGGGGTGGTATATTCGGCCCACATTTTTTTCACACCCCACAATAAAGGTTTCATATAGAAAATCACCCCATATTTATAGTAATGTCTTAGTATATATATATATATATATATATATATATATATATATATAATGTATATGACAAAACAAAGATTATCGGGCCAACTTTTGTTGTTTATATTTGTTCTATACACTTATAATACAGCGTGTTACGGAAACAACAAAATTCTTAAACTAGCGAGTTGAAATATAATTATAAAAACATATATCTTGAAACCTTCACCACTTCGCCAAAAAAAAGAGAATTAAAACATGGTCTCCGAGTCAACAACTTTAACAATAAAGGCATGAATTTTCGTACGGACAAATAACACAACAATAAGCAGCATAATATCTTAGCATATTTGTTACAAAACGTTATTGCTTCATCACAAATTGACATTTTGTAGAATGATAAAGCATGACGATTTCTAGGAAGCTGGCTAAAAATCGCGTTAATAATACATGTAAATTAACAATAAACATCAGACATCAAATCAATATTTCAAGCACACAATACTGTGTATTTTACAAACACACACGCCCCCCTCCCCCACACACATTAGTGCTTGGTTCCATCCCATGTCTTAGACAAGGTCAAGCTTGAATGATATAAGCGTATTTGGAACGGTCATGGGCAACAATTGTCTAGGTTTCAAAGAGTTTTATCAGGCATTTTTGGTGAAATACAAAACAGCAAAGTGAACTTAATCCGTCATGAATATGTTTTTTTTAATGTTTTGGATAAACGAAAGCCATTAGCAAACGGTAGTGTCTGTTTCAAGCGGTATTGCTACAACACACACCACTCAAATCGTGTTAACCAAGATACATGTCATTTGAATTATTCAAAAACTTCAAAAAATGTTCATATTAATGTATCATTACAGACGGATGTGCATTATTCTGAGTCCAACTAGATCATGGTCAAAAAGACGGGTGATATAGATATGTTTGGATAGGTAACGGTCATGAGCAACAACTGAGAGAAAGAGTTGGAGCAATTTGAGTTGATGCTAAACGAAACTGTTAAATCTACTTTCCCTGTCACAGAAGGAAAGACGAAGGACAGACATAAGGACGGATTAGATGAACATTCACTATAAGCCTCCCGAATCAATAATCAAAAGAGGGAGTAGAGGCATAAAAATGGAATGGCTTTGTTATTATGACAATCGTTAACGACAATATTCCACAAGCCTTTGAAGTACGTCGCTCATTATTAATTAAACTGTAAAGACTATGTTGCTTGACCCTCTGTACGTACAAGGTACATGTACTAGCAGATATTACCACATGAAAGTTTACAACAGACACGATTGTCAAAAGCTAACGAAATTTCCAGACACCTGCAGGGTAGTGTTGAGCTTCATACCAGGTTTGTGTCAAGGGCCATCATGATGTTTACAAAAGACACGGAAGATGTTTGTCAAAGGCGTGCGGAAGTAATGCTGATTTCAAAATATGGTTACATTATCAAATAAGTAAACACGGGTATCAAATAACCGTTCCTATACGATTCCTTGCATATATGTGAGAGGAAAAATAATTACAGAAAATAAAGTTATTCCTATGAACTTCGGAAGAATTGCCGTAAGATTTTGGTTATTCATTAACAATGAAAACACGCATTTTTGGTGAAATTTGCTTATATCTTATATAATGTTAACACCAAAAGCAAAAAAGGAATTAAATAACAATGTTTTAAGAAAGCAATATGCAGCCATACAAGTGTAGCGATACTTCATGTTCTACATATTTCAATTTACAAACAAAATCACACTCAACTTAACAACACATGTCGATTAAAATAATTTAAATCAAAATACAAAGTTTTATCGGAACATAAAATATCACAGTTTCTCACCTATGACCACTTTGTAACAACACAGTTTTCTATTTACAGAGACATTTGATAATCCAAAATTGTATCGCAGGTTAAAACTGATTCATTTAAAAATGCTGTCCACTTTCTTTTTCACTGTAAATGGCTCGGCCGTAGCGTGAGTCTTTGATGGAATTTTGTGCCGTTTTCTAGGCCAAGTAAATGTATCATACCCCCCAGGCTTTGTCGATTCATGGTTCACTGGCGATGACCCTGAGGTGTTAGTGAAGCCACCAACTTGCCCCTTATGTACACTCAACACGTGCGTGTGTCTCGTTTTCATTGAATTTAAATTTGCTTCATTCATAGACGCAGACATTCCAATACCGTGCATTTCATTTTCTTCGTCTTCAAATTCGTCATTGAAACTCATATTCGAGAATGCGGAATCCTCCATATTTCGATCTGCTGGACGAGGGCTTTTTGACTTGTGAGATTTTAAATACTTGGTTTTATCACTAAATTCATCAACCTCGTCTTCATCTGAATCGTATACATCTTTAAACTTTTGATAGCTTGGCTGTGGTGTATTCACATTAGGATCTCGCGCTTTTTCAGCATCTCTGTTCGCGTTTGCATTAGTTGACTGCAACTTTGAATCGGAAAACATTGGAACACTGTCTGGACTGGTAACGTATTTTACGGCAAGTGTCGTGGTCAACATTCCAGCCGGTGCCTGTTGTAAAAGAACCGGCTTTGTTGGAATGGTTTCAATTTGGGTGTTAACAGTTTTCGTTTGAAAATTAAACAAGGGCTTCACATACATAGACTCACGTTGTTTTGGATCGAAGTTCTCTTGCAATGCTTCGGACCGATAGTTCAAACTATCGGCACTAAAACTATTTGAAACACCGTTCCTTTGATCAACAAGAGCAGATTTTGTAACGTCAGAAAAACCAGAGGCAAAATATAAAACTGCATCAGTGGAACTGGAAGAACGTTTCATGAATGGGGCGTTGCTGAAGATATCATTACTAAGAGCGGTATCATTATCGCTGTCGTCGCTCTTAGCTAAGAGACCAACGAGCATCTCACCTCCGGAACTGTGGCGTCCTTTTGCCCTCGGCCTTTGCCTCACGGATGCTTTTTGTACATCATCTTTGTTGACGGAAGACCGTGGGAGGCGTGGTTTGGGTGGCACAGCTGGCTTTCCTACTGAACCTTGCTTCGCAGAATCTGTTTTGCCATCACCAATAGCTTGCAGCAAGGTGGAGCTAGGCCTCTTCTTGCGGACTATTTTCTTTTTAAATGGTGCAGAACCGAAAATATCCGTGTTTTCAAGCTTCATTACTGGGGAAGAAGACGCCGAATCACCAGTAGATGAGTATTTTAATTGTCTGCTGTCAGTTGCAGTTTCAGTACCTTTCTGTCCAGCATTTGTTTGTGACCTGTAGTCATCTTCCAGCTCATCGTCATCGAGAAGAGGTCGAACGCCGTGCTCATGCCCAATTATCGGGTCTGGTTTTTCCGGTGGCGTACTCTCAACATCCTGCTCTGATATACTTCTACGAGGAGCTGGTATAGGGTGATGTTTCGGTGTAGGATCGTATTCTTGACTAGACGTCGAGATCATGGAGATAACGTCGTGATCCTTTTTCGTGGTGTGCACGCTTGGTCGACTGCCGTATTCATCGTCCAACTCTCGGTAATAAAATTCTGTCCCTTTTTGTTCCGAGATAGAGTCTTCATCAGCGTGAGAGGAACTGGACTCGCGGCGTTTTCGAGGTTTGATTACTTGTCCAGATGGCGTTATGTGAGTATTCTTAGGAAGATTTTTCTGAACTGACGCCAATTCAGCTTGTTCTTTGTAAGCTTTAACGTCAACATTATTAGATCTGTTCACATTAATTGTGATTTTCGTTTTCACACTTTTCTCGTCTTTAACGTCATTGTCATCAACTTCATCCAATTTACAATACTTGGAACCAATTTTATCCTCCTTTTCTTTCTCATTAGACACTTCATCAATCCGCTCTTTGCTATCACCAGTGTCAACAAGCTTGTTGTACTTAGAAGCCATTGATAAGGCTCTAGACAAAGGATTTGAAGGAAATTTCTCCACGGGTACATTTTGTGTTTCTGCCTCATGTTGACGTTTTTCATGCAAACCCTCCATCTGCTCATGATCACTGTCATCACTTTCTGAATCGCCAACTACAAAGGCAACAATCATTTTAAAATATCTAACAGACATAATTTTATCTTGCCTAAACGCGTTAATGCAAATTTATTTCCTATTTATGACGCATCTAACTTGTCACCTAATGTATGACTTTTAATTGGTTTTCCCGATTTGATTGCAAGTTATTATTTTAGTGATTTGTATCAATAAGCCTCTATCTGGGAATACGAGGCTAAATGCATGTGGATAAATTTTCGTCTTAGATTAGCCTCAGCAGTCCACACAGGATTATCAGAGACACTTTCTGTCTTAACTGACTTCCTTTAAGCAAAAAATAACATACAAGCGGAAATGGTTGCCCCTGATAAACCTCTGCAGACTGCACATGCCAATCTGGGACAACACTTCCTGCACATGTATTAAATCCTGTCTTCTGGAAGACCATCTTATATTATTATTTTGGCAATAAATTGGGCTTTGAAAGGTCAAGAAAACACAAGTCACAAGATGATAATGAATATGGAGTGTATTCTTTACATATCACAAGTATTGCACTAGCTCTTACTCATTGGCAAAGTGTGTAAAATCTACTAGCAAATTAACTACCTATATAGCTATTATGCAATAACTACTAATAGTAAATAACAATACATACAAATCATTTACATACATACCATTTAGCATTAAATGTAACAAGACTATTGGCTATTATATATTAATACTGTAAATAACAATCATAAAGGAAATTTACAGTGTAAAGCATTCAATGTCATGTTAATGATTAATGTAAAAGTCATACCCTGCATAAAGACCAGATGTAAAAGAAAGGAAAGACAGATTGGATTCATAATGTCTCTTTGTAAAAGTAAGCAAAGCCAGTATACCAAATGCCCTCCCCGCTCACTTGAGATACCAAGCAACAAGCAAAAAAGTTTCCAAAGTTTCCCATAACAATTCTAAGGAAAACAACTTCAACACCTGGCTGCCATGTTTTGAAACAGCAATAATTGTAAAACTCAGACCTGAAATATACAATTTTTCTATGTTCTTGGCAAGATTTAACATGTGACCTTTCAAGCGTTCAAATTTTCAAAACCATATTTTACTTGTCTATGAAATAATAACAAAAACGTTACATACAAGGTTTATAGAAATTATGCAAACAAACTGAGAATGTTTTTCTTTAATTGAACTTAGGGACTTTATTTTTGATGCAACATTACACAGTTTTAAAATCATTTGAGATATCATTTGCGTAAATGTTGTAAAAAAGTTTCATGAAAATTTGGCAATAAAGAGGCCTCTAGAGTGTTCACATGCTATTTCTTTAATTTGACCGAGTGACTTTGAATTTTACCCACATGACCCAGTTTCTAACTCTGCTGAAATATCTTTAGGACAATTCCTTGGTCGAAGTTACATGAACATTGGGAATTTAATGTGGCAGGTTTTGCAATTTTCCTGTTGTTTACTCAGAAGACGACAGGCAAATGTTGAAAATGCATGACCAACAAAAGCTTACTATCATTTAAAAAATGTTGATAATCCCAAAATATTCATATTCTTCAATGACAAACATATATTTGTCATACTTGCCATCTCTTTGATCATCAATCAATAGCAAGAAAATCATCATGGTATAATACATATACATATGTTCCAGTCTCTGGGAGAACCGGACATAATGCGTGTGTGTAAAGTAATCCCATTGATAAGTGTCTTGTTAAACAAAAATCCAGTTATGGCTTAAAGTGTCCATCCAGATTGGCCCTTGCTGATACTTCACACACATGCAGTAAAACCAGTTTTCAAAGAGACTGGATAAAAAAAGAGAACATCATGTTAGTACTGAATAAATGTAATGAAGCAAGACTGTATCCAAAACAAGAAGAAAGAAAATGGCTTGAAAAAATGACCTCAAATGATGTCACTATACTGTGTGCATTTGATTGTTTAAACGATGTGAAAAAAAAGAAAGTTTTTTTATGCCATGAGGTGTTATTTGATAAAAGGAGGCAATAATGGGAAAAACGTCAAGTACCGGTAAATAACTAAAAAAAAATTACCATAGAGCCAATACATTTTTATCACACACCATTCAATGCCTATTATAAGGAATCATGCAAAGAACTTCCTTAAGTTCAACTTCCCAAAAATAGTCAGTCTTATATATAAGACCACACATTTTTTAGTTGTCTGATATTTATCAACAAAGAACGCAAATCTAACAGATTTTTGGAGTCTAAATTTATCATGTCACTGAATAAAACAACCTAATATCAGAGCAAATAAATACAGTTGCGCTATTTTTGTCACGCTCTAAATTTGTTCATTGTCCAATTATAAATTAAGCCAAAACATGTAACAGTTTTATGTAACCTGCACGTGTCAACCATGACAATGTCCCTGAATAGGATTGTAGTAAAAGACTAATTAAAACTGCTATAGGTCAAGAAAATAATTCTGCACGTAACACACGTGATACCCCATAAGTGCACAACATTTAAACAAATCAGATTATGTTTTAAATATACATATAGTCAGATTGCAGTTTGTATCAATTTGAATAAAACTTTTTTAGTATTGTTTTATTAAAATGTATTGTTGCCTTAAGTATTTCACAACGGCAATATTAACTTATAGAGATTGAGAATTTGCGCTAGATTATATGTGTCAAATATAATTATCATTTTTGTCTGCACATTTTTGGCAGGTTGTTGAACCAAATATCTGACTTTTTTTAGCTTTCTGAATATCTGCCTTACCTATATGGAGCAATAAGTATTAACAGTCAAATGAATTTGAACATAATGGGTTATGTAATATTACATCTGACCAATAAAGTTGTACAAAAATATGATACTATCAAAAAAATGTTCAACAAAACTCTTTGTTTTTAATAACAGCATGAAAACATAGTTTATTACATTTTGAACGCCAGAGGCACAAGAATTGTAAATTGTGCATATGTAATTAAAAAGAAGACACATTGTTAGGGTTAACAATCAATTACCAAAGAATATACTCAAACACAGTCTTTTAAAAAACTTATTAGGCTAATAATTTATAGACTAAGCTTCATTTACCATATCAATAACTTATTTTATAGGACATAAGTCTAAAAACATAAAAGAATTCCAAACAAATCAAAATTAATACAACAGAGATAATTAGTACAGAGTTATTATTCAGCATGATGTTCAACCTGTTAAACATAAAACGACCAGTCATTTTTAAACATTACACTGCATACACTCTTAAAATGAAACAACTGACACAACACTTAAAATTTTAGAGTTTATATTGTATTTTAGAAACCTTGCTGTTTCTTTCTTAATCCTGTTTATCATTGTTGTGTTTGTAGCATTCTACAGACTATTTGACAGTGTTCAATAATTATATATGATATTATAAAGAAAACATGAACCTGACAAAGATTTATTAAAGTTTAAGTGGTTTGGGAATCTGATTTTTGGATCATTATTTAATATGCAACAAATGGATCATAATTAAAAATGTCAACTTCAATTATCTGTGCGCTGGTTTTATAATATTAAGTAAATTGGAAATAACAGTCAAACACTTCAACTCCATATCATTGAAACCAATCTGAAATATAATGTGTCTTGTTTGAATTTCTTTGATGCAAAGAAGATCTGACACAACAGATATGACAACCTTTATTTCACAAACCTATTAATGCTCAAACATATTTCTGTAAAGCAAATTAATATACAACAAACTTAGACCCATAGACAGACAACTGACCCATACACAAACAACTGCATCTATAATTGTCTAAACACATGAAGGGAAAGTATAAAGTGACAATACATGGTTTAATTATACACGATTTCCGATTGCAGGGTTTTGGAAACAATTTTTACTTTGATGAATTCCTTAGAAAATTGTTGCAAAGACAACATAATAAAAGTATAAAGTATTACAATTACTCAGTTATAGATAACAACATTTAAATATTCATGATTAACATTTTGCAGTTTAAAGTTCATAATTACATGTAAGATAGAGGATAAGTTCAATGCTATCTTGATGAGTTTGTTTATTTCAGTGGATTATCATGGTATCATGGTAGCATGATGGATACAAAGTGATTCAAGTGATGATGCCAGGGTATAAGTGAGATAAGGTTATGTCCAATTTGTCTTAACTTGAGCCCAGGTTGTCAACCAAGCAATGCCCAGTAACAAGGGAAGCTATTGCGTCCCAATAAATGCAGGAAGTGTATCACTGCTCCCATATCGTTCCCAGCACTCCATTTCCAGTTGAGGACAAAGCACACAAAAGCTCTGGAATACAAGCACATACCGGACATACATTCAACCATCTATATACGTGTACCACACTTTGGTGACCACAGATTACGCAGACGTTTGTGGAAGTATCAATTTTACTTCACTGTATCAATCTACATGTCCACAAGCAAGTTTCTTGTCCCAATAAATTAATGATGTCTTTTACATTTTATTTTAAGTCATTACTCCCAGTATGTGCCATAAAATATGAAATATAAAACAATGGCTTATGCCAGTGTATAGAAATTTCATGTTATTTAAATTAACACTGACTTTTTGTTAATAATTTTCAACCTCTATATTGAACAAATGAAAAGCCAAAAAAATATATATATAATCTTTTCTAGACAGTATTTTCACTATTCTTACATTTAAATTCAACCATTTTATATAATGAAAACACCACAACCATATGATACAATGTAACATAATACATTAACAGAAAGAGCTTCAAGACAGAATCCTGACAATTATGGATTACGGTCGGAAATCAAGTCCATACCCCATTTAAATGCCATAAAACCCCTAACAATTGGAGCAATACATATGACAAAATATATACATATAAATAAACAAATAAATATAATGATAGTCTGGTTAATGTGAATCTTAAAGAATAATGCAATAATAGTCTTTGAAAAAACAACAAATTGACACAGAAGATGTCCGTTTCATTGAGAAAAAAAAATCCCATCAGAAACAATAATGAGCAAGTCTCTGGTAACTATGGACTTGCATGTATGTACAGGTAACTATGGACTTGCATGTATGTACAGGTAACTATGGACTTGCATGTAAGTAAAGTATCATCTAGGATTAGCAGTCTGCAAAGTTTAATCTGGAACAGTACTTTGCACTTTTACGGAATTTTTCATTTAAGAGAGCCTTATCAAATCACAAATGTAAGCAACTAATCACGGGCGACACTTTCCGTCTAGACTTACGCTTTTGTTTAGCAGAGACTTCTTTTTAACAAAAAATTCCAAGTAGAGTGTCATCCCTGATTAGCACAGGCTCAACTGGGAGGACACTATACACAATTCATTAAGAGCCGCTTTCCCAGAAACTGACTAATTTATTTTGCAAGAAAGCAATACTTGAACACACATAAGAACAAGATGTTTTGTATAGGGCATGCTTAGCACCAGGTTTTCAAATTTTAGGGCAGATATATTGGATTCAAGGTTTACAATCATTCATATAAAAATAAATGTTTTCTTGTATAGTTGTTTCAGGTCTGAAAACTGTTAAGACTAACTTTGAGACCAAATTTGCATAGACAAAAAATTAATAATATTTGAACAGAAGTGACACCATGGCATCCACCATCCACCAATCAAATAGCTCTCTGACATGCACTTTATGGTCAGATTGCAAACCGCACTAATTGACCTACATTGAAATGTCAGATTGTAAATGAATGTAAGTTTTCTTTGACCAAATTACTATTTGGCATACTTGACAAAATAAACTATTAACCTGCATTCCATGATGCCAATTCTCATAAGGCCATAAACAACAATCCAATTAGACATTGACTTTAACTGACCGATCCAATTTCTCACAGGCACACAATCACCAAAATGAATTACACATAATGGAATCACTCATCGTCCCACAAACTTTAGCGCAATAGCTCATTGAAGAACACCAAATGCATGTCTGGCCAACACAGAATGCAATATGCCATATTTGTTACACATAATGCAATGCCCCTATGGCTCACAGAATGAAATGTCTAATTGGTCCAAAAACACTACTTGTAATTTTTATTTAACACACAGATTGTAATTTCTTATTGAGTCACATATACCAATACAAAGTCTCTTTGACCTGAACTGGCAAATGCAATTCTATATAGCTTAGAAAGAAATCAGTCGATGGCTGACAATGTAGAATGCAATTTATTTTCTTATCTGCCCACAATAAGAAATGGAAAGTCCCAAATGCAATGCCTTATTGGCACCTTCTCCAATATATGCAAGTTATCATTTGCCCACAATCCCAAACACAATGTCTCTTTCTCATAATCTCCCATATTCAATGTCCCTTTTGCAAACAATCACAAATTTAATATCTCTTTGACACATTCTCCCATATTGCACACAATCCTAAATGCAATGTCTCTTTGACCAATTCTCTCACATTAAATTTCTCATTTGCCCACAATCCCAAATGCAATGTCTTTTTGCCCAATCCTCTATATTCAATTTCACATACGCCTAAAGCCAGTAAGTCATTTTTTATAGACACACATTCAATGATGCAAATTTTAATTGACTGGCATTTAGCTATCCACATAGTCATTTTTGAAGTCTTTTCATTCAATAACAGCTACATTATGTTTCTAGTCTTCTTCATTTTTTCAAACATATGATTTAGGGCAAATGTTAGAATTGTGTACACGAAAAACAAAATAACAAATAAATCCAGGTATTTAAAAAAAGTATAAACAATTTACAACGAACTAATATTAAACAGAATGAGGTGGGATTTCATACATCGACAAATAATGAATAGAATATGATAGTCAGAGTAGGATTGGAGAAAGCTGTAAAATGCAATTAAGAACTGAGGAAAACTTTGAAGAGTCAAGGGCAGCAACTCTGTCCAAACATGCAGATGTATCTTGCAAAGACCCGCAACTCTTCATGATCAAATGCTGGGGAGGTATTTCATGCTGAATATGGTGTCACATGGCGCAGATATGATTTGCTGAGGTTATCTAACTTTGGTTCCTGCAATACCAAAGGAGAACATGAGCATTTGTTTGCCAATGAAGTAAGAGTCTTGAGTGGAAACAGAAATTGAAAGAGAAACACAATAAACCCTATTCAACTGTACCAATGGCTGACTGAACTGTGTGCCAAAGGGGATAGCTTTTTTGCAGTAGAGTTCATTAAAAAATTTAAATTGTCCGATAAAATTATATTGTTTATGTTTAATAAACTGTTACATTTTTATCAATTGTTTTGTATTTCAGTGGCAAACAAATACTGTCCTCCAATGGCCAACAGAAAGGTCATGGTTCACTATACATCATATACCATACATACATGATATACTATATATACATATATAGGAGAAGATCAGAATTGCAGTAGCCTCAGTATTTCAACAAGCCTTGCGAATAAGACTTACTGTAATTTTTTTTTTTTTTTGGTTGTCCTATAATTTAGATACGCAAAATATTTTTGAAATACAGGTGTCCGTAAAAATGCATGATCAAAGTTTCACCAGACAAGCAAAACAGGGCAGAATTCTGGTTAAATAGCATTGTAAAAGAAACTGTCACAAAAATTTTGAGTCGTATATTATGGACAAAAACCCTTATGTCCAGAAATTTAGAGTCACACACATTTTTATTATGGCAAAAAAAGGAGGTGTCCAAAAACTTGGAGTACTATAATTGCCTTGTGTGCACACACGGTCAAACTATTTTACTTTTGATTGGAAGCATAACAACATCTAAGTGTAACACACTCCTATTATAATGGACTTAATCAATTTGTCAGTTGGTATGGTGACAAACTGGGATCCCGGGGGATCTGGCGTACCAGGCATAAGTAAGTTACCAGCACTTGTTAACAGATATGTGCAGATTATTTACTGGTATACTTATATCCCAAATGTTGATGACGTGTTTTGCAGCTAATGATATAGAGGTAACAGTATTGAAGTGACATCACAGTCTAAATAAAGAATGATCAGTATGACAATTCATTAAAACAAATATTTCATACATAGGGTTGTTTGAGAAATGACAAATTGGTTATGTTCAAGAGACATTTCCAGCACATTCCTACAGCTTCAACAACAAGAAACCGTCAGAGACGGGTGATGATCCCCAAAGTTTTTTTTGTCACAATATTGCACTATATATTCAGATAAAAGGAAACATCTTGAGGGGCATAACTTTGTACAAAATAATACGATGGATGGTTTAGCAATTAAAAAATTTCAAAGGGCCATAACTCTCTTAATAAATCATCTAACCAGAACCCACAAATAACATGCACATCTCCTCAAGGTAGTTAAGCTTCCCATAAAGCTTCATTGAATTCCAGTCAGTAGTTGGGGGGACAAGAATTGCACTATATGTACAGTTTATAGAAAATTTCAAAGGGCCATAACTCTGTGAAAAATCATCCAACCAGAACCGGCTGATAATGCGCACATCTCCTCTTGGTAGTGAAGCTTCCTATAAAGTTTAATTGAATTCCAGTCATTACTGTCTGAGAAATAGCCCGGACAAAAATTGTGCACGGACAGACACATGCACGGACAGACGAAGCGACGACTATATGTCCCCCCCAAAAATTTTGGGGGAGCATAAAAATGGAACTGGAATTTGCAAAATGTAGCCTAACAAGGCACACGCACTGCATTAAATGGTAATGGCAAGGTTACGATAACCTACAAAAATGCTTTTTTCTATTGTCTATTCATGTTGTTCAGCAGTTTTTAATGTATTAGTAAAACAAATGACATTTATGCTCACAAATTTGAAGCACGAGTCTCCCATTTTGAACACACGGACCTTCTGCCACATTTCTGTCAAGCTACATTCTTTACATTTCCAATTTTCCCCTATTTTTTTTACAAGCAACTTAAAATCAATACAATTTATATATATTCAATAATAGATAACAAACTACATTTTATACACTTTGCCAACATAACATTTTATAAACTAAATAAGTCCTATTGCTAAAAAAGTGGTATTGTAGTTAAAAGTTTATTTTGGAAATTAATTTTTTTTTATTGAATGTTTTTCTTGGACTAAGCAACTAATTATATGGTAGGTCAATAGTAACATTTATGATTCCTGACATCTTTTATCATCAACTGCACACTTAAAGGTGTGCCAGAATATCTACAAAGCATTACAATTCATTCTTCGCAAGAGAACAGTAAGGATTCTACTTTCACATACCATATTTGGAAACAAAAAGCACAAGACAACATAAGCATAAAAACATAAGATAAGCGGAGAGAAAGAAGTCATTCCTGTTTCCATTTAGGTCGATATGAATTTCAAAATTTAATCTTATTTTATAACACCATGGAGTAATTCCTTCAATATGTCACGATGTAAGGATTGAAAGAGCTGTAAGCAAAGTCATGATTTAAAGAACCATAGATGTAATGACCTGCATTATGAGATAATGGGTCTCATGTCATATGCTGCCAGCAAAGATCTAGACCAGCCAGTGCATAACACGCTGTCTGATCAAGAGTAACCCTATATGCTAAAAGACATCTGAGTCAAATAATGGAGACCAAACTTTCTGAATGGCTAAACACATGGTCAATACAATCTCATCATTCAGTCCATTATCAATCAAACCCATTCAGCCTAAATGAAGCCCTATGTCTAAGTGATAATACTCACCCGCCTTCTTGAAGGGGGCGTTCTGAAATGGGTCGGTGGATGAATCAGAGCCAGACATCACCAGGTCTTCTCGGCTTTTCACGTTAGATATACCTTCAATAGAATTAGTCTAGGTGTATAACAGACTAAAGGTCTAGTAAAACTGCAAATATCCACAAACAAGTAACAATATTGTTGTGGTCTTACTGTTGTACTGATCAGGGCTCAGGTCCATGAGTCATTTCTTGAGAAAAAAGAACTGACATCAAAATTTTATATTTTTACAATAACCATTTGTCAGGAAACCAGTCTCTTTAAAACTGTCTATTCAAACCCCAAAAATATCATGAATATACAACAATTTACAACATAAACAAGCAAATCATCCATTTACAGTTTGCTTATTCAGATTTTTTTTACATTGTCAATACTATTTCAGTCGTATCCCATCAGTCAATTTAACTACTCACACCCTTTCCTGTGTAAGCTCCTTTATCAGTACTAAGTGCACATAATTATGGTGGTAACTTACAACTGCCCTACTTGAACTAGAGGTATGGGGAGAATGGTTGTCAAAAGGATTCCATGACTGACCTCAACTTAAGTGACCGGGCAGGGGAAACTTACTCTATCAGACCTCTACCAACTGAACTAGCTTGCCCAAGAAACTACTTGTTCTGATCATTTAAAGTACACTTCTAAATCAAAGATTTTCCCATTATTGTGGAATCTTTACTTTAGATTAGAATCAAGAACATCAAGCAAAATAGTGTGCTTTTCTGCAAAAAGTGTTAAAAGCAAGAGGGCTGAACAGGCTTTTTGACTCTCACTGGAGGATATAACACATACTGCTATTGGATCCTCTACGTAGTTTGTCAAACTCTTTGCCAAATATCGTGTCCTCAGTCTCATTGCCAAAGTTGTCTTCTTCGAATGGATTCCACTCATCCATAGACATTGTGCGGGCCATGCCTTGAGTTCTACAAATACACAACGCTCGTGTGACTGTATACTGTATATCAGTACTAGTTGGTGCAGTTTGGTTTGCTCATCAGTCTATAATGATTTATGATGCATGTTGGATTTAACATTCAGGAAAATTATTCATATACTTTTTAATATTTGTCTTAAAAGAAACATGTACATCCCCTCATCCATGGAGTTCATTGAGATATTGATTTATAATTTTACTTCATTTGAGTCTTTCAACACAAAATGATGAAAATAAAAACAGCAAACGATAACATCACAAATTGTAATTAAAATTCTAATTTTAGATTTACACATCTTTCTATAAAAAAAACACTCACACAATAATCCATGTAAAAATATCAAATTCAGAATGTAAAACTGTCTAATTTTAAGAGAAAGAAGTAAAACGAAGTTGCATTTCTATCTCAAAAATATTTGTCCGATTAACGATAAATTAAAATTATTCCTAAATTTTATTTTCACAATGATAAATTGAAATAATTACATCAATATACCACAACATACCTTGGAGGCGAGTTTATTGGACTAGTAGTTGCTGACTTGGATTTATGGTCAAAGACAGCAGTCAGGCTATCGCCGGAGGTTGAGCCCCCGTAAGCATGGAATGCACTTCCCTTCCCACCCATCCGGTACCCAGAGGTGTCACTGACATTGCGGCGATGAGTTCGGGGCATTGGTTTGGGGGATGATGGCGGAGTTATTGATATAAGTGGTTGTTGACCCTCAGCCTTCAATGAGCAGGATTGGCTGTTAATAGCTCTATTTGCAGTGTGCATTTACTCAAATACATTATTAAGAAAATTCTGTACATAAAACCAGACTGGACATAATCTTTAATATGCATGTATATTGGCTTTGCTTTTCTCATACACCATTACACCATTGATAACACATTCATTCTTTCTTTTTTTAAATTCTTTATTGGATTTCCTTTTAGTTCCAGTTGAATATTAATAATATTGGACAATTTCAATTACATGATTTCTATAAATTGAAAGATATTTTTAAAATATTGAGTATATCCCCAAGAACTATATAACAACTTACAGTAGATTTCCGAGGTTTTTGCGGTTTTATAGGCGGTTTCTTAAACCGAGAATCTTGGAATGCAGGATTATGGTTGGTTGTGTCCTTTTCTATATCACTGAACACTATGAGCTCTTCCCCGGTGGAGGCACTCCTTGATTGGTGGCTATTTATGGCAGGGGCGGAGCTACTGGCATTGACAGGCCCCTGGGCAGGGTTTGAGGCATCAGGTGGGCGGATCTGTAAGCGTTCTTGCAGCAGGACATTGAACTGATCCTCGTCTGATGACTCTGACGGCTGGGCTTGTTGCTGGGGATGCCTCTGTTGCTGCTGCATAAACATGTATTGCTGAAACAACAAGATGCTGCGTTCAATAAACACATATGGCCCCAGTGGAAGACGTGTAAGTATTGATTCATTGGACCATTTGAATAGGTCATTGCCCATAAGTACGTTAGGTCAGCATCAAGGTTAGAATGAAGTCAGGTATTGTGGGTGTGTTAAGAGTGGGTATAACATCCAAACATTAATACAGTAACAATAGCTTAAGTATCAAAGCTTTGAAGCAACAGTATTGATGTTAAACAAGACTTGTCATTTTGGGTTAACACAAAATTTGAATCTTCTGCATTAGTCCAAAAGTAGGTCAATGTCAGGTCAAAATAAGGTCAAGTGGGTGCGTTGATAGTGTTCACAAACATCATCCAGACAGAAAGTGTCAATTAGAGTTTACAAAGAATTCAACTTTCAGAATCAGTCTTAGTCCAAAAGAAGAGCAATGTCAGGTCAAAACAAGGTCATGGGAAGTGGGTGTGATGATAGTATTAATAGATAACAACATTGCACTTCTCAAGGTTGTTTAGCAAGCAGTATTTAAGTTAGACAAAACATGTCATTTTAGGTTCACCAAGTAATGGGACCTTCTGAATAGTCAAAGTACAAAAGCATGTCAATGTCAAAATTAGGACATGCGATTTGGGTGTGTTTATAGTTTTCAGAGGCATCATCCATGCGAGTATCAAAGCTTATTTGGAAGTATTACAGACGTCTTACCAAACCCATCATTTTTTTATTAACATTAACATTATTATTAATTTTGACCTACAGGCTACTGAATAAGTGTCAGTGCAAACATAGGTCACTGTAAAGGTCATGTGAGGTCACTGTAAAGGTCATGTGAATTGGATGTATGTTTAGTTGTAAAAGGTATTATCCGTGCAAGTATCCATGCTTTGTTGGAATAATTATTGATGTCAGACAAAACATGTCAAACAAGCTCATTCCAATGATATTTTTTTTTAATAGTTGGAGTCATAAAAAGGAATTTTTATACAATAGATAAAATGCTTAACTTTTAATGAAAATAAGTAAAAATGAAGTTTGGAAAAATGGTCATCCTGCTGTTGTCAAAAAAATATTTTCTTGGACAGAAAGCCACTTCAAAATAATAGAAAATTAGAGCTAAAACTTACTAACTTCAATATATTTTATTTGAAATTACATGTTATTTTTTTTTTATAAGACATAAACATTGATTTATACCCCAAACAACCCATCTAGTATATGTAGCAAGTTTATAAAAAGAAATGTGTCCACAGGGAATCTCCCCCCCCCCCGCCACCCAATGCCACTTTTGTGTCACTCAGCTTATGTCACAAATAAGCTTTTAAGGACAATTTCACTTTTGACCTCTAACTATGACTTTGACCTTTAAGGTAATGAGACTACACTTATTAGTTTAAACCTTCTGATTTAAGCCTGATTGCATCGAAAGCTTCAGGCTTATTGAAATGCTCCAGAGTCTGTTTCCTGGGCCTAGAACCAGTACTTTGTGTCCTTGAGGGGTAATCTGATGAACACTCTCACAGTGGGTTTTGTACACATGACCTCCTGGTTGCTAGGCAGCACCATATCCATAGACAACAATTTTTCTCCTCATGTGGTACATTATCATTTAACTGCATGATGAATGACAAAGTTGCAGCTTCGACAAGCTGTAATATGGCCATGTGTGAACTTTGACATCTAAGAATGAGGTAGGGAGACATGCCATACAGGAAATGCCATCTGCTAATGGTGGTCATTTGCAGTAAGATATATTTAAATAGCATGATCACTGACAAGCTGCTGCAATATGGCCAAATTTTAACTTTTTTAACTCTTTGCAACAGATCCCAGGAAATTGATTATCTAAAGTTTTCTTGTTATTTTTGGTGAACAACGATTTAAGATGTGCTAACCTATGTGAATAATTACAACTTCTTTCATCTTAATATAAATCCTGTCCATGACAGTCATTTACTGGAGCAGATTTAGCCAGTGCAAACATGCACCAAGGGCATTGTTTGGTATAAGATCATTTATGATAATATTGTTGCAGACAATATCTTGGACATCACAGCATCAGTTTCCTGCTTGGATAGGCACAAACACTCTGAATAGAACTCTTTCGTAACAATCGTGTTACCTGAACCTGACCAGTTTTAATTTGGCTAAGTTTTAATTCAAAACAACATGCAATGTAAAACAAGGCTGGCCTAGGGAGGCAAATTGTGTGCTTATTCATTTCGGAACATATAAACAATATATGCTCTTATAACTGATGCATTCTATCACACATAATGGGCAGACAGTTGTAAAATCAACAAACACGGGTCGTTAAAGGAGCAGGATTCAGCCGTCTGCAGGTAAAGTGTTATTTGTATATTGTAGTTTAAAGACACAAAAGCCAAGATGCAGTCTGGTGAGGTGCCTTACCTGCCGTTGATAAGCCATCTGCTGTTGATAGGCCATCTGCAGTGTAGGGGTCACCTGGGGATACTGTTGTTGTTGTTGGATCATCTGTTGCTGCATGTAGTACTGGTACTGCTGCGGGGTGAGGCCAGGCTGTGCTGGGCTGTAGAACTGGGGGGCCAGGGGCACACTTGCGCCTGCGGCATTAAAACTTGGGGACTGCTGTAATACAGAGTAAGCTTTAAAGTAACATTACTATTCAAAATCAACGAAAATTTCGTACAATTTTTCATAAAATAAACTTAGCCAATTAAAAATCAGTGTTCCTTATGGCAATTGCCGAAATTTCAACGTCAGATGTGGTCTGGTAAAATAGATGTTTGTAGATACAAAATGCTCGTTTTTAATATTGTTTTGCATATCTATTCATACGACACATGAACACTAAAATGGTATGAACAGATATATTCGCGGGAATTGTGGCCATAAATAAATAAAAACGAGCATTTTGTATCTACAAAAATCTATGTAATCATACTACATCTAGCGTTGATATTTTGACTTTTGCTATAAGGTACACTGATTGTTAAGGTGTTAACTTTATTTTACGAAATACTTAATGAAATTTTCGTTGATTTTGAGCTTTATAGAGACTTTAACAATAAGTGCAGATAAATAGACAGAATGTAAGGTTTGCTATTTTTGTTTTTGTTTAAATATATCTGAAATGTTGAAAATAATAACATAGGATGCTTGCTAAGTGATTACATTAATACAAAAATAAGTGAATTTTGACTCTTTGTTTCGCGAATAATAGCATGAAGCCTGATTTTGGCTTGATATCCAAAGGTCTTGTTTCTTTTCATGTACATCTATTTATGTTTAATGGTCCATTTTCATAAATGATTTACTGTAAAAGAACGTCCTATTTTGAATTTTCAAATTACATGTTACTTGATAAAAGTTAATTAGGATAGTGGATATTACGATTCAAAATGTCATTGACATTATTTTATTTAGATGCAAACTATTTGGAAATTCCATTGAAATTATTTACATGTGATGTATTTGGCATGTTAAGCATTCCATTGGCATTAATAATAATTAACAATTTGGCTTATACAGAGATTTACAAACATAGTAGACAATTGATAACTATGATTTCTCAAATATATTCCCACAAAAACAATATTCTAATCTTTGCATTGATATATGTCTAGTATTTGCCAACCTGTGTTTGGGGAGATGGCATGGTCACACTGGCCATGGGCAAAGCCTGTGCATGGCTAGGAACAGGCTGTTGTGCAAACACTGGTTGCTGGGGTTGTTGTTGCTGAAGTTTCTTTTGTTGCAGCTGCTGTTGCTGCAGCAATAGTTGTTGTTGTTGTTGCTGCTGCTGAAGAAGAAGTTGTTGTTGCTGCTGCTGTTGCTGCATAAGTTGTTGTTGTGTCTGCTGCGGAGCTGGATCTAAAGAAACATACAAAGTAAAAACAAAATGTGTCGATGTATTTTCCTTAAAAAAGAAAAATTACACGCAGTCTATGGCTATAATCCTTTGTGTAAATAGCAGGATATGACACTTAAGTACTTTTTAATTAAAGCAGAAACTACATTTTTATCTGACAGATGGACAGAAAGACGGACGGACAGACATACAGAGCAGGTATGAGTTTGTTTTACACATGCAGTCTATGGTCACAACAACAGTGCCATGGTCACAAAGATCAGTCCATCATAAAACAAGGGACAAAATTGTCACAAAACCAGGTTTTCATTGTGAAAAAAAAATCTGATAAAGGGAGAAAACTCAAACTGAACTTTTGAAATGACCAAAAAAAATTAACCCCCTTTGTAAGTTTTTTTGTTTTTTTAAATCTATTTTTAGTCGTGGCGACCTTGACATTGGAGATATTGACGTGATTCTTTCGTGGAACACACCGTCCCATGATGGTGAACAAATGTGCCAAATGATTTTAAAATCTCACAATGAATGACATAGTTATGGCCAGGACAAGCTCATTTATGGCCATTTTTGACCTTTGAACTCAAAGTGTGACCTTGACCTTGGAGATATCGACGTAATTATTTCGCGCGACACACCGTCCAATGATGGTGAACAAATGTGCCAAATGATTTTAAAATCTGACGATGAACGACATAGTTATGGCTCGGACAAGCTCATTTATGGCCATTTTTGACCTTTGAACTCAAAGTGTGACCTTGACCTTGGAGATATCGACGTAATTATTTCGCGCGACACACCGTCCAATGATGGTGAACAAATGTGCCAAATGATTTTAAAATCTGACAATGAACGACATAGTTATGGCCCGGACAAGCTTATTCCGCCAGCCCGCCAGCCAGCCAGCCCGCCAGCCAGCCAGCCCGCCCGCATTCGGAAAACCTGGTTAAAAACTCGATTTTTCCTATTTTTCCTTTAAAATTAAATTGTGCCCTCCACTTCAACACAGGAACTTGGTTTTAACTATAAATATATTAATGTTATTTTAAAATCCGTACTTTGCTTAATACTATGGTTTTACCTTCGACCTTGAATGGTCACGCTAACCTTAAGCATATCACCTGGTTTTTGGATAAGACACTTTGTCTCATCAGGCTTATTACTTAAATGGAGAAATTTTTAATCTGGACAAATGGTTAAGTACTTATTTCCTCAAGTTGACCTTGGTCCTAGAATTTTGACTTTGACCTGAGGGCCTAGGGAACTGATTTTCATGTCAAACAATGTAGATCATCATTGAAAATACCTTAGAAAGTTCATTGAAGTACTAAAAACTGACTATTGACCTTGATATGTAAGCAACATTGTAGGGACCTTGTTCTTCCGCCCAACACTTACTCCCATCATACTGATCACTTTTGAAAAGTTATTGGAAAATCCAGCCTTATGAACAAGTATTGCCCATGCACAATTTCATATTTCAAAAGCCTGAAGTTTTGAACGTTACAACGCGTGGTAGAACGCCTGCAGATAAACTTATGTCTTAGGAAAAACAGACGTCATTTGTGGTTGCACAATATGCTTTGTTATATTATTACAAGAAAGAGGGGAGGGGTAATTATTATAAATCATGAAATCCCATACTAGACATGCATGTAAGCCAACTACAGACAACATCATTTCAGCTAACTATGCCCTCCAAATGAATACCTCAATGGCAGCTAATCTCACCTCGGTTATTTGAGCCTGGCTGGGGTCTC
Organism: Dreissena polymorpha; assembly: GCF_020536995.1. Taxonomy (NCBI): domain Eukaryota; kingdom Metazoa; phylum Mollusca; class Bivalvia; order Myida; family Dreissenidae; genus Dreissena; species Dreissena polymorpha. The sequence goes on from NC_068356.1 coordinate 6,456,020, forward strand.
TGTCTCGGGGCGATGGTGGTCTGCACAGGCGGTGTGAGTCCAGCGCTGGCCACCACTGCCCCCTGCTGAGCCTTGGGTCTCTGTCGAGGGGCAACTGAGGTGCTCCCCTCACTGGGGGCGACTGGGGCAGACCTGTGATTAAAAAAGGGGAATTTTAAATTGTAACGAAAATTATCCAGAATCACAAATTTAAGTTTTATTTATTTTTATTTTTTTATAAATATTTTCTGAACAAACTCAAGTTTTAGTGAACTTAAATAATGAGTTCTCTTAACTTATAACAATTAAGTGTATGAACATTTTTTTAACTGTTATAACATGAAATCTTTATATAGAGAAAAATGTGACCATTTTTCATAGTCCCAATCTTGAGCCAAGCACGACTTTTTCTGCCTAGACTGGATTATCCTGAAGTTGAGACTTCCTTTAAACAAAAAATCCATCGAAGTGTTAAGGGTCGTCCCTAATCTGTGGCGACACTTTATGCACATGCATTAAGCCTAATTTTCCCAGAGCGAGGTGTGCTGGCTGGTTACCTGGCAGTGTTCTTCACCTCTCTAGCCTCACTCTCTGTAGGAGGCAACGGCAGCTGACTGAAGTCAGGAACGGATGAACTCTGCAATGGATAAATATGTAACATGTAGAACAACATCAACAAGCAGATTGACACCAATTGTGGTTTGAAATACAACTGATGCACATTTGTTACAATATCAACTTGAGGGACACAGAGAATATTATGTCTATGTCTAAAGGCAGTTAAATTAAACTGACAAATTGAAGAAAGGTTTTTGCATAATATCAATTTCATGTTAATGACTGGAGTATATAAAGACATTCGTGATTGGGGCTGATTTATTTAGCCAACTTACATTCATGTTTGGAACTGGAATGTTTTTGTTGGCCTACTTACATTTAAGTTTGGGACTGTAGTGTTTTTGAGGGCCGACATATTTGGGATTGACATGCTTTGCATGCCTAATTACCATTATCTTTTTTATTTCAGTTTCCTTTTGTGGCCTACTTACATTGATGTTTGGAAGGAAGTTTGTGTGCATGCCTACTTATGATTATGTTTGGGTGTTTTTTTGGCCTACTTTAATTTATGTTTGGGACTGAAATATTGTTTGGCCTGCTTTTATTCTTATTTCCTTACACTTGTTTAGTGGCTGTTCTTACATTCATGTTTGGGACTGGAGTGTTCTTGTGGGCCATTTTGAAGGCAAGGTAGGAGACCTGGAAGATATCAGGCCTCTTTTCAGGATCTTCTGTCAACATGTAGCCTGAAATAGAAGTACCAATACCCTTAACATCCTTTGATCCACAGACAGCAATAAATACTAATTGCTAATACCACTTAACAATCATTGATCCACAGACAATAATAAATACTTATCGCCAATACCACTTACATGTAACATTAATTGACACACAGACAGTAATTAATACTTATTTCAATTATTACATATGTCTTCACTAATGAAACAACACCCAGTCGGATAAATTTAGCTACATTTCCACACTGTAAAATGCATAAACACTCACAGAAAAATGGCATCATTATAAGGACCTTTTAACATTTTGGTAAATTTACCAAATTGAATTTTTTTTTTCAGATGCCCAAATTTTTGTTGTAGTTATGATATTTGCGAGGAAACTGTCATACTAAACATTTACCATGCTCTAAGATATCCATTATATGTATCTTTTGAGGATTTAAAATCCTGAAATTTATAAAGCCTTGCAACAAAAAACGATTGAATAATTTGGAGAGTTCTGTAGTTGTCTATATATTTTGTGACACTACAAGGGTTGCTTACAGAAAGTATAAATTACATCACTCACTGTTTGAGCATGGATAACCGAGTGGTCTAAGCTTTAGACTTTTATTTTAGGGGTTAGTGGTTTAAGCCCAGTTGAGGGTTACTTTTTGTTCTTTCTTTAATTTTATTCTTTTTACTGAAGCTTTTTAGATCCAATGTTTACATTTAATAATCAATATAAAGCATTTAATGACAAACTTCAACACATGCCAAGATCTGTGAAAAGGTCCATTTAAGTTGTTTGTCACTACATATCTTCTTACGTTTAGCTTGTTATTACATGTTTTCCAGGCACTTCTTTCAAAATAAAGGTGAGAATGATAAGTCTCACAACATGAGATGCTCAATGCTTTCTTTTGTGGTTTTCAAGAGAATTCACAAATAAATTCAAAATGCAAGTGTTTTTTTGTTGTAAGCAAGAGAATATAGTATGTGAAATTATCTGCAAATAAAATTGCTAGTTACTGTGATAACTTTTCTTTCCAGACACCCTCTTTTTGAGCCAAAATAATAATGTTTAATACTTCTATGATTTCAGAATCCCAGAATGTCCCCAAAAATTAATGACCCATTTTCAGAACATTAAATTTAATCAGAATTCTTCCCATTTGTATTTATCCAATGACAGATCGCATGTGTGTCACAATAACAAACCAAGTGCTTTAAAATTTTACTAAAGAATTTTATGTTTTATATCAACCATGACACGTTCATTTTGTACATACCAATAAGTACATGGATGTGTCTGGAGAATCGAGAGTCGTCCGGTATCGTAAACTTGCCACTCTGAATAGCCAGTGAGCTTTCTCCAAATGGCAAAGTCAAGAAGCACAATCGATACAGGAGACATCCAAGTGCCTAAAATAGACACCATATGGAGAACACTTTAGCATGTGTTGATGTGCTAACTTGATATTTTTTTCCTTAACTGTTAAATAAAATATTTATCAAAATGACCAGTCCAGATTTAGAGTAAAGTAATGATTTAAATTTATCTTTTGTTAAAATAATCAGGTCTTAATAAATGTGTACAACTTTTTTCTCTTTTACTTTATCAAGTATTTTATTTGCGGATCAGTTTGCACAGTTCCATCTACAGACGCTTCACCATTCATTGCTTAATTTTTATTGCAAGTCTTACAATTTTGAAATATGTTCAAAAAACTAATTTACTCGATTTTTGTGCTCATGTTACACAAATAATGCCTCTATTAACAAATGGCTCATAACAAACGAATAATATGAGAAACTGTAAAAAAAAGTAGAATACTCTCATTTCGATAATATAATCCTTAAGCACACTGGACATTGCCTGCTTACCCATATATCTGCCTTGGTGGTGATTGCCTTGCCCCCATACAGGTCTATCATCTCTGGTGACCGGTATGATATGGTGGTATACCTGAAAACATCCCACAGTCAGTAAAATAACTTTACATGCACGTCTAATAAACCAATTTCTAGCTTAACATAGGCATATAACCATTTTACCTATGGCACAATTTTTATTTAAATACAGTATCATCTCAACAAAAATCCAGTCAAGGTGGACAGTATTGTCCCCGAATAGTGGACTGCACAAGCTAATCTGGAATAATACATTACCAACATGCATTAAGCCCGTCTTTTTTTCAAGAGAGGTGTTAAATTGTTTGTATAACTATGTTCCTTACTTCTGTATCTCTTCCTCGATCTGTTTGATATCATGCTGATCCTTGTCCAACACTCGAGCTGTGGCACTACCAAAGTCACAGAGGACATAATTGCCCTCCTCAGATATGAGAACGTTCTCCAACTGTCAGAAAAAGGGTAAAAATGTTACTAAATATGTTCATCTAATAAGAAGGAAAAGTCTCAACTAACCCAATCATGCCTTATTTGTTGTGGCAACCCTAAACTTTTTTCTAATCTTCCAGGGTCAGTTTTTGCTTCTATCATTTTTTGCTATAATTGATTTTATTGCTAAATATTATATTCAGTTTGTGGTCATTTTTGCTTCATCAGATCATATTTGATTAAATAAATTTACATAAAAATCATCATCATCATCATGATTATCACCATCACCATCACATGACGACAGCTGGTTCCCTACCTTAAGGTCCCTGTGTATGATTGGTGTTTGACAATGGTGGAGCCTGGACACTGCCTCACAGACATCACAGAATATCCTCAGCACCTCCCTCTCAGCCAGACCCTGACCTATACGGTCATTCAGCAGCTGTATCACAGAGCCTAAAACATTCTAGACCTTGTCACACAAGTCACTAATACCCCTTGGACAGACAAATGTTCTGACCAAGTTTCATAAAGACTTGGCAATAAATGTAGCTGTTGTTGTTTTGTTTTTTATCGAGTGCACCCGGATTGTCTCCCATATGGCCATCGCCCCCAGAAAGACGTGTTAGTTGGTTACGGGGGATAGTGCAAGATACAGGAGACACCCCGTTCCAGAGGTGACCCTGGGTCTTTTAGTGCCTGGTGTATAGCACCTAGTACACTGCACCTCGGTTTCATGCGAAAGACGAGTTAGTAGGTTAGGTGCAGCGGGGGATCGAACCAGCGATCTCTGGATTGTGAAGCCAGTGTGTTACCACTAGACCACGGATTCACTACATAAATGTAGCTTCTACAGTTTAAGAAAGCTTTTTCTTTAATTTGACCTTGTGACCTTGTTTCTAACACCATATTAAAACTTATATATTAAATATGATATTTTGTTTGGAAAATGTTCTGACCTAGTTTCCTACAGATTACAGGCACCTCAAGTGTGTTCGAAACATTTTTTTATTCAATTTGACCTACTCCCTGTGTCAAATGTTTAAACACAAGGTTAGCCAAATTTAAACTCAGCAAAGATTTTATTTGGACAAATAATCAGAACAGGTTTCATAAGATCTGGCAATTTATGTTGCCTCCAACGAGTTAAAAAGGTTAAAATGTTGACAAGCAAAAACACACGTGGAACAAAAGGCAATAATGAAATGAGCTTATTGTGCTCAATTAAAAATACAGTAAATTACTTAAAACTGTCAATGCATCAATTACAGCATGTTTTTATTAAATGGGTTATATTGCATTTATCACACAATTGAACTCCCAAATTAAATATTATTTAATTTGATATTCATATCTCATTATTCCTGCATTTACAAGTATAAAAGCATGCCTTTCAACAAACCTGTTTATTGTCCCAAGTACAAGCATTGTCAGCACATTGAAAATGTCAAATCTTTATGCATGCATGTTAATCTCAATGAACAGAAACATCAGAAGGGACTGGAATGTTAAATGTGTATGCTGACTATCAACAAGATGTCACTGGGACATATGCAAATGGCAACTGGTTCCCATGATAGGCCTTTCAAAAATGTTTTAAATGCTTTATAAATCATGACCCCCAAAACATGTGTAAATTTTCAACTTAATATACGTAGTCATTACAGAGATATGTACAATATATATACACTGTAACTCCAATATAACGCGCTCCGTTATAACGCTGAATCCAATATTACGTGGAGGGTGCTTGGATCCCATTTTTTCTCCAACCTTCCATTTGATTTCTGATTCAAATCCGTAATATGCAACTTCATGTATTTTCAGACAATTCAAAGATGGCGGCAATCACATGTTGATTGCTTTATTCAACCGTCCGTTGAACCGATTATATTAATCGCCTCGAGGTTAAACAACACCGACAGCTAATTGGTGTTAATCTGTTGTGTAATGTCAATAAAGGTGTGAAAAACTCGCGTGTCAGTGTTTATTACATGTATTCCTCATCAGAGCGGTTCAGTGAGATAATTTCCATAAGTTAAGTGCAAGCGGGGTAGTTATACAATTAAAGTAATTCAAAACAATTGAAACATTCTTACTTTGATATGGTTGCAGTTTGACTATATTAAATGAGCAGCTGTGAAATATACTGCCCACTGTATAAAACAACTTTTTCTGTCATTTCATTATCATTCTAGTATTATGTCATTTAATCTTTCAGTTTGTGTATAAGAAATTAAATAATGCAGACAATTTATTTACATGCGAACGCAGTGTACCGGTAATTGTTAACAGAGTTTCACTTTCATTTTTGCGCGGTATCAGAAAGTCCCCGGGAAACAAGTTTTTTGCATGCGTATGACGCACTAAAACAATTTTTTGTACATGAGTCGTATTGCATTCAATCTAAATTTAAAGTCGCTCGTCCAATGAAAGCTCTGCCCCATAATGCACTGTACTCTGAACACTTCTGAAAATGGCATATATGTGTACGGTTCTGTTTACGAATTTCTTAAACATATATCGTCATTAATGTTCAAGATTATTCTTTTTATGTGATGTTGCAATTTTATTGGATTATCGGATAAATGTGCACATAAGAAAAGCGGTATGTAAACTGTTATCGATACGATTCGGTTTATATGCATGTATTTGCGTCAACACATCATGGCAATATACATGACCTATATTATAGGCTATTCTATACCTGTTTTTTTTATAGCGCCCTGCAGTAAGGAGCTCAAAACCTATAACGCGGATCCTTTATAACGCTATTTCGCGGCTTGGACCCCATTGACCGCGCTATATTGGAGTTACAGTGTAGTTCCACTCAAACATTATATTAACCTACATTTCATCTTGCAAACAAACCGACTGGCAACTGTTTCCCATGATAGGCTACATCCAGCACTTTCCAATGCTTGTTAAAATGCAGTATGCACAGGCTAATCAGGGACACTTACTGCTTTCATTAAATGTTTGCTTTAAAGAACTGCCAAGGCTAATATTGGATGATACTTTATGCACATGCAATAAGCCTAGTTTTCCCAAGAATGTGGCTCATTCAAACACCTATTGACCCACTAAGTTAGCATTTGTAAGTAAAGCGTGCCAATCTACAAATATGCATATAAATTGCCTTGAGACCAAAACTGGGATTGACTAAACAATTTCTTTCTGGCAATTTTTGCAAATGAAGCACATTTTTACAGTTTCTGGTGGCAAATATTTAAACATAACCACAGTGATTTAATAAGAACATAATCAGGTATGGTAAACAAACCCATTCTCAATTCTGAATAGGTTTATTTATTGTTCAAGATTAACTTGCAAGATAACCAATAAACACTTTTTAATCAAAATGATCATATACAGGAAACTCTTAAAACTAACAAAATTAGACACCAATCTCAGTGTTTATGTTTAAAATTTCTTTTTTTTTCCGCATTGTAAGTTTTATTATTGCAAAGTCCCAAAGCTCTGAAAACAAATTGTTGAACATTAATTTTGCTGTTTTTAACAAAAAAGAAGAATCTGGCTATTTATTCAGATTTTGTTGCAGCAAAAAAGCAAACCTTTGAATAATGTGTCCTTCTCTAGCTCAAAGTCATAAATTGTGTCTAATGAAGTCACAATCACAAGCAGAAAGTAAAAACTGTCAGTCATCTGATGGGGTAACAGCTGTGTTAACCAACATACAAAATGTACAGGATAAATACATTATGTACAAACACTAATTAAAGATTCACTGGATGACTCATATAGGCTTTGAAACTGTTAGTTTTTTATCATGGCCTTGCATGTACATGTACTGGAGCTAAAAATCTATCACTCAACAGCACTTCTAAGCTTTCTCATATACACTAAGATATATGATGTAGTGATTTTTCCAGGACAGGGCCCTCAATCTATCAAATCTGTGGCCGAATTTCTGCCGCATTCCCCCACCTGAAAAGTATACTTTTTTCCCCTTTTAGGGGGGAAAAATTCCCCCTGAAATAAAAAAAAAAAAAAAAAAAAAATTGATGATTATTATATCTCAATTCTATTTCAATTTAATCTTGTCAAACATATTAAACTATGAAAAATGAAATGAATATAGTGTAAACATGTACAATAAATAATGAGAAAGTAAGATTTTTTTTTCCAAAAGCGAAAGGCCGCGAAAATTCCCCTTCATGAGGGTAGCGACCCGCAACCCCTAAAATGGATTGAGGGTCCTGTATAGGTAGGAGTATAAAAGGCATGTTTTTACCAGACAAAAGTTTATGAGACAATTAAGATGTTATTGCTAAGGTCGTGTGGCTGCTTTTGCTTTTGTAAAGGGCAAAGTGGCACTTAAGATACATGTAGGCGGAATGGTGCAGCGCCATTCAGATTGAAACAACTATAATCCCATATTTTGAGCTCTTATCTTCCAGCAAGATCCTGTTTTTTGAGCTCGGGATACAGATATTGCTCACAACATACTGACTCTGACATGTTAAAATTTTTTGGTAAGTGATGAGTTATTCAGATCAGCAAATTTTCCGTCTAGACCAACTGTATCATGCCCAAATTCGACCTTGCTTTATTAAGCCAACATTAGAATTTTGACCTAAGTGTCAACTTGAAATTTGAGCCTGGGAGATGGGCATGTTTACAAGCATGTCTTCCCATAAATAAAATGCGTGTTAAGCTTTTTTAAACATTGATGAATGATGAAGTTTCAGTCCACACAAGCTCAACATACTTTATCACCAACGCTCATTGAATCAACCATCGTGACCGATATATCCAGATCACCATAAGCAGCTTGACTACAGTGTTCTTCAGAACATTTGCAGATACGCTGCATTCATAATTGCTTTGAAAACTTTAGAATGATTGTAGTCTAAAGCTTATTCAGCTATTTGTAGTAAAAATATTACAAACAAGAGATGTGTTTGTCAGAAACACAATGCCTCCTATTAAGCCTCTTTAAAGCCATATATTTGACCCTTGATCTTGAAGGATGACCTTTACCTTTCACCACTTAAAATGTGCAGCTCCATGAGATACACATGCAGTCTCAGCCAAACATGGCCGGACCGACGGTCATGTCCTGTAAAATTTTGTAAGGTCCGGCCTGTTGGTCAAATAAACAGGACCGATTGTCTGGCTGTCAATGTCCATGCGTGAAAAAGGCTGGTTCTCATTTATTGAGGCCGTTGTCGGTTTAAGTCGTATTGACCAGACTCATATCTACATGCGCGCTTAGCATAGCTTAGGTAAACAAGTATCAGCTACTTTGGTTGGAAAATGTTCTTAAGATATTACAAATGAGAGATTCCTGTTTATATTTACTGTTAACATTCTTTGAACATTAAAAAAAAAAATGTTTTAACTTAACAAGACTAGCACGATGTGTGGCATGTATTATTATTTATAACATCAGATACAAATGTGTGACCTTGAAATTAATAGCTTTTTAATCATTTATCATTTTATATCATAAACACCTTGATCCCAGCAATGATACCGAGTTATTTCACTATTATATTCTGTCGCCAGTAGGTCCTGTAAAAAAAGAGGAGGTCCTGTATTTTTAACCATTTAACAGGACCTACTGTCCTGTAAAAATTTGCCTAGTTTGGATTTGACTGCACATGCATGCCAAATATCAAATTGCTATCTTCAATAATGCAAAAGTTATTTCAAAACTTTAACCAAGGTTAAAGTTTTGGGACACACACAATGAATGAATGACAGACAGACAGGCCAAAAACAATATTACCCTGATCTTTCGATCCGGGGGCATAAAAAGTCAATAAACAACCCTGATCTTATAACTCCCCACAATCTCATGGCTAAAAGTAGAAAATCTTGACAAACAACAACACTTAGTAGGTCCCAGACAACCAACCCCGAGAAATCTCATAGGATTAATTTTACACAGTTCAGAAAAATGACCTATCCTTGAAAAACCATAAATTCTGATGCATGCTTGACAAATTTCACCCATGTAATCCTAAATGCGCACTCAAACAAACCACACATAGCAAATCAAATGCCTACCTCTACAGTACTGCATAAGGATGAGCACTTCAAAGACCTTGTTGGGAGCTACTGTCACAGATGACTCTACAAACTTGATGATGTTCTTGTGACCACTTAACGTTCTCTGAAAAAAATTAGGACACTCCTTAGTTACCACTTAAAATCTTACACAATTTTGTAAACAATAGAAACAATTAATGTTTGTGTGTTTATTCGGTTCAGAGGGATTTCAATTATGCATTATTATGATTATAGGAAAGGCACAGTTCATTCAGTCTAAGAAGTTACCAGAAACGTTTTATAACATTAAAACATTCAAATCTTTTTTGTATTAATAAAATAAACAGTTCAATAAAATCTTGGAAATCCTTTCGAAGCCACAAGTTTCTTACACATAATTAATGTTTTAGCTTTTCAGAGGAAATTGTGTTTCAATTTTTTTTTTTCTTTAAGTTAGACAAGAGTTGTGTTTGTCAGAAACACAATGCCACCTTTGCGCCGCTTTGAAGACATATATTTGACCTATGACCTTGAAGTATGACCTTGACCTTTCACCACTCAAAATGTGCAGCTCCATGAGATACACATGCATGCCAAATATCAAGTTGCTATCTTAAATATTGCAAAAGTTATCGCAAAACTTTAACCAAGGTTAAAGTTTTGGGACACACACAATGAATGACAGACAGACAGGACAAAAACAATATGCCCCCAATCTTTCGATCCGGGGGCATAAAAAACAAGAAACCGTCGCAGACGGGAGATGCTCCCCAAAGGTTTTTTTTTCACAATATTGCACTATATATTCAGATAAAAGGAAACGTCTTGAGGGCACAGTAGTTTGGGGGACAATAAAAAAATTTATAGAAAATTTAAAAGGGCAATAACTCAGTGAAAAAATCATCAGACCAGAACCAACTGATAATATGCACATCTCTTCTTGGTAGTGAAGCTTCCCATAAAGTTTCATTGAATTCCGGTCATTAATTGCAGAGAAATAGCCCTGACAAGAATTGCACTATATGTACAGTTAATGGAAAATTTCAAAAGGCCATAACTCTGTGAAAAATCATCCGACCAGAACCAGCTTATAATATGCACATCTCCTCTTGGTAGTGAAGCTTCCCATAAAGTTTCATTGAATTCCGGTCATTAGTTGCTGAGAAATAGCCAGGACAAGAATTGCACTATATGTACAGTTAATGGAAAATTTCAAAGGGCCATAACTCTGTGATAAATCATCTGACCAGAACCCGCTGAAAATATGCACATCTCCTCTTGGTAGTGAAGCTTCCCATAAATTTTCATTGAATTCCGGTCATTAGTTGCTGAGAAATAGCCCGGAAAAAAATTGTGCACGGACGGACAGACGAAGCGGTGACTATATGCTCCCCCCAAAATAAATTTTGGGGGAGCATAAAAACATCTTAACATATTCAATTAAAAGCAAAGTGGGTGTGTCTTGTCTTGTGCACTTGTGTTGTGTGTCACTGTTTGGTCATTAGTTCGTTTCCATATATACCAGTAAAGTTGGTACCGTAAATCTGCACCATTCCTAATGAGAGCATTTTTCCCAATTTCAAAAAAAAATATTCCGAATTCACAAAAAATACTTAGTTTTTATACAAACAATACAATACACCTATGCTTTCCATGTGGTGATTTGACGTTTTATCAGGAACAAAATAAACATGAAAAATACATGACATGTGTACTATTTATATGAAGCTTGGATAAAAGAATTTGATAAAATGGCATTAACATTAACATTGAAAAGTGGATTACAAATTTAATAATGGTTATTAGATTAATGCAACAAAGCATTTACAGTTTTAGATATTTAAATAAATAATAATTTATTGAACCACTATACTTGTGGAAATAAATGTCAACATCATTAAGCATGAAATGCACAATTTCGATGAGGATTACACCAGGTTAGAATCTTTAGTCTCCTACATGTAAGTACATGTAAGTACCTGTAACCTTTTTCTGGCCATTATTATTTTGTGGAGGAGTACACTATAAGGACTTAGTGTGGTATATATAGCAAAGCCAACAAACTGCCACAATGCCACTGAAACTATCCATTGATAGTGACACTGGGTTATCCAAGTTACTGCTACTGATTATCATTCACACATTTATACAATTCTTACTTTTAAAATTGGGGATTATGTATCAAATGCTGAGTCCAGTACATAGTTGTCAGATGATGATTATAGCCAAGTTTCATCGATGATCACGTCTACTGATGCAAACCTGGTTCATTAAGAGGCAGGTTATCCTACCGAACATGAAGCTCAGAGTCCCCATTTAGACAGATGATAATTTCAAGCATGGCTTCAGTTAAAGAGTGTTTGGTTTAATAAACTCAATGTTAAGTGTTGATAGAAACAGGATTTGGCAGGAATCACTCACCCCTTTGATTTTAATATGCAATTTATTATTTGTACATGATATATTAAGTTTTCAATATAATTAACAAGCAAATTAGTTGAATTGATATCCCCCGCCAATATGCTTCTGGACACAAAAGTGTTATATTTGACACTCAAAAAAGCATTTGTTCAAGCTACAAAGGGCCATAACTTCGTTATTATCCGATGGTGTACAATGCCATTTGGCGTGCATCATCCTCTTATTCATATATTCTCATACCAAGTTTCAATGAAATCCACCAAAGCACTTCGAAGATATGGCTCCGGACACAAAAAAAGCATTTTTTCAAGATACAAAGGGCCATAACTCCGTTATTTACAGATGGTTTACATTGCCATTTGGGGTGCATCATCCTCTTATTCATACCAAGTTTCAATGAAATCCGCCAAAGCACTTCCAAGATATTGCTCCAGCCACAAAAGTGCCGGACGGACGGATGGTTGGACGGAAAGACAGACGGACGGACAATGCCAAATCAATATCCCTCCGCCTCTGGCGGGGGATAATAATGTAGCAGGGTTAGGTATAAGGAGAACTTAAACTGCCTTGCTATATGAGCTAGCTTTTATAGCAATGCGGTAGTTTCTGTCTGATTTGGAACCGAGAGGTCCCAGGTTAGATCCCCATGGTGTTCAGGGAATTTTCTGGCTGGGTTACATTGGCGCCATACGTAAAAAATCCACAATGTGTATCATCCCTCAGATGTTGTGGCATGGAGAAATTCATGGAAGAATTTTCCTAATGGATGGGGGGGGGTGTAGCAGGGTTCGGTATAAGGCCTTGCTATATATAGTATATGAGCTAGCTTTTATAGTGACGCTGTAGAGTGTCTGTCTCATTTGGAACAGGGAGGTCCTAGGTTCAATTCCCATTGTGGTTGGGGATTTTTCTGGCTGGGTAACAATTACTTCCCCAATTTCCAGGAAAACGCCGCTAATTTGACTGGTACAAGTAACAATTCTCCATACACTTATGTTTCTTAACTATTCTAAACTGTAGTCATGTGATGTGTTCATTTATCTTCAGATAAAAAATTTTTATTCACATTACATGTAATGATAATCATTTGTATTGCCCTAAAAATTATTGTTGAATAACTGAATAATATTTTGTTAATGTCTCAAAATTATAAAATACGTCATTAACAGTCACTGAAAATGTTGGGCTACCAATTGAACATTTTGATATTTGCCAGACACAGCTACATGTAGTAGACTTCTGTTCTAACTAAAATTACATCACTTTAGACCTGCACTGTGTTAAACTTTTATTCTATACATCACCGATAAACATTACAATATATGCATAAAAATGTCGACTTACAGCAATGTGGATCTCCTTCTTACACACAGCAAGGTCCTGTTCGTTATTCACAAACATTCGTTTAAGAGCATATCGCATACCATTACCAGCCTTCACAAGAAACACAACCGCAAAACCACCTGGAATAAACATTAAAATTATTTTTTTATCTTAGTAGGTTTACAGTTGTGACTATTTCAGGATTGTAAGATTCGCTTATATCGAGCATCTCCTGATTTGCAATTCAAATGAAATAATCTAAATTTATCCCCTTTCAATGAAATGTTTTTGGTTCTCTTCATTAAACTTCCACATAAATTGCAAAGTGAGGCAGACAACTGCACAAGTGTAATAACAACACTTTCATGTTTTTGATTTATTGTAAAAATATTTTTTTACTATTTCTTAAATTCTCAGAAAATGTTGCATGAAACTGTCTAGCATAGAACTGCGTGCACATTGTGAAAATAGGTGATACATGTATAACGACATACACAAGTTCAGTGGGTATACCCCATCCCGATTTGATGCTAATTTAATTCAATCTTTTAATAGTAACGTATTTGCCAAAATTTGTTTGAAGAAATGGGGAAGGCTTGTGTTTTTGCAATTCTTGCACTTTTACGTGTCCAAGCCAAGGACAAAACAAGAATAACTGATAAAACAGAAACTTGTTAAATTGTAAATAGAAGTTAATTAGTTATAAAAGAAGTTTAATAATACAGGTTCAATTTGTTAAAATATGTTCAGGGAATCGAATTGGTGAAGTCGTGTTGAACTCATGTTAATTTCAATCGAGTACTCTCGCTTCTATAATGTGACATCTCAATGCCAGGTTAACAACGTGTGTAGTGGGAAGTTATTGCAGGAATGTATGTTTTGCGTTGTTAAACTAGTTGCAATAATCCAACTCCCAGCTATTGACCCTCCGGGTCACTGTGAGCTGCAACTGGTTATTGCACTTTCCATGTCAAGTCCCCGGCCCAAAATCTGGGCGATACTTCAATCAGTAATATTAGATATATAAACTATTTTCTGGCATTAATAAAAACAAACAGCAGTGCTTTCCACAGGCAATTTAACGGTCCCTCAGCAGGGCGCTTGAATTTGAAATCAAAGACAGCGGGGCGCCTGAAATTTTTCCGATCAGTGTATTCTGACAGTTATTGCCGCTTAAGATCAAAGCGATATCAACTTCTCCGAAAATTTTGAAAGCCGATTAACGATCCTTTGTCGCTTTACCCAACTAAAGCCCGCCTAAAGGCAGAGCGTCGCTGTATTTGAAAATCAATATTGGCCAATGAGAGCGCACGATTTGTATGAACTACAGCAGTAAGCAGGCAATATTGCAGTTAAATCATGCAGACGACTCGTGACATACATGTAATTGCCACAGAAATCTTAGCCAGTTACTTAGTAGACTGATCATGGCAACCAACCGTAATCCTCGTGGTTGTGGACAACGTGAATTTCATGCATAATTCCGTCAAAACATTTATTCGACTCATAAAGTGTTTTAACAAATTATCTTTGAATTCATAGCGCAGTTGTTAATATTTGTTGAAATCTCAAATGGGAATAATTAAATTTGTAATCCGAAACCCATTCGTGTAAGTCGATGTTAAGGTATATTAATCCGAAACACACTTCCGAATGTAAATGTTACTGCAACGTTGAAATACATTTGTATTCTTGCTTTAAATTATCAGTGCAAATTTATTTTGTGTTGAATCTTTTTCTCAATTAAAAAGAGCGCGAAAATTATGCAGCATGTACAACGTCGCGTGATTTGCATAGAAAGCGTGCATGTATTGAGCGTTTTAACAGGCACACAACCTGTCAGGCGATTAACGCATGTTCAGAGGCAATATTTCATCAAATTGACAAATAGTCACTTTAAATTTATTTGATACTATAGAAAAATGGCAAGGTTTGTGTTAAAGAAATAATTGAGAGCTTTTATCGTAAATATTTACCAAAAAGTGATTTATAAAAACGGAATAAACGTATTATCGGGTAATAAATAGAAACTTGAAAAGTAGTAAGTATGCAGTAATAGAGTCGGGTTGAAACGGATGTATTGTGGAATTGTTCGAGTCCGGATTTAACTATCAATGCGGGAAAGTTTTAAAACAATTAAACAATATATATTTTTTAATGACTGGGGGATTTTCTTGAAGAGTCATAGCGCACCAAATGACGTCTTTTGAAGCTGTTATTCTTTCGAGTTATAACGCACTTCTGTAAAGTCAGTTATACACCCTTCAATATCCAAGAACACGGGTAGTACAGTACTACCTGTATTTTTGGATATGGTAGTACAGGTACTAATTGATATTAAGCGTTACTACTTTTCTTTCTGTCAGTGGCAGTGCCGTTACTTATTTCACAAATCCTTATCTGGAGCACTGAACAGATCATATATATATCACTAACGCGCAAATTAAAACAACTTACGCGATGTGGTGTGCTCGCATAATAATGATATAAATCCAAAGTTGCAAACATGTCAACGGTTATTATATGTAAGCTATTTTTTGCAATGGAAAAAGCCCAGTATTCCGCAATTCCGAATTCAAAAATTCTGCATCGATTATCTCCTGAATCCCCGCGAGATAGGTCTTGTGTCTAATCAACCAAACATAATACACCAACTTTCTCCGTAACCTCCATAAGATAGATCGAATCGTCAATTCAAAACTTCGACTTACGATTTGATAAGTTTTTTTTATAAACTTTTAGTTTTGAGCATTTATCTTCAAACAACATGCAAATTGATATCAATGGTAACAGGTATTGTGTTTGTTACGCTGTTTTAGGTTTATTGAATGCAAATTTATAGCCAACTTGTGACTTATTATTTTGACATCGAATTTAGTTTAATCAAGAAGAACGATGAGCTGTACGTATGTAGTAGTTATGTACCCATAAAAGCTCAGAGCATTCAAGAAGAACTAGTTGTTAAACATGCTGTAAGTGAACAATTTTGTCCTGGATCTATCTCTATCTCTCTCGGTTAATGTGCTGGGCCCCTCTGGGACATTGTCGCACAATTGTGAACTATGTACACGTGTGAAGGGAAGAACAATGGTTAAAAGCCGGATAAAAACATTTTGCTCCAGAGTTATATGCACAGCTCCTCCATCCTAGTCTTAAAGACATCTATGGACGAGGAAATGACCACCTGTTCTGGGAGACCATTCCAGAGGCGTATTCCAGTTGGGAAGAAGGAATACTGGTAGTCATTGACTGTCGTGAATGGCACTATGAAGCGGTTTGCATGGCCTCTGGTGTGCACTCCTGCTGGTATGAGTATGCTTCTGGAATCGATGTCCACCAGGTTGTTTACGATCCTGTACATCATGACCACTTTTGCCGCTTGTCGTCTGTATTCAAGCGTTGGCCAACCGAGCTTGTCCATCATTGCAGTGACACTGCTGGTGTATCGGTAGTCGCCTGTGCAGAAGCAAGCATTTCTTCGTTAGACTCCAATTTGTTGATGTTGGATCGGGTTTTGGGATCCCAAACAGATGCCGCATACTCAAGCTGGGGTCTTACAAGTGATGTGTATGCCTTTGCCTTGATGTCTGTAGGGCAGGTTGCCAGATTCCTACGAAGGAAGGCTGATGTTGAGTTTGCCTTTTTAGCGGTGATGTCTATATGGCTGTTCCACGTGAGTTTACTGTCTATGGTCACACCAAGGTATTTGGCTTTATCTGTCTGTTTAAGTGTTTGGCCATGGATGTTGTATGAGCCAGGTGTGATGTTCCGCTTGTTGGTAATACGGATCATTTCGCACTTGTCTGGATTAAAGTCCATTTACCACTCCCGCTCCCATACTTGTAACTGGTCGAGGTCATCTTGAAGTGCCTTGGTGTCATCTGCCGATCTTATGGTCCTGTATAATAGACAGTCATCGGCAAAGAGGCGTACAGTTGATGAGACTCTACCTGGGAGGTCATTTATGTAGACCAAGAACAGGAGAGGCCCAAGGACAGTACCCTGAGGGACTCCTGATGTAACCGGGGCTGGTGCAGATACCTTTCCGTCAAGTACAACTTGCTGTTGTCTATCGGATAGGAAGCTGTTAATCCACCCCAGAGTCTTGCCGCGCACACCGTAGTGGTGCAGCTTTGTTGAAAGACGTCGGTGAGGCACCTTGTAGAATGCTTTAGAAAAATCAAGTAGTATCCCGTCAATCTGTTGCTTGTTACTCAACCCTGCTGCGAGATCCTGTACTGTGTTGATGAGTTGTGACTCGCATGATCTCCTCTTTCGGAATCCGTGCTGTGCATCGGAGAGAAGCATGTGTTCATCCAAGAACTTCATCCAGTGGCTGTGAACAATGTGTTCCATGGTCTTACAGCAGATTGAGGTTAGTGACACAGGACGATAAATGGAAGCTTGGGTCTTGTCTCCTTTCTTGAAAAGTGGCGTGACATTGGCTTGTTTCCAATCAGTAGGGACTTGGCACTGATAATGAGACGCTTGAAAGATGAGGGTTAGTGCTGGGGCTATGACCGATAACATCTCCTTCAGGAATCTGGATGATATCTGGTCTGGTCCTGATCTAACAGGAATTAAATAAATCTTTGAAGGCAAATCTTTTATTGCTGCATCTTTGGCATTTTTTCAGAAATTCTTAAACTTGTTTCCTTAACCGCTCGATACACAGTAATCAGAGGATATTTATTTTGGGTGTTAAATTGAAGTTCAAAATACTGAAGAACCGCCCCCTTACGAGACATGACAACATATAAATGAAGGTTTAGTGTACTTTTTGGTAAAAATCTGAAGACTATACTTGCTAATGACAAACCTTGTGCAATTACATCTTCTACTGTCACGGCAAACTTTCCTATCTGAAATACTTTGCCAATCAAAGGGTTTTGTTGAGCGGTGGATGAAAATAACTTTTTCATTGTCTAAGTGTTTTGAACGACCTTTCACTGAATCTGAAAATTCCTCCTCGTTCATTTAAAAGACTTTATGAGATATTTTAGATAAATTGCACGATGCCTTCTTTCTATCAAGATAATTTTAGTCATGAGTACATTTTACACTTAAAGAAATGACAATTTTAGTTGTCTTTTTGCCGGATGTGTTCGTGTCACGTGACATAGTGCAAAATGCGGATAGAGGATACATTCCAGTAAAAGAGAACAAAGTTTAGAAATATATTATTGCAGATTCTTCTCTGGAATCGCCAAATAGAAAAGAAGCCTGGGAGCTGTGGCACATGTTTTAGAATGGGAGTTAAAACATAATTAATGCATACAAAAGTGTTTTGGGATATGCATTATCACTTGAACACGTGTTAACCAGTATTTACGTATATGAAAGCATAACGTATACACGTGAAAAATCAAATATTTATTTTCCCACCGCTATTCCAATTCCGGATGTATCTATGAATCTACAATAATTTCGTCATGAATACCCGATGTTTTAAGAACAGTCAGATCGCCAATAACAGAAAACTTACAATTTGTCGTCCAATTTATTTATGAACCAAACTTTTAGCTTCTAACTCAAAAATAAATTATTATATATTTTTGCTTGTTCAACTGCACGTAATTGATGCAAATTTATATGAATTTAGCGCGGTTATATTCTAATAACTAACTTTAAATTGACAGTCATTTTTTCCCAATACCGGAACGTCTCCTCTAATAAGAAAAAAAAACAAACAAGTGTCGTGTAAAAACACGGTGTTACAGTGTAAATGGTGAAAATAGACAATCTCCCAATAAACTCCCGGAGCTGGCCTTTTTCCCAAAGATATTCATGCGAATTTACTTGTGTACACTTAATCAAACCCAAACCTCTGCTAACAATAATTCTTCTTAATTCAATGCGTGTTAATCTGTTTTGAACATGGCGCCTTATATTTTAATCATTTCATCAAATTTACGTCTTCTTGAGTGTTCGATATAACCACACCTTAAAGAAATATTGTCGCTCTTTATATAATTCTAGTGCATTTGCCTGAGGATATACTAGTATAGCCCCTAGGGGGGCTATTATATGGGTAAATATAGAGTGCCAAAATAGTAAAGTGTATTCTAGAACAAGTGTCATACTGTGTTCTTTTAGTTATTCTTTATCTTTTAATCACCCTTCCCCCATCCCCACCTCACAGCGTTATGGGAAAATGCGCTCTTTGGAGCTTACAAGGGCGCTCGTGAAAGCATAACATGCATCACGAGGAGACTTGTTCCAGAAGACATATCTGTTTAACACTCTACATCGCCGTAAACACCGTAATGAAATACTGATTGACAATATTTACATTGGAGAACCGGTTTTTCGGAAGGTTATCCATGTTTTTGAGTTGGCGTTCACAACCAAATTCACACGAATCTCGAAACACTGGAGTAAAAATAGTCACACGAGTACACATGCTATATTGGAATGCAAAATTTGAATTGCTCGGCAAATACGTACATTACATACAAACACATAGCGGATTTTCCATGCCATAAAGACAACAAACAAAATCGATTATTTGTCATTGTTTAAAGAACAAACATCACGTAAATAAATGTAACAATTATGACTAGTTGGTTTTGGATTCGTGTTTTGAACAGTGGCGTCATTTAAATTCACCCACGCGATAATATAAGAGACGATGGCAACATGTGGTGTTTACTGACAGCTTAAAGGGGTGGCTGATGCACAATTGGGAAGCCTTATTTGCACACTACTTCGATGGCCGTTGATCACAAATCACACCATGCGAATGAACGAGTTTGAGACCGCTGTACAAAGTCTTCCGGTCGTTCTGCGGCCACCGCATTGGTAAAGTGGGGTCACCGAACTTCTCGTGTTAAGCAGACCGCAGCTGGATGTACATATCCTGCGATTGACATGAGAATGTCGTACGCGTGCATCTCTTCAATCATCTTGCGACTGAGTTACGTGTTTTTTGTGTGTGCATCGTTGCGTTGATCGCAACTTAGCCGCAATGAAAACGCAGTCTTATAACGCATACAGTCTTCTGGTCTTATTGTGCGGGCTTTTTGCAGACGATTTCAATGCGAAAACGCGAGTGCCCGTAGGTTGACCGCAGGATGGAGGAATGTGCGTCACACTCGTGATACACGACGGTTTTTGTGTTAAGGAAGGTGTTTTCTTTTGACAAAATATCAAATCTGGCGCACGTTCGGTGTTCTGCTGTCCACAACCCAGTAGTAAGGATACTGGTAACGTCTTAACGGCAATCTTCAACTTAAGATGCTCAAAGTCAGATCTCGTACATCAATTTAATTCGAGGATCAAAAAAGAATATTGCAAGCTAAGGTCAACAGAATACACAAACGAAAGTATAAAGTCACCACTTACGAGTCCAAATGTATTAGATCCTTGCGGATCATACATAGAACTGATTTTTTGCAGTCATGTTTTCTATTCATTTAATACGTACGATCTATAATTCCCAACCGATTTCACATGAGGAGAATGCAGGCTTACCCTAGTAAACCAATTACATAGGCTAAAACGAGTAAACAGCAACACAATCATTTCAGCAAATATTGCAAGTTGTATACATTTTATATAATTATAGATCGGAACATTCATAATACTACCTTATTACTGTATTTTAATAAACCAGTGCTCGAATTAATAATGATTAAATGCTGCATTAGGTCATGTGTCGAATACAGATTTTTATGCTTTATTTGCAACTTAAATATTGAAACATTATAATTAACATAAATGTATTTGTATTTAATGAAAACTATAGACATAGACACTGATTCTAATTAAACGTGTGAAAACATGACAGCTATAAGCTGTTGTATGGGATGAATATTTATTGGAAGCGATTTGGAAATGGCGAAGTATGGTATGAGAAGATAATATATGTTCTCATGAACTACAGTTTTCATTGACTAAATATCGTGCATGAAATGGTCAGCTAGCATTCAGAATTCAACTCATTAAGAATCTATCACTTTACCGTTGATTTTCTTAAACATTATCACTCAAGATGTCTACTTTCATGTACAGTTTTAGGAATTTAAAGTTCATTCTATTAATATATAGATTTTGCTTGTTTAAGTTGTACAAAACAGCGAATTACCCACTAAAATACAATTGTTTAAGGCAGCTACACAAACTGTACCAAACAAATCTTTCACATATTCTTATCAGTAAGTTTTGTACTCTTGAAGCAAAAATTGAAATAACAGCAACACCAAATAAGACGATAGAAACTTTCAACATTTTCTTTTGCTTTTGTTCACCTTTCCCAAACAAATGTTCTTTATGCGTTTAGTGGGGTTGGTTTTTCCGTTTTAAATTGTTACAGTTCAGCAGGGTGGATAGTTTTGGCAACTCACGCTTTCCTTGGGTTATTTGGTTTAACAGTACTAAGTGCTCAGAGTACTTATGCCA
The DNA here is from genome assembly GCF_020536995.1 of Dreissena polymorpha. Taxonomy (NCBI): domain Eukaryota; kingdom Metazoa; phylum Mollusca; class Bivalvia; order Myida; family Dreissenidae; genus Dreissena; species Dreissena polymorpha. Next base: position 6,477,784 of record NC_068356.1, read on the forward strand.
TTAACCTACATCTGCCCTATTTGAATCAGGGGAAGGGAGAATGGACTTAGACAGTATTTCATGACCAATCACTACACAAGTTTAATGGTTGGGCCATGGATTGAACTCCCGATGATCAGATGTGCAGTCCATTTCTCTGCTAACTTAGCTACAGGCCCAACAAATGTTTATAAAATATTCATTCTTTTGTGTGATACTGTACCTTAACACATGTTTAATGTATGTACTTATCAGATCAAACATATGTTGGTATGAACAAAAATCACAATACTCATTGTTTCAAATTAATATTTAAAGTTACGAACATTTTTTGTAAAATAGTTACGATGAATTGCTGACTTAAACAAACTTACTAAACACAATTGAAATAAAATTATTCTTACGATTTCATTGATTTACAAATTTATTTGTGATGTACGTTACATTATGGTAACACTACTTTTACGTGTTTTTTCTCAAATAAAAACAATAGTTGAAAAATGGGGATTAGTTAATAACAAACACCACATATTACAAGCATCAATCACCTTCGAAAACATAAATGAAAAGAAGGATTACTTTCACAGTTCGGTTGATTTAATTTACAAAAAAGACATTCATAAACTTAAGTATTAATAGCTGATGGGTGTATCACTTATTGTATAACTTTTTGTTACATCATGCAATCCAAAATACAAACTTGTTAAATATACCCCCCCCCCACACACACAAACAAAAAAACAACTAGTATTTTGTTATTGTCAGCTCATTTTTTATTGACATGTGCCAAATAAATAAATGTAAAACATAATTCACAGTCTGTTATATTTTTTGTAAACAATTTGCAGTACAAAGTGGGAAAAACACAAATCAATGTATTACTACATTTAAAGAAATTTAATAAAATAACTACACAAGTAAAGAATATTTACAGAAGGTTTTCTGTCATGACAATCACGAAATAAGTATGAGTACATTATTTGCAAGTTCAGTTATGTTTGATTATTTCATTGTTGTTTTTCTAACATAACACACTGAGAATAATTTTAAAAAAACGTTAACAAACGTCATGTGAGTGTGCTTTGGTTAAAAGCACTTAATTAGTCAACTTGATTTTAAAGATAATAATCATAAACTTGAATGTTCAATACATAGTATAGTAGCTAGGAGATAATCGTACGAAACTCGCTTCTGTTTATAGTGATGCCTTGTTTAAAAGATAATGAAAAGTATGACCAAAAATGCAAAGCAGCAGAAGAAATAGCGAGAGCATGTATGCATATGTCTATAGAGCAAGAAAGACATTTTACATGAGATAAGTACATATAGTGAATTACGCTACGAGTAATACTTTTGATGTAAAATGTAACAATTATAATCTATAAGGTTTTTAATAGTTTTATCATTTAACCTGTTTTTGTATCAAAACACTGCTTAAAGGGGCCTTTTCACTGATTTGGCATGTATTAATGTTTGTCATTAAGTGCTTTATATTGATAAATGTAAACATTGGATCTTAAAAGCTACAGTAAAAACAAGAATAAAATTAAAGAAAGAAAAAGGTAACCCTCAACTGGGCTCGAACCACTGACCTCTGGAGTAAAAGTCTATCGCTTAGACCACTCGGCCATCCATTCTCATACAATGAGTGATGTTTTTTATACTTCAAATAAGCAATCCTCGTAGTATCACAATATATATATATATATATATATATATATATATATATATATATATATATATATATATATATATAACGACAACAACAGAACTCTCCAAATTATTCAATCGTTTCGCGTTGCAACGCTTTTTAATTTTCAGCTTTTTAAATCGTCAAAAGATGCATCTAATGCATATTTTAGAGCATGGTAAATGTTCAGTATTACTGTTTTCTCACAAATATCATAAATACAACGAAACTAAAGCGAATCCGAAACAATATTTTGTTAAACTTTGTCAATTTACCAAAACGTGAAAAGGCCCCTTTAATTTGGAAATGTTGGATTGTACTGAGATGATGGGGCAAAATATGAGTCTGTTTACATAAGCATATTCACCATGGCTTTTATAAAAACTTTAAAAAAAACGATTTGATGGTGACCACCCTTGTTTGACACACCATTTGTGTTATTCTTTAAATTATGAGTTCATGATATAAACTACATAAAATAACAATTAGTTAAACAAATAGAGTAGGTAACTTTAAGTGTTTTTAGCACAATATCTTTAATTAATGTAAAACTAACAATGATTTGGAAACCAGACCAAACACATCTGATCGCATACAGAATTGCAACAATCATCAATAAAAATACCATTTAAAGCTTTCCATGCTTTTATAAGGAAACAATAGAGGTAATTTCACTACAGACGCCTGTTCGCAATGAAGGACCAGATCTGTAAGCGATGGATGTGATAAATCCTGCGCAGATAGCCCATACCCATGTTTCTCATCGAAGTATATCTTGCTATGCAATATCTTCCCATCAGCACTGAAATGACAACATTATCCATGAGAAGAAAACGCACGACAATCATTTTGACCTTTTGTGTTTTCATTTGAATATAATATGGCAACTGTGTCTTACTATTCTCATTTGTTCCACAATTAATAGGAAACAATACAGTAAAATAAATGTGTATGTTTTTTTTTTAAACGCAGTCAATAATGTCCCCTAAAGGCAAAACCCCTTATATATATATATAAAGTACGTGTATTGAATTGACTTACGTATACATGCATTAGTTTTGACTTCAATCCTCCACAGACATTACATTGACTTAAAAATATAACACATTAGTATGACAATTAAATTTTGCACATAATAGGGATCCTGTTTCTGATATTGAATGGGTTGCATCATTCTAACAAGTTAAGATAACGATCCAATGGAAACAGTTGTTTGAGAAGTTTCATAAGACTGATAAAACATTAATACTGTTCTGATTTAACACAAGTTATCTTTTATCAATTGTTAAAACGTGAAAAATTTCTTTGCGGTTGAACGTGTTGTTATTAGTATTGTACACTCGTAAGTTTCTTCGCAAATCAAGGGTACTGACGATCTGTTTAAATGTTATTTATAAAATAACATAGATGACTAAGGGAATTCTGCAATACATGTCAACTAGACCAGCTGCCCATAATGCTTTTGAACGGTCTAGATTATTTTATGCAGAATTCTTTTTTTTTCAATTTATAAACTTTGTATTTCAATATATCAATCACATATACATGAAAAATGCATTATGACAAATGTAGAAAGAATCATATACACAAATAATACAATATGAACATGCAATTATATATAGTATATTGCGAATTTTCTTCGGAATTCCACTGTTATTGTCTAAGAAGAATATACAAAACATGTAATAAAAGGACGTTAATATAGTGTATAAGAACATATTTTTTTGAGTACTTAAAAGAGTATATACACAAACAACGTGTATACATTGAAAAAGAATTAATAGAAAATAAACAAAAATAAGATAGAGTGCATACGGTGAGTTTTTCTTAAAAAGTTAGAGTTACATCGACCTGAATTGGAATATATAAGATTTATAATATGTATTGCATTAAAAAAACTAACATTATGCTTTCTTGTCTATATAAGTAAATTTGGTCCATAAAAAATTCTTATCAGTGACCACGATGTGACTTCTATATTTTGTAGGAGAAGGCTAAACTGTGTGAAAGACCTTCGTAATTTGGAATACAATGATATTTTCTACATTTAAAAATGTTTCTTTTCACTTCAAGACATAACATGTTAAGACTTAGTTTTTCTGGTTTGGTACTACCTAACATAAATATTTTGCAGTCTATTTCCGATATACAATTTGAAAGCCATTTAGTGAACAATTTTTCGTTTATTTTTTTTAATTAAGCTCTTTAATTTTTGGCAGTTCCAAAAGAGGTGCATGAGAGTTTCTTCGCATTGTTTACAAAAGTTACAGATGCTATTTTTTAAACAATTTCATTTTGAACATAAAAGAGTTTATACCTAGAATATTATAAATAATTCTAACTTGAAACCATTCTATGTAACTGTCCCTTGTTATGCTGAATACTGTTCTAAAAATATGTTTCCATTCTTCGTCTGCAATTACAAAGTCGGTCCATTTGCTTTTACATATAGGCTCAACATCCCGTCTAATAAGTTTGTTATAAATCGACTTGTCTTTGCTTTCATGGCACACAATGAATTTTGAATAGCATGACTGAGATGGACCAGATATTTGCACATCGTTTTTATAAAAAATGTAGATTAAATTTATTGAACAGTGTTTTGACTGATTTTACTAGTCCTTCATAGAGGATAAAGTTTATGGCTTTTCCAGTGATCATTTCTATTTGTGTTTTATTCAAAAAGGATTTTGAATCGATGGCTATATCCCTCACAAATCGTATACCTCTGTCGTTCAATTTTTTCAAAAAGAATGGTTCATTACCTATTTTAATGTTTTCATTATAAAACTGAGGCATTTTAAGAATATTGTCTACATCATGCATGTTTACAGATTCTAAAAGCTGTTCATAACAGGAGAATACTTCTCTCCAAAATTGATTTTTAATATAATGTTTACAGTATACTGTATTCCGGTATTAAAAAGTTTAATAGATCGTATAAGAATAATACATTTACTTTCGCTACACGAATACAATTTTCTCAGCCAAGACTGCTTAATGTTTTTACAGTATGCATAAATATCTAGCATCTGAAGTCCACCCTTGTCATAGCTTTGAATAAGTGTTGAACTTTTAATTTTATAAGGTTTGTTTTCCCAAACAAAATCAAACAACAATTTATTTAATTTATCTAGGACGCTATTTTTGGAGTGGGTATATTGAAAACAAGAGATGTGTTTGTCAGAAACACAATGCCCCCTATTGCGCCGCTTTGATGCCATATATTTGACCTTGAAGGATGACCTTGACGTTTCACCACTCAAAATGTGCAGTTCCATGAGATACACATGCAAGTATCAAGTTGCTATCTTCAATAATGCAAAAGTTATTGCAAAACTTTAACCAAGGTTTAAGTTTTGGGACACACAAATGAATGAATGAATGAATGAATGACAGACTGACAGACAGACAGGCCAAATATAATTAATAATAAGCAGTGCGTAAACAATGCTAAAATTAGTGATTTGGTTACGGTAATTCTACCAATAGGAGTAAGTTTTTTTGTTTTTTTTTTCCATTGATTAATAACAGTATTTGCTTTGGTGATTTTTTCAGAAAAATTTAATTTAGACAAAAGTTTAAGATCAACATCGAAAATAATACCTAATAATTTAAATCTGGTCGCACCCCACGTGAGTTTATATTTTGTCCTGATGGACCGAGTACTATATTTTAGCGCTCCGATCCAGATAACATGTGTCTTATCAAAATTAACCTTTAAACCAGAAAATAGTGCAAAGGTCATGGAGCATTTTAAAGCAGAATTAAGAGAAAGTTCAGAACCGTCTAGTAACAAAGAAGTGTCATCAGCAAACTGTGATATCTTATATTCTATGCCGTTAACCGTAATGCCTTTTATATCTTTACAATGTTTGATCTTAATTGCGAGGAGTTCTGCACATAGTATAAAGATATATGGCGAAATGGGGCCTCCCTGTCTACAGCCGCGGCCAATTGAAAAACTTTCAGACAAAAATAAAAAAATCGAAATCCAACCTTTAAAGCTTTGTCCGAAGTTAAACAAGTTTAAGGTTTGTTCGATACAATCAAAAGACAATGAATCAAATACTGTTTCGAAATCTATCATCATAGTTAGTCCAGGTATTTATTTTATTTTTGGTGTAATTCATTACATCATTTAAGAGACGTGTGTTTCATCCTATGTATTGGCCTGAAACAAAGCCAGTTTGGTCTTTCGATGTAATTGTTTGTAAGCATGGTTTTAATCGATTCGCAATTGACCCAAATGCTATTTTATAAACGGTATTTAGCAGAGTGATAGGCCTTCAATTTCTTAGAAAGTGTCTTAAGGAATACATGTAATAATCCCCTGCTTTTGTGTAACTGAAAAAGCGTTATTAGTGTATGCAAAGTTAAGGCTTCGTAATACAAACATTCCTATTTTATTCCAAAAGACTTTTTAAAAATTGTTGTAAATCCACCTGAACCAGGGCTTTTATCGTTTTTCATATTTTTCTGAGTTATGGTTATTGCATCAAATGTCAAAAGGCCTTCGAGAGTTATTGATTGCGTTGCATATAGTATATTAAAATGTATATCTTGTTAATCGTTAAGGATCTGATTTGGTTGTTCTTCTACTTTTGCATATAGTGTTCTATAGAAATCTGAAGTTTCTTTAAGAATATCTGATTGATTGTATAGAGTTGTCCCATCTTCTTTTTGGATAAATGGTATGTTTTTGTTAGTATAGTGGTGTTTTTCTAATGAGCAAAAGAAGTTAGTTGTTTTCTCACCCTGTTCTTTTACTTTTTGACCTTATAATATGTCCTTTAACTTTTATATCTCTTACAAAATTTAGTTCCATAATTAAATTGTTAAGTTGTTCTTTATTTGACTCATCAAGATTTTTTCAAGGTTTTCAATTTTCACTAACAGCTTGTGTTCATATGTAGTGTTTAATTTATTTCTATGACTTGAATACGAAATAGTTTTCCCTATAATTTCCATTAAAAACGTTTCTAAAAACAGTTGGTCATTAACAGTAAAATATATATCACTGTTATTAATGGACTGAATATTATCTAAGTTAAAGACTGGCAAACAATATTGTTTTCTTATTTCATCTACATGTATTACATTATTTACACAGTTTAGAAATTCGATGTCATGTAGAAGAGAGTTGTTAAATTTCCACAGACCTTTACCATGTTCAATTTTATTTAATTCGAGGGATATATCAATAATTGAATGATCAGATTTAATACTTGATTTTATATTTGATGCGTTTAACGAGTTGAGCAAACATGGAATTATAAGAAAAAAAGTATAGTCTTGCTTGTTGTAAAGGATTTGTGCGTTGCCATGTAAAACGTTTCGTATTTTAATGCATTTTCCTGTTTGTAATTTCTTGTTAAATAACATTTCTTGATTTTAAATTGTTGTTATGGGATATAAAATTACAATAATCCAAGCTGCTATCCATTACCAAATTAAAATCGCCACATAATATATTTTCATCATTTCCAAATTCATCAATATTAAACATATCATTATAAATTTTTGGACAATCTATATTTGGACCATAAACAGTAGTTAATGTAATTTTTATTTCACCAACGGAAATATTTATAGCTAGCAGATTTCCGTTATCATCAATTTTTACTTGATTAACTTTTTTGATTGACATATTTTTCCTATTATGGGCATTTTTCACTGTTGAATTCAGCTGAACAGAATTAACAGGTCAAACGAGTTAGTTATAATGTGGTTACTGACCAATTATCTGCAACTCATCTTGCTACCGGTTGTTTATAAAAAATATATTTTATATTCGATATCTTACGTGACTCACCCAGTTCACTAAGCCGAAATGATCCATAAAACAAAATTGTGTCTTTGTGTCGTATGAACGAATCTGCACTAAAACTAAATTTAGGTTCACATCGTACATGCATGATCAGTTGTCAAGTACGGTTGATATTCAAGTGCATTTTTTTCTCTTTCCGGGTTATTGTTTTAGTATGTTGATGCTGCATTAACAAATATAAGTGTATATGTATATATATATAAGTGTATATGAGGTGAAAACACCAAACATAAACAACGGTTGCGATAGACACCTATAAACTGTTAGATGCCCATAATATCACTTTAAAATTGCACAGCCTCTGCATTTGATTTTCCATTGCTTACAAACACCCCTCCGACCCATTCAGAGTAAACTGCTTTTTTCCAATTCCTTTGGCCAGCGAGTGTCTTGTAGACAGTAAATATGATAATCTTTTTCTTTAAGGACATTTAAAACGTCTATTATTATCTTATTACAGTAGAGGCCGCGGCAGTTTAGGGAGGCAATTTTAACAGAATTCATTTAGGTTACAACAATACGACACTGCAATAACATTGAGCTAAAATATATGTAACACATTTTATAACATTTATAAATATATAAACATGCAGTTCTGAAAGCAATTGTAAACTATATATTTTACTAATGGACAAGAGATGCAATAAATAAGTCAAGATGTGTCATCGTATGCAACAATAAAAAAGGAAACAAATCTAACTACATATATACATTTGTTTTGTGTGTATTCAGTACAAAGGTTGGTTGGCCACATGGCACATGGCAGGAAGATAATTATCTGTAATTATAGCATCAACAAATTATAATGGACATTTTAAAAATGAACAATAGTATTTCTTTGTTTGTGTGCTATCTACAATTGGTCCATAATTACCCCTTCCACACGTATTTTTTATGCTAAAGGGGCCATTGATTTACTTAAATAATGGTATTTGGCATTTTACTTACATCTAAACATAGAACGAAAGCGAAATGTGTTTAAATGGAAAAATGCGGCGTAGTATGGTGTATCAGCTTTACTGTTAATCGTGTGAGCATTATTTCTATAACACATATTTTAATATCCTATACAGTTTGTAAATATTTATACACTGTTTAAAAACACAACAACTGTACAGTGATGTAAAGAAGAAAATAAATACATTAGCTACAGTATAAATTAGCAACAGGTTAATATGTTTACTTTTACGAATATATATCTTACAGTTAATTAGTATTTTGGTGTTTGCACCTATGTAAATGTGATACTTGTAAGAAGACAAAGGAAAACACTAAACAATATAACTGATTATCCCTTAACCTAGCACATTTCATGAGAAAAGTAATTAAAGTTAACCATACAAACAATAAAACGGCACAAATTAAAAACAAAGGCATGCTAGTAAAAGTATTTAGTCATTATTTTGTGTACCATTGTAACATGGTGTGAATATTTAGCTATAATTAAAATGTAGAATATATTCCATTTATGATAATGATTAATATTCTCATCGGCATACAATTAATCAATTAATACTTGTCGTATACAACTTAAAAATTCTATTCTGTATGCAGAATTCTTGTTATTTTTGTATTAAACGTTTAAGCTTACCTGAGCACAACATGATATGGTGAGATTTTGTAAGCTTTTTGACAGGCACGTGTCATACATTGTTCATCGTCAACATTTACCTACTTAACACTCTTAAGTCACATTAATTTCCAAATCTTCATGAATGTGTGTCAGATATATTTTTTTCAATGATATCTCGGCAGATTATCTTGTTAAGACAAATGTTTTGATAGCATCTTATTAACAGAGGGAACACAAATTACTTGGAGTGATCACAAGTTTGTTTTATAATTAAACAAATTAAACCTAGCGTTTGACCCCACATTACCAAGTTTCAAGGTCGACCATGATATAATTGGGAAATAATTACAGACCAAGTTCCATAAAGATTGTACGATAATTTGGCCTCTTTGGTGTTTTTTCATTTTTTCTTTACTAAGACAACGTGACCTGTTATTTTTAATCCCATAACACCAAGTTTCAAATAATATATCATTGGAACAATTGTTCTGCCTAAGTTTAATGAAGAGTGGGCCACACAAATGGCCTCTAAAATATTCATAAGTTGTTTATTTAATTTAACCTCGTTGTTTACTCAACACACTACAATATAAAACTTTGCAAAGCTATCACAATCGAATGCCATGACAAGTATTTGCGCATGCATGGCTACTTACACAATTGAAATGGCATAGCAATCCGTGCCATTTTTCACCCCTTTCCTGACCAAGAATGTTCCAGAGTCACACAATTGCCCGTAGTGAGGGTCCATTGGGTCTGGGTGCTTCAGAAGTTTCTCAGCCTCGTCCCGGGTACATTCAACATACCATGTCTCCTCCACGGAATGAGGCAACAACCCAGTCTTTACCAGATATCTGGCAGAAGAAAAAATGATTGATAATTGTGAAGAGTCAATTCGTATACTTAAAAGGCCCAGTATAAAATATATGGCTATTTTAAATATATTGCAAATTTCAATGAAATGTTTGTTATATTCATGTTTTTTTCTATATATATACTTAGCAAATAAGCTTAATATGAAGGAGAGGAGAAACTCAGACTTGTAAACATGTTCTTAGCAGATTTCCTATTACTACTATGCTGTGTACAATTTGCAAATAACATAATTAAACGTTAGCATTGTAATCATTTAACTTATATTCACCCATGAAGAATAATCTCAGTGTATTTACTCCATGCATATGGACTTTATTGTTTGAAGTAAATGCTTTTTATTATGTACAACTAGCTATTAAACCTTTGTTTGCGCATTTTTTCCGTTAACAGATTTAAAACATTTTTCTTTTGATCCTTGATTTTCAAAGTTATTATCCTGTTCTCTTGTAAAATCTGCTTGTGTAGTAGGTCCACTTGGTTCTTGTACTCGCAAATCTCTCGCTTTCTGTCCAAAAGAGCGGTGTTATTATTTAGGACTCTGAAATTTCAACAGAGCAGATGAATTTTTTGTGGACTCTAAAATTTCAACAGAGTAGAGGAATTGTTGTGGACTCTTAAATATCAACCGAGCAGAGAAGTTGTTGTATATTCTGATATATCAACAGCACGGTGGAGTGTTGTAGATTCTAAAATATCAACAGCGCAGAGAAGTTGTTCTATATTCAGAGCGGAGAAATTGCTATGGACTTTGAAATATCACCAAGGCAGAGACGTTGAAGTGGACTATGGCGTAGAAGCAGAGAAGTTGTTGTTGACTTTGAAAAATCCACAACCCAGAGAGAAGAAATATCAACAGAGCTGTGACATCTTGTGGGCAAAGAAATATAAACAGAAAAAATAAGTTTTAGTGGGCTTTGAACTATTAAAAAAGAATATAAGTTGTTGTTGAATACGTAGTATCAACAGAAAAGAGAAGTTATTGTGAAATGTAAACTATTTTCAGAGCATATAATTTGTTGTGAACTCTGAATTATCAACAGAGCAGAAAAGATGTTGTGGACTAATAAATATCGACAGAGTAGAAAAATTGAAGTGGATTATGAAAAATCAACAGAGCAGAGAAATTGGTGTGGACTATCAACGCAATTATCAATAGAGCATGGCAAATATAAACAGAGCAGAGATGTCAATTATGAATAATCAATTGAGAGGAGAAGTTGTTATGGAATATGAATTATAAACAGAGCAGGGAAGTCGTTGTAGACTCTAAAATATCAACAGAGCAGAAAAGTTTTGTAAACTCTGAAATACAAACAGAGCAAAACAGAGCAGAGCACTTATGTGGATTTTTAATTATCAACAGAGCTGAGAAATTGTTGTGATCTCTGAAATACCAACTTATCAAAACAGAGCAGAGCAGTTATTGTGGATTTTTAATTATCAACAGAGTTGAGAAATTGTTGTGATCTCTGAAATACCAACAGAGCAGAGCGTTGTAGTGGACTTAGAAATATCAACAAAACCGAGAAGTTGTAGTGGACTGTAAATTATCACCTGAGCAGAAAAGTTGCGGACTCAAAAATATCAATATAGCAAAGAAGTTGAATTGGACTGGAACATATAAACCGACTAGAGATATTGTAGTGGACTTTGAACAATCAACACAGAAGAGAAGATATTGTAGACTCCTAAATATCAACATGGCAGATAAATTGTCGTGGACTCTGAAATATCAACAGAGCAAAGAAGTAGGTTTGGTTTATTGGAAAAAGCAATTATTGTGGAAGTGGTTTCCTAAATATCAAAAGAGCAGATAGGTTGTTGTGGAAGACATGCATAGTACCATGTCAAAGTTTTGCATGGAAGTTATCTTGGACTAAGAAATATCAATCAAGTAGAATATCGATAAATTAAAGAGAAATCCTTAAGGGTTCATATTTTGCAACAAATAAGCATATCGATCCATCGTAGAGGAATTGTAATGAAATATGAACAAAGTATGCATTAAGTGAAATCACTAAAATAGTTTATACACTTGTAGTTAAGTCGAGAGATATCAGTTCCCTAAAAAATCTGAGTATGTCTTGAAAACAGTTCTCAAAAACGAGTTTTAATGATAAGACACAGTTCAAACGCAACGTCACAATTAAGAGGAGCAATTTCATGCTATATGATATTGCGTATCACCAAGTTTCTGTTTTGATCGTTATTTTGAATGATCGTTGTATAGACTGATCTTCTACTATATCAGTATGATTAAATTAATCGAAATGTATATTAAGAATACTGAGAAACTTGTTTACGATGCCATACTTGTAAAGATCGCCTGCTGCTACATCCCCATGGAACTCGCGATGTCGCTCAACCTGCTGTGTATATACGGCGACTGTCGTTTCCAGAGCTTCAAGAAGCTTTGTGTTCTCTCTGAGGTCGCGCAAACAAATCTCCTGCTTGTCATACATGTTCCCAAGTTCCATTTCCTCACAACGGAGTTTGTCCACTAGTTCCCTGTAGTCTTGTTTTCGTTTTGTGTCATCTCCAAACTGAAAACAAAAAACAAAAAGGAATAATTTATAGTGTTACAAATGCTTGATTAATATTTGTTGTCTCAAAAATTCTGGCAAATATGTAATATGTATTCAGTTTGTACCCAAAATTTGATGCACACTATGTTAGTGCCAGGCTAATATTAAGGTACATTTTGTGAAGAAGGCAAGCTTTACGGCATATACAACAAGCAAAAGTAAACTTGTTATATAACAAGGAAAAGTAAACTTTTTTCCTAGAATACAAAAGCAGCAATCGGATTCCGACAAGTAATGCTGGGCGTCCTTTGAGTTAAAAACATGTTTGCTTTACAAGCCGGGTTTTGGAAATCATCTGTTATATGTTTAATGTTGAAATATCAGTCTTGAAAACTATGTCATCCCCTTATTTGACACTTGACCAAAGAACATGGATGCCCTCGCATTCCAATTTGATCTCAAAAGTTCACATATGTCAAAAACAAGCAATTTGACTTAATTAAAACCTTACGATAAGACCCTGATCTGTGAGGAAATGAGACGTGTGTTAACCGTACACTTCGTCACATAATGGTGGTCATTCATTTTAAGTTATTTTCAAATTGAATTTTGTATGGCAAAGTTACAATCCGGATAAGCTGCGTTATTACCTAATTTGATCTTTGACATCTAAGTGTGACCTTATTCTTTGAGGTCGACAAACAGGCATTGCATCAGACATACTGTTTCCTAATGGTGGCCATTCGTGGAAAGTTATTTTAAAATAGCAGGATGAATGAACAAGTTATCGTTTCGGTTAGGCAAACATTCACCCTTTGATTTTAAGTGGTACCTAAACCTTCGAGGTAGTAAGATGAGTTTTAAATGTGTCAAATTTTCTTATGAGTATTTGCATGGTACCAGTTTTTTTAATAGATCAATACATAGCAAAGTTATAGCTTAGATAGCAATTGTTGAACTGTTTATGGAAAAATTGTATCTTTGACCTCTAGGTGCGACCTTAACCTTAGGGAAGTGGGTGTTACAAACGTCACATTGTTTTTGGAGGTTTGCATATTCATAATACTTGATTACAACCAGATGAAAACGTGTTGAGTTAAAGAGGCGAGTCTTTAAATATACATAGAAGCAAGACCAACTAGTGTTTACACAAGTTACCAACACCACATTGAGCTGTAAAGGACCACTTAATTAACTGAATGTTTTTGAATGGTACCGTGTATTTCCTTTACCCAACAGAAAACAACAATTGTGTTATATGAAGTGTGTCCGTGTCAATTAACGTTTGGAAGGCTTCTTAGAATTGTTCAGTGAGTGCAATGAAAGATTAGCGGAACTTTTTAGAACTTAGTGATATGGATTATAAAACTGTCTAAAGAACAGTTATAACTAAATATTTCTTGGCAAATGAGAAAGCGTTTTTGTTAAACATATAACCTGATTGCGAACAATTACTTAACTCGTAAAAAAATAATATTACAACAGGTTCAATGAGTAGTCTTTTCTGAATACCTTTTGAGCTTAATGCGAACGTAAAAGTACACCTAAACATCTGCAAAATATATTTAAAGCCATTCAAGTTTGAATCTACCATATCTGACATGTCCACCTTAGCATGTGAAGTACGTAAGAAGAAACCCTAAGTGCATAGGTTATTATCACTTTAAACTGAATGAGGCATTTTCACAGATTGTCGAATAAATCTTGTTGAGTATCTGCAAATGAAAAAATAACAATCACATTCATAGCTCTGGTTAATGGGTTTTTAGAGGGAACTTTTTGTTCAGTTTTCACCAGAAATACACATAATGCAAACAGACTAACCCCAGGGCTTGAAAAATGCTGACCTCAGGGGAATGATCTGAACACACTTGAATGTTACATCACAAAATGAAAACGTTTGGCCTCTCTGATTCAGAAGACAAGTTTTTCAATTTGTCGCTATATACATTTCGTCGCTCAATTGCTATAGTGCTCTATCTCCATTTTTTTTCAAAAATGAGTTTTTTATATTGCTGTGTTCGTGAGAACGATATCTTTAATATGACGTAATCGGATGAATGCTGTACTTCACCATCTTCGGGACTTAGAGCAAACTAGAATTCACGCTCAGATTAGCATATCAATAGCCAGAATTTACACCACGTGACTTTGTTTCATTTAAGAACTGTAATAATCCATCTCCATGACGTTCAATGAATAAATGTCCAGATCCGTAACCTATAAAATGCTCTATGTCCCGATAGAGCAGTTCAGCATTAACGTTTTTTTTTAACCAGAATACTCTTTCTGCATAAATAAAATTGCAAATAACATTAACATATAATTTACTTAAGTTAATATTTAATGATATTCATATTCTCCGTTTGCTCCGGTATATTTTTTTCCACATACGTGCATAAATAAAGTGAGAAAATAAAGGTTAAACCTTTACATGCGTTTTTCTCCAAAACATGAAAATGGTAGTTAGAGCACTATAGCAATCAAGCGACGATTTGTTTAGGAAAACATATTTTTTAATTGAACAAACTTGGAAGAGGACCGTTATATTCAAGTTCATATATATTCAAGTTCTCCGTTTGAACTTTAGTTTTAGCTTTGGTGCCCTACTAAGGCAGCAGCCCAGAATTCTATGAAGAAGGATTGTCAAATGCCGTTGAGAGGGATACGTTGTTTGAATCAAATCGTTGACAACACACAACACATGTACGACACACGACACATGCACGATGTATGACAGACGACGCTGGACAACCATTGACTGATCGAGTCATGACGAGGGATCAAAAATGAGAATTCCATTGCATATGATATATTTAAGAGCATAATAAAATATTGCGTAAAAAGAATTGTCTTCAATATGAAATGTCAATAAAAGAAATTATAATAGAGTAGTATCAGCTTTTTTGTTTTTGGCAGTTTATGGTAAAATGCTCCATATTATCCGATCCTAACACCGTTTTAGCCGCAGATCCCAAATACATGTATACTGTAAATCAATCAAGTATCAACTATTCTGACACGAGAATTAACTTAACATTTCTTTTTATTGTATATAAGGCATTATGTGTTGTTGCATATCGGGCAAAAAAAACACAATCTGGTGTGTGTTACCGAAGTTTGATCGAGATACTTACGGAATCCCTTTTGACTTCCCTGATAACTGGATAAAGCAGTTTTATATCCAGCAAGGGATTATATAATTGGAGAGAATTCACTTTGTGATAATCAATTAAATCCTTCAAAGAATCAAATTCATACGGATCTGAAAACCCAAACTTTCCTACATAATTATAAATCTTTATCAACTTATTTGCACCGCCTTTTTTTAGTGTCAGGGTGTAATCGCCAGGTGTTGAGGCATCCCGAACTAGAAAAGATCCATCAGGTTTCCCCATCAATAGCTCGTTGACCTCTGACTTTGAAATATCACAATAGTAATAATCTAGTTCAAGGCCATCAGATGCACTTGAACTGGGTGAAGGCGCTGAATCGTGTGTATAATTAGCCTTATTTTTTCCATTATCGTATCTTGAGTGTAATGATAATCCAGACATCTGCACATCCATATATGGCTCTGCCATTTTCAGTTTGATAACTCGATAATTCCTCTAAAACTTTCCTATTGGAAGGCGAATGTATACACATTATTTTTAAACATTAATTTTTACTTTCCAATAACAGTTTAAGTAAATTGCAGCATTTTTGTAAATGATCATTTATTATTTATTCAGTCATTACACATTTACCATTTCGTAAATTTTCGAGTTTATGTTACAACTCAGACATAAACTTCCTTGTAGCTTGATCACATTACTTCTCTCATGCATCAAATAGCTTTCTGTATATAAAAAAACAATAGCTCACGGAACTTGATGTTAAACAACCATGATCCTCTTAACAGAAATAATTCAATACGAAAGTATAGCTATGTATGCCTTCGAAAACTATTCCAAGGACACCATGCCAGACCATGCAAACGAACGAGTTTAAGACCTCTAGCCAAATTCGCGCGTTTTGTAAAACCACGTGTAATTCATATGGGTTTTGTGCGGCCACCTTACGGGTAACGGGGGGTCACTGGGCGTCTCGCGGGTAATGATTGTTAGCAGACCTTAGCTGCAACTGGCATGCGAATGTCCTACACGCTTCTCTTTCATCATCTTTCTACTGTGACGTAAATGAAAAGTCGGCGCACGGCCTTCGTAATGTTTCGCGCGATATGCGGAATTAACACTCGCCGCGTAACACAAAGTGTATTTTGCCAAACAAACACACGAATACTAGTGTCATAATGTTTCGTACAGATCTGGTATTGTGTCAGTTTCTGTTTTGTGGCACAGTTGCGTTTATCGCACCGAAACCGCAACGGCAAAGCCAAGTTTAGTAACCAACACTATAGTATTGTGTGTGCTTGTTGATGGTTGATTGCAGTATGGACGCAAGTACGTCCCCCCCCCCACCCCATGTTATTGGTACGTTGTTGTCTTTTACTGAAGTGTGCTCTTATGTGCTTGATTGTCTAGGGGCCGTTTCTATTTCGAAAATTAAATCTATTCTGGTCGCATGCTCGACGTTATGGTTGCCGCAACCCGGTTGTGAACGAGGCTTGAGCGTGTTTGAGCGGATACGGTAAACTTAAGTTAAAGGTGCTCAAAAACAGATCTCGAATATTAATGTTAACAAAAATCAAAGAAAACAGCTGAAGGCTGAAGTCAACAAAGCTTACACATAGAATTATATAGTAACTGTTAACACATGTCTAATGCTATGAATGTTCCGAGTCCAAAATGGATCACATCCGTGCTGATCATCCAGTTTTTACATTTGACATCACTCACGCGTCAGTTTATAGCTTGGTTTGGTAGAATACAAACCATTAGGACCTATAATATTTCACACAACTCTTTGATGATCATATAATTTTGATATGTTTATTTATTAACCAAAACTAAGTTTGTATTTAACTATTTTTTAGATTGTGCAGTCACTTTTCTATTCGTTCAGTACTTAGTCCTTACCGATTTCACAGGAGGGGACTATACAATCCCTAGTGTACCATGTCCGGCTTTCTTTCTTAAAAGTCTGGATCCTGTGATACAAAGTATTTAACCTTGATTTATAAAATGCTATATTGATAGAGGGTCAAATGGGAAATAGGCATACTATTTCCGTTTGTTCATCAGAAAAAGGTATGTTTTATTGTTGCATTTATACTTGACAACTTAGATCGGAATCCTGCAATATCCTCAAAAGGTCTTGAACATATATTGAATGAACTAGATGTGTGCATAAAGGGCCAAATGGATCATTTATACACTATTTCTGGGTTTTTTTCTCGAAAGATAGAAAATGTAGTGGCTATTGTTATAGAAATTTGAAAATCATTTATAACAAATCTAGATGGCGATCTAAACAACATACAAGTGTAAGTTCAAAAGCAGGCTCCTCAATTTGTGTTCCTTTGAGTTTGTTAATGAGTTCCTGTTCTCACTCTGACAACATTACCAGAGCATGGGTCTGCTGTAATGTCATGTTACTTTGAATTTTATTTCACATAAGTATCATATTGATTGAATGCAGTGTAGTTCCTTAAGATTTACATGCCTTGTTGTTCCATGAAATACTTGCTGTTCAAAGCAAAATGATACCAAAAGAAGCTTGGCTATCAATACAAATTGCATCTTGTAGAGATAGAGAATGTAAAACGTAGAAAAACGATAGCACTAAAAATCAAAACAAACAAACATATACAGAGGCTTCAATAAGTAAACAACAAAAAAATCAAACAATTCGAATAATGCTTTTGTTGCATTTGTTAATATATGGCATAAATATGTTTATGTTTAATTTGCAAATTCAAATGTTTAAGACCTTTTTCTAACATAAATGTATATTTATTCAAACAACATTAAAGATATTTATGTATACTGAAAATGATAAAACATGACAGCTATTCATATTAATTTATTTGGAAATGATTTGAAAATGGTAAATTATAACAAGAGAAGATAATATGTATATTCATGAACTTCAGTTTTAATTGACCATACATTTTGCATGTATGTGACAGCTATTTTTGAGAATGCAACGCATTTAGAAAGAAAATCACCCAAAATATCATTTTAATGAACAGATATTTAAATTTTATTATATTTATATATACAATTACTTGTAACAGTAATAAACATCAGTCAAATACATAATACAAAAACGCACGGTTTTAGAATGCTACTCAGACAAGAACGTTGAAATTTTCTTATCAGATTTGCTCTTATTCCAAACAATTACAAGAACAATAACAACAAATAAAAAGAAACATACTTTCTATATTTTCTTAGCTATGAAATTACTTTTGTACAAGATCTTTTCCTAACTTATGTTATTTTATTAGTTTGCTGTTTGCCGTTTTCAACAATCTTACAGTCATATCACGGCTGTCAGTTAACCTATTACCACTTGTCTTGGGTTAGCTGGTTTTCCAACGGCTGTCATTCACCTATTACCACTTGTCTTTGGTTAGCTGGTGTACCAAAGGCGGTCAGTTCAACTATTAACACTTGTCTTGGGTTAGCTGGTTTACCAACGGCTGTCAGTTCACCCATACCATTGTCTTGAGTTAGCTTGCTTACCAACGGCTGTCAGTTGTTATATTACCACTTGTCTTAGGTTAGCTGGTTTACCAACGGCGGTCAGTTCACCTATTTCCACTTGTCTTGGGTTAGCTGGTTTACTAACGGCTGTCAGTTTACCTATTACCACTTGTCTTGGGTAAGCTGGTTTACCAACGGCTGTCAGTTCTCGTATTACCACTTGTCTTGGGTTAGCTGGTTTACCAACGGCTGTCAGTTCACATATTACCACTTGTCTTGGGTAAGCTAGTTTACCAACGCCTGTCAGTTCACTTATTACCACTTGTCTTGGGTTAGCTAGCTTACCAACGGCTGTCAGTTTACCTATTACCACTTTTCTTGGGTTAGCTGGTTTACAAACGGCGGTCAGTTCACCTATTACCACTTGTCTTGGGTTAGCTAGCTTACCAACGGCTATCGGTTCTCCTATTACCACTTTTCTTGGGTTAGCTGGGTTACCAACGGCTGTCAGTTCACCTATTACCACTTGTCTTGGGTTAGCTGGTTTACCAACGGATGTCAGTTCATCTATTACCACTTGTCTTGGGTTAGCTGGTTTACAAACGGCTGTCAGTTCACCTATTACCACTGGTCATGGGTTAGCTGGTTTACCAACGGCTGTCAGTTCATCTATTACCACTTGTCTTGGGTTAGCTGGTTAACCAACGGCTGTCAGTTCACCTATTACCACTTGTCTTGGGTTAGCTGGTTTACAAACGGCTATCAGTTCACCTATTACCACTTGTCTTGGGTTAGCTGGTTTACCAACGGCTGTCAGTTCACCTGTTCACCTATTGCCACTTGTCTTGGGTTAGCTGGTTTACCAACGGCTGTCAGTTCACCTATTACCACTTGTCTTGGGTTAGCTGGTTTACAAACGGCGGTCAGTTCACCTATTACCACTTGTCTTGGGTTAGCTGGTTTACAAACGGCTGTTCGTTCACCTATTACCACTTGTCTTGGGTTAACTGGTTTGCCAACGGCTATCAGTTCACCTATTACCACTTGTCTTGGGTTAGCTGGTTTACCAACGGCTGTCAGTTCACCTGTTCACCTATTACCACTTGTCTTGGGTTAGCTGGCTTACCAACGAAGGTCAGTTCACCGATTACCACTTGTCTTAGCTGGTTTACCAACGGCTGTCAGTTCACCTATTACCACGTGTCTTGGGTTAGCTGGTTTACAAACGGCGGTCAGTTCACCTATTACCACTTGTCTTAGGTAAGCTGGTTTACAAACGGCTGTCCGTTCACCTAACACCACTTGTCTTGGGTTAGCTGGTTTACAAACGACGGTCAGTTCACCTATTACCACTTGTCTTCGGTTAGCTTGTTTACCAGTACAAAGTCTATGTACAGTACGTTTTCAAGTAAATGACAACTGCCCTTATTAAATAACGTGCGTGTGTGGGGGGAGAATGAATACAAGGTGGGCGAGAATTCATAAAAGATGGGGGAGAATGGCCTTAGAAAGGATTTTATGACCAATTCCTACACAACTTAAGTCGCTAGCCCCAAACAATGGTCTACATAAATGTATTTTATAATATATATGTTGAAGACAAATGCCATATCAAAAACGTTCATACTAAATCGAAAATAAATGTACACAATTGTGTCAAAATATAGTGTGTGTGTGGGGGCGGGGGGCGCGCGCGCGCGCGCGTGTGTGTGTGTGTGTGTGTGTGTGTGTGTGTGTGTGCGTGCGTGCGTGCGTGCGTGCGTGCGTGCGTGCGTGCGTGCGTGCGTGTGTGTGTGAAATTGTTCAGTAATACATGTATTATGTTTGTTACTATCGGATCAACTATATGTTTGTAAAGTATGCATTTAAACTTAAACATGAACAAACTTTCACAACACTCATAATTACAATATAAAATTTGGAGATTGGCACCGACAGGTGTATGAAATAAATAGTCAAATACATTCTGCTGCTAATATTTTCATATGTTAATGATACTTGGTGCATGAAAATTCAGTCAATCTGAATAAAAAACGCGGACATAAAGATACATAAATTGATTTCTAGATGTAAATGAATTTAATGCGATGATACCATAAGACATTAATAATCTCTATAGGAGATTTTCTGACATGATAATCACATAATGAGTGTGATTAACTTAAATGCAAAAACAGGTACATAAATTTGTTTATAATCTGCAACAAGTTTGATTTTGCTCTAATTGTCATTCCGAATGTGTCGAATATTCTAGTGTCTTTAGACAAGTGGAGGTTGTTTCCCCTTTGCTTAAGTGTCTCTATTTTTAAAGGACTAAGAAATTGTGTTGTTTTTTGCAAAATATTAAATGCAAATGCTGTCATTTAGTGTATGCTATTGTTTTGCTGATTTTATTTGTTTGCAGATGATATGGTGATTTATGGCAAAAATTTCTAACACACATAATTTAGCCATTTATTGCAATAGGCTACGTGGATTCTTGAAGTCCGTAGTTCGAAAACACTGGTTTTCAGAAAACGTGATGCCCAATGTGAGGACGAACGATTGCTGTATAAAATTGAACCAATACAAGTGGTGATCAAATGAATTATCCCGACTTGAATTTGTTTTAAAATATGCTGGGAATTGGCTACAAATAATTAGTTCATTATTGGTAAATCTTTAAAAGATTTAAATAATTTGTAACATAATTATTTAAAAATCCTATTCAACCCAGAGACGTGTGAATTGTTCGATGCTGTTTAGGTTCTATACTTAATTATGCGTCAAAAGGATGGGGTTTTACCACGTCTAAGATATAGAACGTGTGCATTAAACATTGTGTAAGTCTATATTAAATGTAAGTAAATCAGCTTCATCTGTAGGTGTATATTCTAGCTAGCTAGCTAGCGACTTGTGGCGCTTCTCTTTATATATGTCAAGGTATACGAGAATTGTATCTTATTGGTGTAAGATTTTGCGAAGAGATAATGCAATTATTACCATTTTTAATTTTAAAGCTTTAGAAGATTGTAAACTAGGTCGCTCTAACTGGGTGTCCTGTGTTAAGAAACGTTTAGATGATTTGGGTTTTTAGGGGTATATTTAAATCCTGAAAATTAAATATGTAGTTTTTTTCTTTCGTATGTAATGAGCACGGACTCTAGATTACACGGATAAGAAACGGGACCGTTACGCCAAATATCTTGTTGTGTCTAAGTCACGTGACCGTGTCGTAACTAACGATCTTTTATCGAAGCGCCGAGGTTATAAATTTGATGTACCAACTCACGTATTTTGTTAAATTATAGTTTCATTTCTTGACCGATTTTGACAATTTATTTATCATTAGAAAGCTTACGTAACGTAGTTTTCAGATATATAAATATGTATTAAGTTTTTCCTCTGATTTCGGCAGCCCGGCGAGGTATAACTTTAACTTTTGCAAATATCGTACCGTTTTGGAGTTTTAGCATCTAGATTTACGATTGACATGTTCGTACTTAATACCGATTTGTAGCGTTTATATTTGGAGTTCAGTTTTAAAAATAACATCTTGCTTAGGAGAATTGAATTATGTAAATGATAGAGAAAAAAATGGTTTAAAAATGAAAACAAGTAAGGAATGAAGGCGGGAAAAAGTAGCGCGCGTTCCTAACGCACTGAACTGATGCTAAGGTCTTGGCGATTATGCTTTTGTTTAGATACCGGCCATTGAATTTCCTTTGCCATGATTATTATATTTTTTATGAAATATATTGAAATATTTTGTTCTAGAGACATATCAATAAAGCTAAGTATTAATGAAGCTTAATAAATTAACGATTTCAGCTCTTGATTATAACACAGAAAGGGTGTTAAATTTATGATGAAACAGCGTATATAGCGGACCCTCTTGATATTTTTCGGCTTTGCATACTTCAAATATAATGGGTGTCAAAACATCCATCGTTTGTTGTTGATTATCAAAAAGGTATTTATGTAAAATTATATGAAATGTTATTAACCATAAATTATCAATTATCAATTAATTAAAATTATTTAAAGATTCTTGAAAATCACGGTCAACTGACTATGCATGTATATTGAAATATAGTTATAAGTTAACAGAGTTATAAATATATAGAATTCTAAATTAAAACTCTGTATTATTTGTATTTTTCGGAAAGATTATTTAACCCCGTTGTGGTCAAATGAGAATGCTGTTTTTAATTATGTTGTTCCGTACACTACCATACACTCTTTATAGGACTACGAAATTACGGAGTTTTTTACCGGTACCCGCTAAATACGTTAAATGTTAAGTATTAGATTTTTTAAATGTTTAAAATGTACATGTATAGGTATTAAGCACTTATAATTATTATGATTAAGCTGGCTGACATCTATACAGTATTTAGTTTATTTATATTATTTATTATTTATTTTAGTTTATGGCAATCTGTATGGGCAGATGACTATAAATGTTTTCAATACGCTACATATCTTATAAACGCAAACTTGAGTATTTGGCGTTACATTACTCCAAGAAATGACCACTTATACCACGAGAAGACATGGAGGTATCATAAAAAGTGTAAACTGACCAGACATTGCCACCTGTGGTTAGGGACCAATATACAAGTATAGGTCCCTGCTGTGGCGTATGACACCATAGTGTTATTTAGTATTGGTCGGCACAGTATCTGATCATAACGAGATAATTGGTTTGTGCTGAACACAGGGGCAATAAAACCACAGATCTATCAATAAACAAGATTATTGAGATATCTTTTATTGAACACCGCGATAAAAATGCTAAAACCATGGACTCTAGATTACACGGATAAGAAACATGGCAACATTCTCAGAATCATCGCTGCTATATGTGTAATCACCTAACAATTCGTCTAAAAATAATTTATTTATTTGAGTTGAAGACGATGTACTGTTTTATAAGTCTGAACAAACTATCTGTCTTCTTGTCTAAATCTAAGCCGTCATCGTCCCGGTGAAAAAAATCTGATTTTGAATAGTTGGACATGATGCCCTGATGTCAAAATACGAAATGACCCGCGTAACACCGACCGTGATTTTCAAGAATCTTTAATAAATTGATAATTTAAGGTAAATAACATTTCAAATAATTATACATAATTACCTTGTTGATAATAAACAGCAAACGATGAATGTTTTTGACACCAATTTTATTTCAAGTATGCATGCAAAGCCGAATAATATCGAGAGGGTCCGCTATATACGCTGTTTCATCATAAATTTAACACCCTTTCTGTGTTATAAACAAGAGATGAAATCGTTAATTGATTAAGATTCATTTATAATAAGCTTTATTGATATGTTTCGTGAACAAAATACTACAATATTTTCCATAAAAATATAATAATATGGCAAAGGAAATTCAATGGCCGGTTTCTAAACAAAAGCATAATCGCCAAGACCGTAGCATCAGTTCAGTGCGTTAGGAACGCGCGCTACTTTTTCCCGCCTTCATTCCTTAATTACTTTCGTTTTTAAACAATTTTTTTTTCTATCGTATACAGAATTCTATTCTCCTAAGCAAGATGTAATTTTTAAAACTGAACTCTAAATATAAACGTTACAAATTGGTATTAAGTACAAACAAGTCAACATACACTCCGTGGTAATGAGCGAGTAATACACAACCTGATTCAAGAATGGCAAGGTTTATTACTGCGTAGATCAGTTTTAACGGATTATGTTCATTACAAAACTAACTTAGCCTTTCTTGTCCAAGGCCTCTAACTTTTTAAAAAATCAATGGACTGGAACAAAACTCGAACTTTATCTATTAGTCATGAAGGTTGACTCACATACAAAAATCTGGAAAATATCTAAAGGCATTCAGGACAAAAACAACTTATGCTGGACCGACGGACAGACATACTGACGGACGGACGGGTAGACAGTCCGACTGCTATATTCCACCATACCCGGGTAAAATAACACCTGCCGTTAGGAAGTGTGCTAACATACTCAATATACATTTATATATTTTGTCGCTTTGCTTTGTTTTTCATACGAGTTGTTTTCTGTAAAATGAGGCATACCGGAAATTAAAAGTGAATTACGTTACAATTAATTAGTTATTTACCTTGATTTAAATTTAAATTCATTATCAAATTTATATATCACACCAATACAAGCAAAACAGTACGTATCAGTGTAGTTCGGCTGTAAAATATATGCGCCGAATTTTGAAAACATGTAGACGACTGTGCAAAACAAAACAACACATTGTATAAGCCATACAAAAACGAGGCCGGAATATTTTTATTAAAGCACTGTTTGTAGTTGGCGATGTTATTAATTTATTACATCTGAACAAGTAATTAAGCCCATAAATTTGAGATAGAAGTGTGTATTGGTTGGGATACGTCAAAATAATCCACTGCAATTCACGGATTTTACTATTCAGTGCGACGCAAAGAATATATGCAGCTGAGAAGACTATTTTTGGAAGAAGGGTCCTCCACGTGTTTATATATTAAGAGCCTTTGTGTAAACGTTTTAAATTTCAACTGCATCAGTCTGCAAGTGAATAACATTTTACAATCGTCTCAATTAATTTTGTAAAGTGTTCGCTTAAATTTCATATTTAAAATATTTGGACCGACATTTTCAGTTTAAAATGTAACAATTATGAAATATTAGGTATTGAATACTTTCGATTTTCAGTTTAAATAACAAATCAAATTTTCTGTAATATAATTCACATCAAATTCTGTGACATAGATAATTAACAATTTCGTATATCCAAACTAAGCTTTATGTAAAAATGATTAATTATATACGTAACAGCAGGTCAGAAATAATCTGTTGACATTCAAAAATCTACTATGGCTGTTATACTCATCTCATTTATTGTTATTTTGTACATTATTATTAATTCTAATAAACTACTGTATACATAAAATAACACCAATTTACAAACAAATAGATTTGGTGAGTTTTTATAGCGCATGTCAGTTTGAATGGTTTGTGACATGCAAATTACTTGTGTGGGACTATTTCACTGAATGTGTAAACGTAGATGACAATCATTTAAGCAATGGCCCGTGGGAAAGGCATGTTAAAATTAATAGAAAGGTAACTATACCATGCAGCCACAACATGAAGTCATAATACACATATACATAAACATTATGTGGCTATTTTTTATAAACGGCATAGACCAACACTTATAATAACTTAATTTAATTTTCTTTCATAAATTACATGGCTGTTGCTAACATGTTGTGAATATGCTGAACACACTTATTACCCTAGGTTACTCAGTTCAAACTGTTACACACACTGGTGCATTCTTATAATGCACAATTTGTTTTGTAAAGAGCATAATGAAAAACAAAGTTTGTGAAAATCTAACGTTTAACAAAACATTAAAACGTACATCAACATGATTTGGATACCAAACCATGCCCATCTGATCAAGTCAAGAATTTATACACTTGTCAATAAAAGTACCCTTCAATTATATATTGGTTCAGCGTCATAGTATTTAAAGCTTTCCATGCTTTTATAAGGGTACACTAAACGGGATTTCACTTTTTTGTATAATGTCTCTAAAGACGTCTGTTCGTAATATAGGACCAGATCTATAAGCGATGGGTGTGATAAAGTCTGCGCAGATAGCCCATACCCATGTATCTCATCGTAGAAAATCTTAAGGTGCGATATTTTCCCATCAAAACTGAAATAAAAAAATACTATTTGAGAAGAAAAAGAAAGACAATAATGAAAAAATACTATTTGAGAAGAAAAAAGAAAGACAATCTCTTGGACTTGCTTTGTTTTTATATCAGCATAAAACGGCAACTGTGTGTAAGTTTTCTCGTATGATCCAAGTATGGTCCACAATTGAAAGAAAACAACATCATATAATATGAATGTAGATTGAGTTGTTTGAGAAAAACAAATGTCAGTCAATATATACTTGTCCTATACAGCAAAACCAGTTCCAGTCAGCACTGGCAACAAAAAGAAAATTCAGTCCCTGTCAATATTGGCCTCAAAAAATAATAACCAGTTCCAGTCAATACTGGCCCCAAACAGCAAAACCAGTTTCAGTCGATACTTGTCCAAAACAGCAAAACCAGTTCCAGCTCATGCTGGTCCCAAACAGCAAACAAGAGGGCCAAGATGGCCCTAGTTCGCTCACCTTTTTTACAGGGTCTTGTTTATTGCTTAGTTGAAAATTCAGTACTCGGGAGCATATTAGATTGGTTCTCTTCTGTTTACTTTTACAGTGTGAGCATATGATTAATTCTGATTGAGTACTGTCTATTTGCATGGATTTTTTGCATGCAAACATTTGCAAGTAATGCTAATTCTACATGTGTTAACAAGGTTTTTGTAAGATTTGGACCTCCTGACCAAGATTTTGACCCCACATTACCCAATGTCAAACTTTGCATAGATATCATCAAGAAAAACATCCTGGTTAAGTATCATCATTATTGGACCAAAACTATGACCTCGAGTGTGTTTACAATGTATCATTGGGACAAATCTTCTGACCAAGTTTCATGAAGATTGGACAAGAAATGTGCCCTCTAGAGTGTGTACAAGGTTTATCTATAGCCGAATAAGGAAAACTGCCCCGCCCACTGGCAATCATGTTTTTCAACGGACCGGAACCACTTTTGAACTCAACCAAGATATCATTAAGACAAACATTTTGACAAAGTTACATGCAGATTCGGCATGAACTGTGACTTCTACAGTGTTAACAAGGCTTTTCTTTTTTTAACCTAGTGACCTAGTTTTCGACCAAGCATGAACCAGTTTCGAACTCGATCGAGGTATCATTGGGACAAATCTTCTGACTAAGTTTCATGAAGATCTGACAAGAAATGTGGCCTCTAGAGTGTTTACAAGGTTTCTCAAAAGCCAAATAAGGAAAACTGCCCCGCCCACTGGTGGCCTTGTTTTTCAACGGACCCCAACCACTTTTGAACTCAACTAAGATATCATTAAGACAAATAATTTTGACAAAGTTACATGAAGATTGAGCATGAAATGTGACTTCAACAGTATTTACATTGTTTTTCTTTTTTTAACCAAGTGAGCTAGTTTTTTACCCAGCATGACCCAGATTCAAACTCGACCGAGATTTCAATGGGACAAAGCTTCTGACCAAGTTTCATGAAGATCGGACAAGAAATGTGGCCTCTAGAGTGTTTACAAGGTTTCCCAATAGCCAAATAAGAAAAACTGCCCGCCTACTGGCGGCCATGTTTTTCAATGGACCGGAACCACTTTTGAACTCAACCAAGATATCATTAAGACAACCTTTTTGACAAAGTAACATGAAGATTGGGCATAAAATGTGACTAATACAGTGTTTACAAGGTTTTTCGTGTTTTGACCTAGTGACCTAGTTTTTGACCTGGCATGACCAAGTTTCGAACTCGACTGAGATTTCATTAAGACACAGCTTCTGACTAAGTTTCATGAAGATCGGACAAGAAATGTGGTCTCTAGAGTGTTTACAAGGTTTCTCAATAGCCAAATAAGGAAAACTGCCCCGCCCACTGGCGGCCATGTTTTACAACGGACCGGAACCACTTTTGAACTCAACCAAGATATCATTAAGACAAACATTTTGACAAAGTTACATGAAGATTGGGCATGAAATGTGACTTAAACAATGTTTACAATGTTTTTCTTTTTTTTGACCTACTGACCTAGTTGTTGACCCGGCATGACCCAGTTTCCAACTCGATCGAGATATCATTGGGATAAAGCTTCTGACCAATGAAGATTGGGCATGAAATGTGACTTCTACAGAGTTTACAATGTTTTTCTTTTTTTTAACCAAGTGACCTACTTTTTGACCCGACATGACCCAGTTTCGAACTCGACTTAGATTTCATTGGGACAAAGATTCTGACCAAGGTTCATGAAGATCGGACAAGAAATGTGGCCTCTAGAGTGTTTACAAGGTTTCTCAATAGCCAAATAAGGAAAACTGCCCCGTCTACTGGCGGCCATGTTTTCAACGGACCTGAACCACTTTTGAACTCAACCAAGATATCATTCAGACAAACATTTTGACAAAGTTACATGAAGATTGGGCATTAAATGTGACTTCAACAGTGTTTACAAGGTTTTCTTTTTTTTTGACCTAGTGACCTAGTTTTTGACCCAGCATTACCCAGTTTCAACTAGACCGAGTTATCATTGGGACAAAGCAACTGACCAAGTTTCATGAAGATCAGACAAGAAATGTGGCTTCTAGAGTGTTTACAAGGTTTCTCAATAGCAAAATAAGGAAAACTGCCCCGCGGACTGGCGGCCATGTTTTTCAACGGATCGGAACCATTTTTGAACTCAACCAAGATATAATTAAGACAAACATGTTGACAAAGTTACATGAAGATAAGGCATGAAATGTGACTTCTACAGTATTTTACAAGGTTTGTCTTTTTTTGACCAAGTGATCTAGTTTTTGACCTCGACCGAGATTTCATTGGGACAAAGCTTCTTACCAAGTTTCATGAAGATCGGACAAAAAATGTGGCCTCTAGAGTGTTTACGAACAAATGTGGATGGACGGACGGAAGGACGGACGGAAGGACGGACGGACGGAAGGACGGACGGAAGGACGGCCAAAAGCCGGTCACAAAAGCTCACCTGAGCAATCAGGTGAGCTAAAACAAGAGGGCCTGAAAGGCCCAAAGTCGCTCACCTGAGATAACAAGATATTATTGGGACAAATCTTCTGACCAAGTTTCACGAAGATCGAAAAATAAATGAAGGTTTCTCAAAAGCAAAATAAGGAAAACTGCCCCGCGGACTGGCGGCCATGTTTTTCAACGGACCGGAACCATTTTTGATTTCAACCAAGATATAATTAAGACAAACATGTTGACAAAGTTACATGAAGATAAGGCATGAAATGTGACTTCTACAGTATTTTACAAGGTTTGTCTTTTTTTGACCAAGTGGTCTGGTTTTTGACCTCGACCGAGATTTCATTAGGACAAAGCTTCTTACCAAGTTTCATGAAGATCGGACAAAAAATGTGGCCTCTAGAGTGTTTACGAACAAATGTGGATGGACGGACGGAAGGACGGACAGACGACGGACAAAAGCCGGTCACAAAAGCTTACCTGAGCAATCAGGTGAGCTAAAACAAGAGGGCCTGAAAGGCCCAAAGTCGCTCACCTGAGATAACAAGATATTATTGGGACAAATCTTCTGACCAAGTTTCACGAAGATCAAAAAATAAATGTGGCCTCTAGAGTGTTAACAAAGCTTTACTATAGTAATATAAGGAAAAATGCCACGTCCCCTGGCAGCCATGTTTTTCAACCAACCGGCATTATTTTTTTACTCGTCCAAAATATTATCGGGATGAATCTTCTGACCAAGTTTCATGAAGATCAGACAGTAAATGTGGCCTCTAGAGTGTTTTACTATAGCCATATAAGGAAAAATGCCCCGCCCCTTGGAAGCCATTTTTTTAAAGCAAACATAATTATTTTCGAACTTATCCAAGATATCATTGAGACCAATCTTCTGATCAAATTTCATGAAGATTGGACACTAAATGTGGCCTCTAGAGTGTTAACAAGGTTTTACTAAAGTCATATATAGCCATATTAGGTAAAATACCCCGCCCCTTGTGGCCATGTTTTTAAAGCAACCAAAACCATTTTCAAACTCATCCAAGATATCATTGGGACAAATCTTCTGACCAAGTTTCATGATGATCGGAAAATAAATGTGACCTCTACAGTGTTAACAAGGTTTTACTATAGCCATATAAGGAAAATAGCCTCGCCCCCGTGGTGGCCATGTTTTTCAACCAACCCGCATCATTTTTGAAGTCGTCCAAGATATTATTAGGATGAATCTTTTGACCAAGTTTCATGAAGATCGGACTATAAATGTGGCCTCTAGAGTGTTAACAAGATTTTACTATAGCCTTATATAGCCATATACGGAAAAATGCCCCGCCCCTTGGCGGCCATGTTTTTCAAGCAAACGTAACCATTTTCGAACTCATCCAAGATATCACTAAGACAAATCTTCTGACCATATTTCATCAAGATTGGACAATAAATGTGGCCTCTAGAGTGTTAACAAGGTTTTACTATAGCCATATAAGGAAAAATGCCCCGCCCCCTGGCGGCCATGTTTTTCAACCAACCTGCATCATTTTCGAACTCATCCAAGATATTATTGGGATGAATCTTCTGACCAAGTTTTACGAAGATCAGACAATAAATGTGGCCTCTAGAGTGTTACTATATTTTACTATAGCCATATATTGCCATATTAGGAAAAAAAAACGCCCCTTGGCAGCCATGTTTTTCAAGCAAACGTAACCATTTTCGAACTCATCCAAGATATCATTGAAACCAATCTTCTGACAGAATTTCATGTAGATTGGACAATAAATGTGGCCTCTAGAGAGTTAACAAGGCAAATGTTGACGCTGCACAACGCACAATGGACGATGGCCAAAAAGCGATCACAAAAGCGATCATGTTATGCTCAGGTGAGCTAAAAAGTTCCAATCAATACTGGCCTCAAACAGCAAAACATGTTCCAGTCAATTCCAGGTCCCTTATTCAAAACAAGTTCCAGTCAATACTGGCCCCAAACAGAAAAAACAGTCATAGCCAATACTGGCACCAAACAGCAAAACCCATTCCATATAATACTAGTCCCAAACAACAAAACCAGTTCCAATCAATACTGGCCCCAAACAGCAAAACCAGTTCCAGTCAACAATGGTAAAAATAGCAAAAACAGTCCCAGTAAATAATTGCCAAAAATATCAAAACCAAATCCAGTCAATACTGGTCACAAACACCAAAAGCAGTTCCAGTCAATACTGGCCCCAAACAACAAAATCAGTTCCAGTCAAAACTGGTCAAAAACAGCAAAACCAGTTCCAGTCAATACTGGCCCCATATGGCAAATCCAGTTCCAGTTAATACTAGCCCCAAACAACAAAACCAGTTCCAGTCAATACTGACCACAAACATTAAATCAGTTCCAGTCAATACTGATCAAAAACAGCAAAACCAGTTCAAGTAAATACTGGCCGGGCCAAACAACAAAACCAGCTCCATTCAATACTGTCCCCAAACAGCAAAATCAGTTCCAGTGAATAGAGGCCCTATACAGCTAAACCTGTTCCAGTCAAAACTGGGGCAAAAGACACAACCAGAATCTGATAAAAACTGCCCCCACCGCTAAAGGCAAAACCAATCCTGCTCAATAATGGCATCAAAAGGCAAAACAAGCACCAGCCAGTACTAGCAAAAAAACACTCAACTTTTCTCATGATAAATTTTAATCTCAACAGCTTACCATTAGCTTGTTATTCGTAGGTGAGCTAATATGGCCAATACTTTATGCACATAGCACTAAATGCTTTATAAACTTAAACAATCTCACCGTAATGCCATTATAAGTACTTGCATGTGCATGCATACTTACACAATTGAAATTGCATAACAATCTGTGCCATTTTTCTCCCCTTTCCTGACAAGGAATGTTCCAGTGTCGGAAAATTGCCTGTAGTGAGGATCCATGGGGTCTGAATGCATCAGAAGTTTCTCTGCCTCGTCCCTGGTACATTCAACGTACCATGTCTCCTCCACGGAATGAGGCAACAACCCAGTCTCAACCAGATATCTTGCAGAAGAAAACATGTTTGATATTGGTGAAAGTCTATTCATATACTTAATATGACTTTATAGGACAAGTATCAGGTAAAAGGATAATTTATATGGGGCAATAGTTGATGCTATATGTGTTATACATAGAGACTAAGAATAAAAGCTCAATATTGTTGAGAGGAGTAACATAGACTTATGAACGTATTTTAAACAGATTTCTTATGGCTTGACCTACAATATAATATATATTTGAAAATAACATAATTCCACCTTAACAGTGAGAAAATATTATCAATATTCCCATATCGTCAACAATCTAAATCTATCCATCCCAGGCACATGGACACGCCTTATATTATATATGCAACTAGCTTTAAAACCTTTGTTTGCGCAATTTGTCCTTTGAAAGCTTTACAACGCTCTCCTTTTTATCCTTGATATTTGCAGTTATAATCCGGTTCTCCTGTACAATCTGCTTGAGAACTTGGTCCACTTGCTCTTTGTATTCACCAATCTCTCGGCGTCTCTCCAACAGAGCAGAGAAATTGTGGTGGACTCTGAAATATCAGCAGAGCAAAAAAGTTGTTGTGGACTGAGAATTATCTTCACAGCAGAGAAATTGTTGTTTACTCTAAAATATCAGCAGAGCGAAAAGTTGTTGCAGTACTGAAATATCAACACAACAGAGAAGTTGTAGTGGACTGTAGAGGCATTGTTGTAGACTCTGATAAATCAATAATGTATTGGTTGCATTTATGTATTGCAGAGAAATAGCTTAAAATGACCAAGATTGTTGATGAAATTGCAGTAAAGTTGAGCATTGCCAATCCTCAAAGTGTACATGTGCTTTGGAAATGGTTCTGTAACACAAGTGTTTTAATCAGAAGATCCATTTCAAAAGCATGTCCACTATTGAGATCGGAAATTTAATTGACTGTGTATTTAGATTCTAAGTCTTTATTTTGATCATTCAAATTGAATGATCGTGATTCGGAGTAAATTTGTCATCTTCTATTATCTGTTAATGTATTAATTAATTCAGTATTGGAATTAAGCCAAATTTAGGTGTGCTATTAAACCCACTGACAGATTATTCCGCAAAGCCTTACTTGTTAAGTTCGCCTGCTGCTACATCCCCATGGAACTCACGATGTCGCTCAACCTGCTCTGTATAGACAGCGACGGTCATCTCCAGAGCCTCAAGAAGCTTTGTGTTCTCATTGAGGTCTTGCAAACATATCTCCTGCTCTTCATACATATGGCTGAGTTCATTTTCCTCACAACGGAGTTTTTCCACAAGTTCCCTGTAGTCTTGTTTTCGTTTGGAGTCATCGCCAAACTGAAAAACAGAACAAATACAAAATATTTATGATGTAGGTTTAAACTTATTTATTTTAGCTAGATTGCATCAAAAGCCTAGTGCTTATTTGAAACTCTCTCGAATCCATTTTTGCAGTTACAGATATATTAACAATATTTGTTGTCTCCAAAACCATGGGAAATATGTACACAGTTTGTACCAAAACGTGCAGCACAATTTGTTAGTGCTAGGCTAATATTAAGTTACTTATTGTGATTGCATTATTTGGGGCATTATAACAAGTAATAGTTAACTTGTTTTCTGGACTACAAAATCAGCAGTAAGGACTCTACATTAAGTACCCTAAACAACTTTCATCCGATGTAATGACTACGAAGACATAATCATTTGAAGGTGACTATTTTGTAGTCTTAACAGAGGTTTATGCAAATAAAAATCTAATATGTATCAATTACAACAATAAAGGTGACTGAATGCCATGAAACTTGATTCTTTATGTTTTACGTTTTCTTAATAAATAATGTTTAATCACATAAACTTTGAAATCACAAGCAAAGCCTTCTTTAAACAGACCTAGCACATTAAATTTCAGTGCAAAACCAATTATTTTGTGAATGCATTTTATTCGGATTTAAGTAGTGGTGACCTTGAGGCAACTGGCCCAAAATGCAATCCCACCTGAATTAATCTTTTTGTAGACATAAAGATTTAAAGTAGCATTTGGAATCAATTTGGAAGAACAAACAAAGGAACTAAATTCTGCAAAGTTAGAGGTCATAGTTATGGGTCTTGGTCAGTGACTTTTTATGACGTGTCCAAACACATGAGTGAACATGATGAAGTTTCATTTTAATAAATGTAGTAAATACAGATGTGTTCTATTGGATGCAAACTTATGCTCAGTAATTTTCTTTCATCCAAACCTTAACCTGAATATTGTTAAAAGAGGGGCAAAATTTTGCTAAATGGTTAGTCACAGCACAGCTACATGGTTAGCATAATTATTACGTATTTGTGATTAAAAAGTCATTATTAGAACACATGATTGCTCTTTGCATCATATTTTTCTTTAACAAAATTTATGTGGTGAAAATTTATTGAAAATA
Source organism: Dreissena polymorpha (assembly GCF_020536995.1). Lineage (NCBI taxonomy): Eukaryota > Metazoa > Mollusca > Bivalvia > Myida > Dreissenidae > Dreissena > Dreissena polymorpha. The sequence continues at coordinate 6,512,917 of NC_068356.1, forward strand.
TATGTATAATCTAAAATTTCATCTAAATACCTGAGTAAATTTATTTGATTTCAGCTTCTTTCAAAGAATAAAATGTTGAATATTTTTTTTGTAATTGTGAAGTGTTTTGAAATGTCTTCATTATTAATTTTGTTCCACATTAGCTATATGAACATATTTTGAATTACCTAGAGATTTAAGTATGCAAATATATGTATTGAAAGGTAAGACATGGGTTTTAATTTTGCTTAATACAGATCAGAGTGAAGAGTCTAGCTAACTATCAACCCTTTTATCTGCAGTTCCACGCCTCATAAATAGCAGGAACTATAAAATATATTACTAATCATATTGAAAGTTTATGAGAGTAGATGTGATCTCTAAAAGGCAGAGCTTCTACAAGTTAACCTGCCACAGACCATAACAAGTATAAATGAAATATAACAATATGTGCTTTATGAATGTATTCTAGAAGTTATATTGATAAAGGTATAATGAGAGGGAAAAAGAGCATCAAACAACTTTTAAAAACCTGTGCACAAATAAAACCTAGTAAATCAAGACATGTGTCTACAGGGCATGGATGCTCCAACATTCCAGGTTTGTCTCAAAACTCCAATTTAAAAAAACACAAAAAGCTGTGTTTAATCTGTATTAGACTTTGACCTTGATCTTTGAGGCATGCGCCACTCCTGCACCTAATGGTGGTCATTTATTTAAAATTACATTAAGTATGACACAGTTACAGTTCTAACACGCTCATTTATGGCAATATTTGAACCTTGTTCGGAGAAAACTGGGTTAAATGCGTGTGCGTAAAGTGTCAACCCAGATTAGCCTGTGCAGTCAGCACAGGCTACTCAGGGACGACACGTTCCGCCTAAACTTGATTTTCGGTAAGGAGGGACTGCCTTGAAACTAAAAATACCATAAAAGGGGAAAGTGTCGTCCCTGATTAGCCTGTGCAGACTGCAGACTCTTGGAGGACACTTTACGCACATGCATTAAGCCCAGTTTTATCAGAACAAAACTCATTTGATCTTTGGCCTGTAATCGTGCACTTGACCTTTGATGTAGGAAGATTAGTGTTACATAGGACACATAGTGTTACATAGGACACATAGTGTTACATAGGACTCATAGTGTTACATAGGACACATAGTGTTACATAGGACACATAGTGTTACATAGGACACATTGTCTTACGATGGTTTACATTTGCAATATATGTGGTTGGACTGACAGTGCGTGTAGGAGAGTGGAAATCAAACAGTGTTGATGGACTGACAGTGCATATAAGAGAGTGGAAATCAAACAGTGTGGATGGACTGACAGTGCCAGTAAGAAAGTGGAAATCAAACAGTGTGGATGGACTGACAGTGCCAGTAAGAAAGTGGAAATCAAACAGTGTGGATGGACTGACAATTCAAGTAAGAAAGTGGAAATCAAACAGTGTGGATGAACTGACAATTCAAGTAAGAAAGTGGAAATCAAACGGTGTGGATGGAGAGACAGTGAGAGTAGGAGAGTGGAAATCAAACAGTGTTGATGGACTGACAGTGCGTGTAGGAGAGTGGAAATCAAACAGTGTTGATGGACTGACAATTCAAGTAAGAGAGTGGAAATCAAACAGTGATGATGGACTGACAGTGCGAGTAAGAGAGTGGCAATCAAACAGTGTGGATGGACTCACAGTGCAAGTAGGAGAGTGGAAATCAAACAGTGTGGATGAACTGACAGTGCAAGTAGGAGAGTGGAAATCAAACAGTGTGGATGGACTGACAGTGCGAATAAGAGAGTGGAAATCAAAAAGTGTGGATGGACTCACAATGCGAGTAAGAGAGTTGAAATCATACAGTGTGGATGGACTGACAGTGCGGTAACAATATGCCTGTGGAATTCCTAAAAGCAATGTGATGTGGATCATTTTACGTGTTTTTTGCCATGCCATGTTACTTTCTTACATCATTGATCATCATTGGCAAATATTAATTATTGGTTACCTTTTAAATGGGCAATATTTCAATTATATGTCAACAAGCGTGTCAAGAGATGCTCTCCTGAGAAGTTTTAATCTATTTGGTATGAAACATCCTGGTATAATAATCTGGGGAAGGTCGACACAGTGTTAGATCAACTATTGATAATCACTTCAACATCCAAATAATTCAAACAAAGATGGCTGATAGATCAATAACAGTTATTGAAATCAAGCGGTTGAATGCACTTCCAAACGACATTAACCCTTTGAGCGCTGGAACCGGATTTTGAAGGCCTTTGCAAACAGTTTGGATCCTGATGAGACGCCACAGAACATGGCGTCTCATCAGGATCCAAACTGTTTGCTATTCTGATAGTATTCTTTGAAAAAAAATCGAAGAAAATGCTAATTTTAGAAATTCAGCAGACGACATTTTAGCAGATGACAAATTTCCCAGCATGCAAAGGGTTAAATGCACTCAGAGTGAATCTCAGTTTAAAACTTAACTTAAAAACGCATTTGTTGTTTTGTGTTTTTTCTGTTAAATAAGCTTCTTGAGTGATAGAACAGTGCAATTGAATATTATCAAATAACTTTTGTGCTGCGTAAGTATATATACTTGTACTTGTATTTGGAATAGGCACCCTTGAGGTGTGGCTTATTATGCAATATTTGTAGAGGAACACTTATAATACTATTGTTGGTACCAAATAATTGAAAATCTGGTCCTTAAAAGTTCAGTGATTTTAAAAGTCATTTCAAGACATCATAATTATATCCCCAAGGCATAACCATGTTTTTACATCAGTAGAATACTTATAACAAACTATGTAGAAAACATAACAGATTAGAATTCAATACCTTAAAGGGATCTTTTCACGGTTTGGTAAATTGACAAAATTGATAAAAGTTGTTTCAGATTCTGATATTTTCGTTTTAGTTATGATATTTGTGAGGAAACAGTATTACTGAACATTTACCATAGTCTAATATAGCCATTATATGTATCTTTTGATGATTTGAAAACCTAAAAATTATAAAGCGTTGCAATGCGAAACGATTGAATAATTTGGAGAGTTCTGTTGTTGTCGTTTAAATTTACGAAACTACGAAGATTGCTTATATAAGGTATAAAATACTTAAACTGTGTATACTAGGCGGAATAGCCAAGAGGGCTAATGCGTTTTTACTTCAGACTAACTCCAGGACTCTGGGGGTCACTGGTTCGAGCCCTGGTACCGGCTACTTTTTTTCCTTTTTTAAATTTTATTCTTGATTTTTTACTGGAGCTTTCAAGATCCAATGTTTACATTTATCAATATAAAGCATTTAGTGACAAACTTCAAAATATGCCAAAATCTGTGAAAAGGTCCCTTTAAGGGGTGTTGCTGCAGTTTTGCTGATTTTTTTCCATCAAATAGATTTTGTCAAAAATTAATATTTAAGATATACATACAAATACTATATGAAAAATGAAATAAAAACATAGGGTCACCGGCCTTGTTTTTATTTTATTCACCATTTATATAACATGTACTTTTTCAATAAAACTGAAAAATCTCTAATTGCGTAAAAAGAATTAATAACCTATGAAATTGGCAACATGTAGATATTATTTAAGCTAAGATACATCAAATACCATTTAATTAAACCACACACTACCAATAAAATGGAGTACACAAGTTAAATTTTTAGAAATTTAGTTTTTAAATTGTTTATGTCTCCCCAAAAAACATCATTTTTTTTACTATTTTAACCACATAGATGGAATTTTAAAAAATTCTGCTAAATCATGGAGTGTATATTGTGTATTGTAATCTAGAGTCGGTTGCTTAATAGAATTCTGCGAAACTGATCAAATATGTTCATCTACGTATTGTCATCATAAAAAACACACACAAAAAAAGGGGGTCACTGCACTTTTAACAGAGATTCTTTGTTTTAATTATCCCTACCGTCTAGACGTCAAATTTCATTTTAAAAAATCAGCAATAAGACAAAATCCAAGTACCGGTACATAGATTGTCAGAATTATGCATAAACATTAGAAATTGTTTACAATCTTAACTGGGATCACAACAGCTTACCAAAAGACATTAATAAAAAAACAATATTTAATCACAAACATAATACCATACAGAATCAAACTTGACCTTAATCATTAATAACTTACATGTTCACAGATTTCGGCATGATTTGAAGTTTAAGTGTTTAAATGCTTTCAATTGATAAATGTAAACAACAGGACTAAAGTAGAGGGTTTTATACTACTATTGCTATTTTCATAGTTTTATACTACTATTGACTCAGATCTTGTTCATTGTTGATAGAGACCATTAAAGTTCATCCAACAAATAGACGTATTCTTATTTATAAAGAGCTCCAGTATAAAACAAGTATAAAATTAAAGAAAGAAAAAAAAAGTAAAAAAAAGTTAACCCCGCCTGGGATCGAACCACTGACAATTGTATCATGAACCAACTCGGTCATTTCTGATGATACTGATAACAAAAATATTGAGTTGTGATAATAGCATCATCGGTGTTGCAATAAATATATCCTCTGTTAAATAAACTGCTGCAACACCCCTTAAACATGCAAACCAAATCATGGCCCATGTCAAAGACCTATAGATAACACAGATTGTTATCTATAGGTCTTTGCCCAAGTTGACCCAATCATAATATCTTTATAGATAACCCTAAAGGACATATCAAATATAAAATCTCTGGGTCTTGAGATTCAGAAATAAAGCTACTTAAAGGGGTCTTTACACGTTTGGGTAAATTTACAAAATATATATAAAAAAAAATATTTCATATTTGCAAATTTTCGTTGTATTTATGATATAGGTGAGGAAACAGTAAACATTTACCATGCTCTATAATATCCATTAATAATTTATATGCATCTTTTGACCATTAAAAACCTGAAATTTATAAAGCGTTGCAACGCGAAACGATTGAATAATTTGGAGTTTTTTTGTTGTTAAATTTTGTGACACTACAAGGATTGCTTATATAAGGAATAAAATACAACAATCATAGTATGAGCACGCATGGCCGAGTGACAAACTTCACTACATGCAAAAATCTGTAAAAAGGCCCCTTTAAATAAAAACATATCAAATCTAGATACTGGTCCCTTTTGAGCTATTATTTTGTTATTTTCACAAATTGTTTAGAGAATTAAATTATTTTGTTTGTTTATTATAAATATACATCAAATGAGACACCTTTTGGCCTAATGATTTTAAGGGAGAGGATGTTCACTGCCTTATCGTTTTTAGTAGGCTGCATGCAAATAAGACAATATAAACTACTTTGGCACAGGTTCACACAAGCATACCGGTTATTTTGAGAGATATGTCTTAAAATTTGCAAAACAGTTGAGAAACAAGAGCTGTTTGTTTCATCAGTTCATAATGGCTGCACACACGCATGGAAGACAGTCAAATTAGTAATCATTAGTTATCAAAAGGACTTTCAGCTATACAGGACCTCTACATTAATTCAATGACAATGGATACATTCAGATTTCTCGAGGTCCTATGAAACTCAAAGTAAGAAGTGAAAGTCCAAGTGTTGACATGTCCTTAACCCAGCAGAAAAAAACAATGGTTTTGTATGAAGTGTTTTCCATAACTGTTTAAAAGCTTAATTGCATTGTTCATGGTGTGAACTATAGTACTAGATGAGCTGTACTTTTTCATTCATTAGTGATATGGTTTAATGTATATTTCAACTGTTTATGGGACTTCTTTAAGTTCAAAATACTTTGCAAAAAGAGAAAGAGTTAGATGTACAATGTTAAAAAAAAATGTGGCCTCCAGAGTAGTAACAATTCACAATACATGATGAAAAAAGACAAACATTGGGCATCACCTTATAGCTAACCATGGTTTACTGTATGTCATTATTCTTAAGATAATATACAGGGCCGTACCCAGGAAATTTTGACTGGGGGGGCCCAAACGGGGAGGGTGCGGGAGGGGTTGCCCCTACCGAATATATTTCTTTTATTAGGCACTGTTCAAGGTGAATTTGAATGCATATAAAAACATTATTTTATGCTTTAAATTTATGGATATATAACAAGTAAATAAGCACTTTTCTGAAGTCTAAAGCATTAACCATTAGCGGCAGTCTATAAAGTATATCATGCTCCAGGTGGGGGGAGGGGGAGTAAGAAAGTGTGACAGTTTGTGACATGGGGGGAGGGGGGGGGGGAGGGCCATGTGTGATGTAACACATTTATTTAAAAAATATATGTCTAATTTATTTATTATTTCTTTAGTAGAATTTAAAGAATATGTTTCAAAAATTTGTGAAAAATTTGAATTAGTTTTATGTCAAAATAAGACGAATTGCTTATCTTCTGAATGTGTTGTTTGAATGTTTAAAATCCGGATCTCACTTGCTTGATTTTGCGGTGGTAAAATGTTAACCTACATTAACTAGTGGGCTGGGTTTATCTGCCAGTGATTTTCTGGTAACATTAATGTGTTTATAAACATAAACACGTGTTTGAGCAGACAGCAATTTGGTATAATGTTGAATCTGTATTTACATGTAAACTTGATTTGAGTCATCCGCTAGCTATTGGCTGAGAGAAGTTCATAACCTTTCAAGTGGGCGATGCTTAGCATTTACAGGGATATTTGAATTTCAAGCAGACAACAAAAAACTTTTTTATGTAAGTCAATAACTATATAACTTACAACCACCAAATTACGCATACATATCGTATGTATACTAAAGTATATGTATGTCAAATTTCATTGGATAATATTAAATACAAACTTCAATATTTTGAAAATAGTCATTTTTGTTTTCTGCTGTTAACATACCAGTGTTCAACTGAAAAATAGGCATTTTGTGAGTTTGTGGCCCTTTTATACTGCTTCTCTGGTGTAATAGGCAACTTGGCTGGGCCGGCTTATTCAATAGGCACAACCTCCACACAGATTTCAATGACGAAATAATTTATTGGACTGTTCCATTTTAGTTAGTAAAATTTCGTTTTTATTAGAGGTTAACACATAGATAAATATTCATACTGCCCATCATAACAACCCTACAGTCATAAAAGCTTGTAATGTGAAAGTTCTTTTACCGGTTAGTGAAATTTTAATACTGTTTAATAGTCATTAGTGTATTGTGATTTAGATTAAATTTGAATTTGGTATTCATTTTAAAAAAATGTTCGAAATAGTGAGTTTGTGACGTACTTTAGGGGGGTCCAAGATTGTGTAACAGTTTGTGACATGGGGGGGGGGGGGGGGGGGTTAATGGTAAAAAAAGCGTGACATGCTTTATCGACGGCCCCTTGGTGTGAAATTCACACATATGTTTAAAGCTTTAGATTTCAGATATGTATGACACTTTATGAAGAAGGAAAAGTAACCTTTAAAATAAAAAACCTTTATTATGAAATGTAACATAAAGTATAACTGTATATGAGGTTTGATTTCAAAGGGAAAATACTACTCTGGTTATAGTCAGTAACTGACATATAACCTACTAGTATTTTCTCTTTGAAATCAAACCTCCTCTAAAGTTTCAAAGTAAATTCATAATAAAATGTCTATCATCTACAACTACAGTTTTCACAGAAATGTATAATAAGGTATTACTCTAGAGGAGGTTTGAATTCAAAAGACAAAACACTATTATCCTTCAGACCTACGACCCTCTGTATCAGTTCCATTTATTCGCTGTTTCTCTTTCCTTGTCCAATCAAAAGACGTGTTACACCAATCATCAAAAGATGAAGCATTGAGCATAATAGGTAATTGACAGATCGGGGATGTCAATCTCTTGCACGACGGTTACATTACATTCACCTCTGTGTTGGGCTCAGAACGGACTATTGTTATGAAAGCGTCTCATTCATGTCATGATCATACCAAGCGTTCATCATTGAGGTTACAGTATACTAAACAATCTCTTGCACGACGGTTACATTCCATTCACTGCATTAAAGAAAACCATCTCATACCATGATATCTTATATCAGTCTCAATTCATTATTATAAAATTGATATGGTTTCTTGATGTTAAGAAACCAACATACATACACACGTTGAAGCAATTCCTAACGTCACTCAATAAACATTATGTTCAATTGTTGACATTTGTAAAGTGCGTGAAATAATTCCATCTGCGTAAATGGGCAATAAAATAGTTCCAAAGAGTTGCATTAAAACTCGCAAGTTTTTGCACGATTTATCGTACATTTAAAAGTCATATTTCTTAATTTAATGCATGCGATCTTAAATATCCAATCAAATATACATTGAATGCGTTTGTTCGGTTTTAGCTATTTTATAGACAAAATGGCGTGCTGAGCCTTTCGCAGAGTTGTATGTGAGAGCAAGGAACGACAACTCTGCGTGGAGTTTGCGGGGATGTGTGTAATTTAAGGTGATAAGAAAACATAGCCTAGGGGCTTATCTCCACTGGTGAGTAAATTAGCGCTAATCCCCTTGTGTATCAGGGGCAAAAAAACACATCTGCGCATTTGTATTGCAAGGAAGTGTACAGTGGGCCCTTTCATGTGAGAAAAATGTGTAGTTGGCCCATTATTAAAAAATCATAACTCGACAGCCAGCTGGGGGGGCCCAGGCCCCTGGGCCCAGTGCCTGGGTACGGGCCTGATATACATATAAACTATATTGAATCTGAAATGTTGTGTATCCTGATTGTGAAAAAATACTGTATAAACTCTTCAAATATAAAGAATTGTTTGTTTGTTTGTTCAAATTTGGGTTGGAAAGGGGGGGGGGCCCATTCCAGATAGAAAAAAAGTAGTGTTTTCCCATTAATGGACTAGAAACATTCCAAATGGTTGGTTTCCAAGAAGTTTGTTATATTAGTTTTAATTTTTCTGAATATGGTATAAAACATTCAGTTCAGCTCAAACACAAAATAAATTTAAAGACATTCAAAAAAGAAAGAACTACCATGCCTCAATACACCCCACTTAGCATGTGAAACAGGATTAGATGAAGGCAAAAGATTCACTCTAAATTTATCATCATTTTTACAGAATGTGTGATAAACCTGATGTTGAAGTTTTTCCTGGATGGTGTTACATAACAAAACTCACCTCTTGTATTGGGTTTTATGAGGGTGATGTTTTTACTTAGTTTTCACCAGAGATACATATATGGAAAACAAACTATCATAGGGCAATAACAGTAATAATATAGTATATTATAAGATTGATGTCTTTATCCCATCCACACACTGTTCAAGCCCCAGTTCCCAATATAATGTGTCTTGTTCTGTGAAAATTGGGCATAATGCATGTGTGTAAAGTGTCGTCCCAGATAAGCCTGTGCAGTCCGCACAGGCTAATCAGGGACGACACTTTCCGCTTTAATGGTATTTTTCGTTTAAAGGAAGTCCCTTTTTACCGAAAATCTAGTTTAAGCGAAAAGTGTCGTCCCAGACTGCACAGGCTAATCTGGGACGACACTTTACGCATATGCATTAAACCCAGTTTTCTCAGAACGCGACTCTAATGTAAATCAATCAAGTATTCTCTAATCTGATCAGAGAATTAAGTCCTCCAATCCAGCCCAAATTTTCTCTGATATTTGGCATTTTTTGATTTTGCATATCTGGAAAAAAAGCAATGGTGTCTAAATTACAGACATTTGATCGAGATACTTACAGAATCCCTTTTGACTTCCCGGGTAACTGGATATAACAGTTTCATATCCAGCGAGGGATTATATGATTGAAGGGAATTCACTCTGTGGTAATCGATTAAATCCTTCAGCGAATCAAATTCATAAGGATCTGAAAACCCAAACTTTCCTACACAATTATAAATCTTAATCAACTTATTTGCACCGCCTTTTTTTAGTGTCAGGGTGTAATCGCCAGGTGTTGAGGCATCTCGAACTAGAAACGATCCATCAGGTTTCCCCATCAATAGCTCGTTGACCTCTGACTTTGAAATATCACCATAGTAATAATCTAGTTCAAGGCCATAAGGTTCACTTGAAACGGGTGCAGGCGCTGAGCTAGGTGTATTGGCGTAAATTTCTCCATCATCGTATCTCGGGTCTAATGATAGTCCAGTCAACTGTACATACATATTTGGCTCAGCCATTTTCAGTCGTATAAATCATCAAGTCCACTAAAACCACTTCCTATTGAAGTCTTATTTGCCTTGAAAGGCACATTTCCTCAAATGCTTTTAGGTCCTTTTTACTTCTAAACAAACAGTTTGCTTAAAATCTGCACATTTTTTTAAGTCATAAGACATTTCATTCAGGCATTTCAGCATGTTTCCATTAGTTTAACCAAGCTTTAAGTTTATTTTACAACTTGCAACTCAGACATATAAACTTCCTTGTAGCTTATCGCATTACTGCTCTCATGTATCAAATATCTCACCGACTAAAAACCCCAAACACAATAGCTCACTCTGCACTTGTCATTTACCAACCGTGATCATGTTCCTTCTCTGCTTAACCCAAAATATTTCTAACAACAGTATAGCTATGAGCTATGTATTCGTTCAAACACTGTAAGTAAAATATCACAACTTCAGGAAGTTTTATCAAGGATTTCATTGGCAAATGTGTGAAGAAAGATGGAAAAACAGATTAAATCATGTCCCATTGTTAAGAGGTGCTCTTGACAAATTCATCTATAATCATATGATGTACCGAGAAGTATCCAGTGTAGTGCCCCCAATCAAGGATGTTATGGTCTGATTCACAATGAAAGTGATTACAATTGTCTCATTTATGCACATCGTTAACTTGAAGATAATAAGTAATTCAGTGCAAAACTGCATTGACTAAATTTGATTTTTGTGTTCACACCTATGCATCTAAAAGTCAATAATTAAGTTCCCCTTTAATTTTTTTGGTTTTTACATCATTTAGTTTAAATAATCAGTCTTTATGAGATATTATTTTAAAGTGTGAACTGTCTTGTCTGATAACCTTTTATAAACATGATCTCAATAGACCCAGGCAGAGTGACTGCGAGTTGAAAGGATCATTCTTGTATGATATCCACTGATTTTCATATAGACAAACAAATACAAATTAGCTGCGGTATGGGAAAACTGGTCTTAATGCATGTGCATAAAGTTTCAATTCAAATTAGACTGGGCAGTCTGCACAACAACTCCGCTTTTATGGTACCGATAATTTTCATTTAAATAAAAAAAATCTTAGCAAAAATACAGTTTTGACAGAGAGTGTCAGCCCTAATTAGCCTGTTGTATTTATTTTATTAACTTGAATAACGCCGTATGAGTAACACTGGCACTAACTTATACAAAAGCATGATTAAAATTTATTTTAAAGCAAAACTGCATATTTGTATGGATTAAAAACAAATCCCTTAAAAATGTCATAGACAGAAATCATAATAGGTGTCTTGTAAGAAATTGACCACACATCTTGAAAGGTTCGATGAAGATTTGGTGAAAAGCAAATTAGTTCAGATAACTTACATTTCAATTTTTGCAGAGAAGTAACCAGCTAATAGTTGACAACACACCCCAAACATCACACAACATTGTGGACAGTAAACGGGTGATCACAATAGTTCACCTTTAGTACGTTTTGCTCAGTTGAGCTCAAAAAGGAAACACAAAAGTTGCTTTAACAGGCTTAAGTCCCTCATCCTGAAGATCAAAAGGCAGAGGCTTGAACCGTGAGGTTGTTTGAGCCTGACTGGGTGTATGGTTGCAATTTATACCTCATGTTAGCCAACAATGATTGTGTTGTTACAATGTTCATGATCATGCAACAAAACAACAAACATTTTGAAATTATTTATTTGTTTTGCATTATATTCATGTATAATTTTCTCAGTTACAACTCATCATTACTCGTTCATAAAAGACTATTATAAAAAATTTGTATTTGACTTATTTATATACAATATCATAATTATTATATAATTTTTTTTATTTTTTTTAATTCCATGAAAACAAACATAAAAAATTGAATGGTTTTCAAATAAATATATCTACAGTCAATATTTATTAGATTTGGTATAGTTATAAGCTTTATTAACATGACAACCTTTAATATGTTACAATGAACATCTCGGATTTGTTAATACCCATTCATTTCATTTTTTACCTTTTTTGGCTACCAATTGCAGGTAGAAGCTTCCATTCTTATTAGGCATGATGAAGCTGTGTAACATAAGAACAAATAGCATCATAGAAAATGGTAAAGTATCAAAATACACATACCATACTTATGCCTAAATAGATCCATTAAGAGCAAAATACCTAAGTTATGTAACATAATATCAATAGATAAATATCACAACATTATCAGATAACAAATGTGAAGTTATCTGACAACATACCATATTTTTTATTTTACTTCAAGTGGCTGTACAGGAAGGAACAAGTTTTATTGTTTAACCATAGTTTAAACCCTTTTTTCGGCTGGATTGCTTCAAAGCTTAGGGCTTATTGAGACATTAAATTAGAGTCGAGACACTCCTTGAGTCAGTTTCCTAGGTAGAACCAGTAATTATGGTCTTAATTGAACTTTGCCAGACTTGGTATTGAACCTATACCTGATTACGCATTCACCATAACCACTATCACACATTGATTTGGGTATTTTATATATTGATAGAGAAAAATCCAATTATTGTTTTTAGATGGTAGCTCTTATTTTCATACTGAAATAAAAGTAAGCATTATAACAGTACAATTAGTTATATTCTAAAATAATTTCATCAAAAAAGTTGTATAACTTCTGTAACTGCATGTAATTACTGGTATCTGGAATTTTGATACTAAAATAAAAGTAACTATTGACACATGGTGTGTGCAGTTGATTTACTGGAGTGTGCATACAAACTCGTGTCTGAAGCCCAATGATAAAGGACATTCCATTTCATGACCTGTATCAGAGGATGTTAGCAATGAAAAATACACAAAGGGGTATAACAAGGTGAAAATATTCTTATTGGTCAATTATCGGTATCTAGTTCTGTTTAAAATTGAAAAGGGTTATGGTCAAACTAATAAGTATCAAAGTATTTTATAAAACACTGAATATTACAAGATCGCTTTTGAAATCAAAGCGCTGAAGGCACCGAATTTGTTCGCTGTTGTATAATCTTAGACGCAACTCAGTTTTCAAAATTATGTTATAGCTTTTTATATCGCAAGTTTGAAATGACCACAACCCATTCAAATTTATAAAGAGTGTGTCTTAAAGCACTGGTCGAGATGTGCTTTTTTTCAAATCATAAATAAACAAGAGGGCCAAGATGGCCCTAGTTCGCTCACCTTTTTTCACAAGGCCTTGATCATTGCTTACCAGTACTCTAGAGCATATTAGATTGGTTCTCTTCTGTTTACTTTTGCAGTGTGAACATATGATTAATTCTGATTGAGTACTGTCCATTTGCATGGTTTTTTTGCAATGCAAACATTTGCAAGTATAATGCTAATTCTACATGTGTTAACAAGGTTTTTGTAAGATTTGGACCTAGAAATGTTGCCTCTAGAGTGTTTACAAGGTTTCTCTATAGCTAAATAAGGAATACTGCCCCGCCCACTGGCGGCCATGTTTTTCAACGGACCAGAACCACTTTTGAACTCAACCAACATATCATCAAGACAATCACTTTGACAAAGTTAAATGAAGATTGGGCATGACATGTGAATTCTACAGTGTTTACAAGGTTTTTCTTTTTTATGACCTAGTTTTAAACCCAGCATGACCTAGTTTCGAACCCGATCAAGGTATCATTGGAATAAATCTTCTTACCAAGTTTCATGAAGATCGGACAAGAAATGTGGCCTCTAGTGTTTACAAGGTTTCTCTATAGTACTATAAGGAAAACTGCCCCATCAATTTGCGGCCATGTTTTTCAATGGACTGGAACCACTTTTGAACTCAACCAACATATCATTAAGACAAACATTTTAAAAAGTTACATGAAGATTGGGCATAAAATGTGACTTCTACAGTGTTTACAAGGTTTTTCTTTGTTTTGACCTAGTGACCTAGTTTTTGACCCAGCATGAATCAGTTTCGAATTCAATCGATAAATCATTGGGACAAATCTTCTGACCAAGTTTCATGAAGATCGGACAAGAAATGTGGCCTCTAAAGTGTTTACAAGGTTTCTCAAAAGCCAAATGAGGAAAACTGCCCCGCCCACTGGCGGCCATGTTTTTAAACGAACCGGAACCACTTTTGATCTACCAACATATCATTAAGACAAACATTTTGACAAAGTAACATGAAGATTGGGCATGAAATGTGACTTCTACAGTTTTTACAAGGTTTTTCTTTTTTTTACCTAGTGACATAGTTTTTGACTCAGCATGACCCAGTTCCGAACTCAATCAAGGTATTATTGGGAAAAATCTTCTGTCCAAGTTTCATGAAGATCGGACATGAAATGTGGCCTCTAGAGTGTTTACAATGTTTTCTATAGCCAAATAAGAAAAACTGCCCCGCCCACTGGCGGCCATGTTTTTCAACAGACAGGAACCACTTTTAAACTCAACCAACATATCATTAAGACAAACATTTTGACAAAGTTACATGAATATTAGGTATGAAATGTGACTTCCACAGTGTTTACAAGGTTTTTCTTTTTTTTTGACCTAGTGACCTATTTTTTGACCCAGCATGACCTTGTTTCGAACTCGATTGAGGTATCATTGGGACAAATCTCCTGACCAAGTTTCATGAAGATCGGACAAAAAAGTGTGTTTTCAAACCAAATGTAGATGACGGACGGACGGACAGACAACAGACAAAGACCGATCACAAAAGCTCAGCTGAGCAATCAGGTGAGCTAAAAAGATAATTTAAGCTTCATTTTAGGAAAACAGGGCTTAATCCATATGCATTAATTGTCATTCCAGTACCAGAAACTCTCTTTAAACCAAAAACACCACAGAACCAGAAAGTGTCGTCCTTGATTAGCCTGTGCACATTGCACAGGCTAATCTGTGTGCACAGGCTAATCTTTTATGACATGCATTAAGCCCCGTTTTCCCTGAAAGCAGCCAATATGTACAGATTTCAATGATAAACACTAGACTGGCCAATGTTGTTTAACAAGCTGTTAAATACTTTTGAATACATACACACTATGTAGTGTACCAGTGGAAACTATTAACAGGCAGATGCGGTGGTTAAAGCAGACACTCCTAGCATTCTTCGTCTGCTTAATTTTACTGCAGTTATCCATTCAAGGTTACAGTCCGCGTACTTAACGCAGACTGCCTTGCAAAATTGCCTCTTCATTATTTGTGAGCTAACGTTCACAAATAAAAACTGTCCATTTTACCGAACACATTTAAGGGAACATTAATTAGCTAATTGTCAATAGTTAACAAACACTTTAAAATAATTTCATAATAAACATAAGGGTATTATGGACATAAGGCCAGGCAATTTATGTAGCTTTAAAACGCATATTATACTTGCAAATAAATGCTAAATACAAGAGCTATATTTAAGAATAACCAATTAATCTTTGGGTTGTACTGAAAGTGATGAAGGAAGTTAGTTTAATTGCAAATACACATAGCTGCTTAGAGAGTACATCATTCATGTATGAATATGATTGGTTGTTAATATCTCAGTTGAAATCTCCCAGATCATGGTTATTGCTCAACTACAACAGTAAACCAGTAAACTGGGGGTGTATGGAATAATTTATAAATACCATAAGCAGCTGAGAAGTATTATACATATTATACCACATGACAAGTAATGACAAATCAGTTCCAAGGCTCTTGTTTTAACCCTTTACCACATTTAGATAGATATTTGACACATTTGTAGTCCCTTAGAAAGTTATATTTAATAAAAGACCTTTCTTACTAGATTCAAGTTTTAAAGGCTTTATTGGCAACCCTTAGATACTGATGAGCAGCAAACAGCATAAAACTTGAACAGACTGTGAGATACTCAACAGCTATTCTGGTTTTATGCTGTTTGCACATAGCCATTTTCACTTTGCTACTGAGTGGGAAAAGGTTAAGCACTTTAAAATGACATGACAATGATATTTTAAAGGGATTTTTAGGAATGTATAAGCACCAGATCACTTGTTTATCATTAATTTATTTAACAAAATAGTGACATTAAGTCTATTGCAAATATTTCAAGCGAGACCTTGCTAAAATAATTAACATAAACATAAAAGTATATCATGCACAAATGCTATTCTATCAAACAAAGACATAGTTAAATGTTTCACTAAAAAAACACACAGCAAATGAGGAGCATTATTACACTGTTGAATTGATAATGAAATTACTGACACTATTGTATAAATATTGTTCACAACATAATTATAAATACAACAATGTAACCTTCAGGTAGCACAGTCATAAAATATAAAATCATGATTAGTGTCAAATATTCAACAATAATATGTGTCATATATGAGTGGCGTTCTGAGAAAACTGGGCATAACGCATGTGCGTAAAGTGTCGTCCCAGATTAGCCTGTGCAGTCCGCACAGGCTAATAAGGGATGACAGTTTTCGCCTGAACTTGATTTTCGGTAAGGAGGAACTTCATTGAACTAAAAATACCATAAAAGCGGAAAGTGTCGTCCCTGATTAGCCTGTGGGGACTGCACAGGCTAATCTGGGACAACACCTTACGCACATGCATTATGCCCAGTTTTCTCAGAACAAGACACATATAGGTTATATATGTTTATATACTGAGGAAATATTATTAACAACTTAAAGGTAAAACCTTTTGCATGTTGGGAAATGTGTCGTCTGCTTAAATGTTGTCTGCTGAATTTCTAAAATAAGCATTTTCTTCGATTTTTTCAAAGAATTCTATCAGAATAGCAAACAGTTTGGTTCCTGATGAGACGCCACGTTCTGAGGCGTCTCATCTGGCTCCAAACTGTTTCCAAAGGCCTTCAAAATTCGGTTCCAGCACTGGAAGAGTTAACAGATTGGATCATTTTATGGCAGTACATTCCTCAAATTGCCAGACGTTAGACTTTAGCTGTGGAACTATACAGCTCCATACAAGGTAATGGTTACATGTATAGAACTAGAAAATAATAAATGCTTGTCTCTAGATGAGCACAAACAATTGTCATTTGTGTTAAATGGATATCATCATGTCCACTTTGCCATCCAGACTGTTATATATGTGAATGCATTTGATAATTTATCCACATGTAACAAAAAAAAACAAAAAAAAACTTCAGAAAAAAACACATTAAATGATATTCAATAGCCTTGCTTTGTAACAGTTGATCATTTTAAGACTTTCAATATGATTCATTGACAAAACTGTATCTCCAGTATGAGACAATCTATTATGTTGCTCTATGATAAACTTTGTTCTTTTGAATCTGTGACAAAAAATTGACTGAACCCTATGGGTAAAGATATTCTAGATTGGATTGATCACTGGCAAGCAACAATCTACTGATTTATTTAATTAATTAACTCAAAAATAATGTTATAAAAATTTCACATAAATCAACAAACAAGAGAGTTCTTTGACACGCTTGCAAAGTACATGTATATGTGGTTATCAATGAATTGTAATGTATCAATAACCCATAGCTGGGTGCTGTTGAGACGTAAATGGCTATATATTGGCAAATTGTCATGTTTGATTGGAAACAGTTAAAAGAACAGTTTAGAATTCAGTATCACAGACAATACAGAAAATAAGTCTTCTCTGATACATGTACAAAAATGACAATACAATAATATATCTTTCTAACAACATGATTTCTGAGGAAATTACCCTATACAGGGTACCGTAATTACTCTATGTTTTCGGACACTTACAAATAATTATTTTTTTGTGTCCAAAAACTTAGATACAAAAAAAATTCACAAAATACAGGTGTCCGAAAACTTAGAGTTGAAAACTGAAGTGTCCGAAAATAGCGTCAATTGTATCACCGACTACCAGAAATAGCATGCACTTGTAAAATACCATGCCGTGTAGTATAAATCACTGCATTTTAAATAATTTAATTTTAAATGCTTAATTTATTTGACAGAAAGTTACTACAAGGTTGTACTTTGACCAACGAATTCAAAGATGAGCATGTGATGTACCGATACTCGCTAGTATGAACCTGTAATTAACGCAATAAAAAAGCAAACTATGAATTCTTTGTTTGTTCATATCTGATAGTTGTTTTCTAACACCTTCCATTGTTCATAAAACTTGCAATAGGGTGCATCACACTTTGAAGCGTTTAGTATTTGTCACAGTTATTTTACTGAGAAGGGGTAGTGCCATTGCGGTAGATAATTGAACTGTTAATTGGCACTACCTCTGGTAATTGTCATAACGCTTATGCTATCGGGCGAAACCATTGTTTTATACCGGTTTACAAGGTTATTTACCCAATAACGCAAATGTAATGTTCCGTTGCCCTCAGGCATGCACCTGCCATGTTTTATGATAATAATCTGGTTTTAAAACCCCATGATCGAAGTGTCATTAGATATCGAAATCAGGACTGAAATTTGGTAAAATAGCGCTGTAAAATATACTGTCCGAAAACTTAGAGACATTAATTATGGACAAAAACTCGTGTGTCCAAAAAAAGTCACGAAAAATATTTTTTTTTGCTAAAAAAAGGGGTATCCGAAAACTTATAGTGTTCGAAAACATAGAGTAATTAAGCTAATCAGTTTCAAGAAAGCATTCACTGATAATGTATGCGTGCATGACATTTACCCAAACAGTTGCAAATAAAAATGCATTAAACAATCTAAATGTCCTGTATCATTATACCTTTTAAGTTGTACATGTTTTCTCCAAGCAAGAGGGCCATAATGATCACATGAGAAGGTTGATCATACCTTTCTGACAAGTTCAATAATAATTTTAATTAAACATCTGTAAATGCATAAAGGGTTTGAAAAAGTTTAGAATAAAAATCATGAAGACTTTAGTAATGAAGAACTGAGTGGCAGCCCCTGGTTTTGATAAAGAACAAAACCATGTTTACGCTAAGATGACAGTACGAATAACAGGTGTACGTTCTGTTTGCTGGTGTGTAGTTTCTTTGGTTCATCTTCACAAGAAAAACTGAAATGTCAAGACTCTGCTAAGTCTGTCTCCTCATCATCACATGTACAACAGACGGATTCATCTTGACTGAATGCTCAAAGATATTTTAATATTAGTAGAAACCATATGCCATTTAATATGATGGCCGGTCTATAACTGTGACCCCAGCATAGCTCCTTCCTGTCATCATGCTGGAGGGCAGCAAGGTCCATACGTTTGCTTTGGGGTCATAGCACTCCACTGACCCAAGATTGGAAGATCCATCGTCCCCACCCACTACATACATCAATCCAATATTAGACACAACACCTGAAAGATATAAACAACATACATGTAACATGTGAGTGATAAACAAAGATGTACACAAATCAACATATAGAGCCAGCATGCAGGGCATTTTCTCAACAGTTTGAGATAATGACATTTACTTGTGAAATTGGGAATTCGACCATCAATTTAATCTAAATCCGGATTGTTTCAATAGTTTAATTTATTAAGTTTGAACAATTGCTTTTAAATTTGCATAAACCAAATTCCAAACATAAACATCTTAATAAAAAATATAACACAAATGCAAAGTCCTAATTTCTAAGCTATTACTAGACTTTAAACAGTTGATCTATTGGCAACTTTTGGAGTGCATTTGGGCAAAAAGATACTTTATGCCATCTAGAATATGTCCTAATAACAGCTACCAGTATATAAGCAACCAAATAGTTGCAGAAAAATAAGTATATAAGTACACATTTTACAAATACAATAGCTGAAACAAGTGCAATAATTATTGTTTTGTAATCATTTATAGCAACAATTATACTTCGCAAAACACTGATCATGTAAATCTAGGGAGCCATTACAGCATTTGCTAGCAAATACAAATTTTGCAAATATTCAAACAAGAATTTAAGGATCATAGTGTTTACATATAGATCACCATTTCTTATTCATTATGTCTACCGGTATTGAATTTTGATGAACATTAAAAACTATTACAGATTTTACCTTTAATGCCAATACAATGCACATTTAATAGCAAATCGAGTGTTACAAAACTTCAGAACAAGTTTTGCATACAATTTTTTTCTGAAGTTGAAACAAAACTACTTAAAATTCATATTCAACATTCAATATAAAACAATACACATCATTAAGTTTTGATTATCTGTAACACGTTACTTACAATTAAAATGAGACGCATCATGCAAAAATGGGTATGATGCCATATGCAGTCATATAGCTCCAGGCCAACCTGCACATTGGCACAGTACATGGACTATGACAATATGGAAATTGCGCTGCGTGAATATTTGATCTGAACTAAGTGAACATGTGTCCTGGAATTGCTTGACAAACAAACGTAACCAAACCAACTTGCAATCCAGTGAAAGCTTTACTGTGCACATTTATAACATAACATATATTCATGGTCCCCTTTCACTTGAATTAAAAATCAAGCAAACCTGCATTCCTCCGACAGCTGTGCATGTCGGCCAGTGGCGTCCAGATGTTGGTCTCGGGGTTGTACATCTCCACAGAGTTCCGTACCAGTGGTCCATCATGACCCCCTACTGCATACAGCACTCCGTCTATCACTCCAACACCTGCACATTAATATTATATACAAATTTTATGAATTTCCAATCAGTAAGGACTATATTAACTCTATGATGAGGCCCATGCTCGCAAGTTTTGACTACCCTGGAGTAATTTGAAAAAACTTTGTAGAAGACCACTAAAAATATCATACATAAAACAATACCCTAAGATTTCAAAGGAAACACTATTGAAAAGCATTTCGCTATACAGGTTTATACCATCAACGACCAGCCTCTGCAAGAAGTGGACAAGTTCATTTACCCAGGCAGCAAGGTCACCACAGATGGAGACTGTGCAAGGGAGATCAACACGAGAATCAGCAAAGCTAACCAAGCCTTCGAAATGCTGAAGCCTATCTGGAGAACCACAAGTCTTAGCATCCACACCAAGCTCTGCGTCTTCAAGAGCAATGTGCTGAGCGTCCTTCTATATGGGTCTGAGTGCTGGAAGACCACTGCTACCATCGAGTGCAAACTGGAAGTCTTCCAGAACAAGTGCCTGTGCCGGATCATGAAAGTCTTCTGGCCAAACATGATCACGAACATGGAACTGCTTGGAAGAGCTGGCGCAAACAGCATCGCTGAGACCATCGCTTTGAGGAGATGGAGATGGCTAGGCCACGTCTGCAGAACGCCACTACCCAGGGTGGCACTGAGATGGACTCAACAGGGGAAAAGAAACCGTTTACGACAGAAAGTGACGTGGCGCCGAACTGTGGAGCGAGAGCTCAAAAACAGAGGCCTCACTCTACAGACAGCACCCGCAACAGCAGCTGACAGACCAAAGTGGGGCTCCCTTGCCATCGCCTCAAGCACCAGACCGCGCAGAGAGGATTGAAAGAGTATTCAGGTTTATAAAATATATGTCACCCCTCAACTCGGCAAAATTTTAACCCAGGGAAAAATGTGTTCATCTTTATATAATGCTATATAATTCTATGTAATTGCAAAGTCCTATAATGCACTATAATACTTCTGAGCTTGAAAGGTTTCCCTTCAGGGGTTTTATGACATCATCATTTAAGACATTTTAATATTTATTTTTATATAAACCATGCAATAAACAGGTTATGCTTAATTTAATCTTTGGGGTGTGGGGGATAGGGGTTCTCTGGGGACTTTTATATGCAGCATAACTCACCAGCACCACTGCGCCTGCATGACATCTCAGCCATTATGGTCCAGACATCATCCACAGGGTTATAGCGCTCTACGGAGCTGAGACACTGTCTAGAGGCACCATCGTATCCACCCACTGCATAGACATACCCTGCAACAACAGAAGATTGCATAAACTTTCCTGCAAACCAAACAAGAGTACTCACATAGCGTTTTGACACATTAGCAATTCTTTGATCTTAACTTTATAGATAGCCAACAGGTTTTTCCTAGCTTTGCACTGTCTTATTTAAAAAAAAATTATTTCTGCAAATTTATTTCACAACTCTTAGCTAAAAATCACTGGAATGCAATAGCGCGTATTTGCTCTATCTTAACATTAAAATGTTTTAAAAGTTGACCTTGAATTGTGCCATTTACCTTGTATGTACATGACACAATCCCATATCACAAGCTTTTAAAAATTAATAGGGGCTTTTCTTTCCTTCAAAATTACCATCACATCAATTTGCAAGATAGTAGGTCTGAGCATCTCTACAGAAACCACAAAGAAACAAGCAATGTGTTTGTGAAACACTATGTCCCCATATATATGACCTATGACCTTCAAGGATGACCTTGACCTTTCACCACTCAAAATGTGCAGCTCCATGAGATACACATGCATGTCCAATATCAAGTTGCTAGCTTCAATATTGCAAAAGTGACATTAAATGAGCGATTTTGACCCATATATTTGACCTTTGACATTGAAGGATGACCTTGACCTTTCACCACTCAAAATGTGCAGCTCCATGAGATACACATGCATGCCAAATATCAAGTTGCTATCTTCAATATTTCAAAAGTTATGGCAAATGTTTAAGTTGGGGCAAACAAACAAACCAAAAAACAAACCAACAGACAGGGCAAAAACATTATGTCCAGCACTTAAGTGGTGGGGGACATAAAAATTGGTATATGGACTGACATACCTACCCACCAACAAACGGATACAAAGCTTCTTGAATAAGAGCATAATTTTTATTTCAAATTGTATGCCTGTCCTTTGTGTAGTACGTACCGTTGAGTACTCCCACCCCTACACTGCTTCTGCGAGTGCTCATATTGGCAATTAGACGCCACTCTCCTGTCCGAACATCAAAACACTCAGCAGAGTTGAGACCTGAAAGAGAGGGAAAAGATGTCATTATTGGAATTAAAGCTGAAAGATGCAAGCATGATACGGGGCAGCAATATGTATGAATGATATTTTAAATAACGTGCTTTTTGGAAATGTACAGCTAAATGTATGCAGCTGCATTACTTTTTGTTACTAATCTATTGAAACAAAAATATTTATTAAGTGGAATATATTATCTACATATAAAAACTAGCCGCAGTTTTTTTAATTTAATTTTGAATTAAATGACTCATTCACTATAACACCACTGTAAACTGTAAAATATAGGCGTAGAAAGACTAGTCAGGAATGATTCACTAAAACAACACTGTGAACTGTACAATATAAGTGTACAAAGACTAGCCAGGAATGATGAAATATAGTTCTTATTAAATAGCTTTAAAAAAAAGTGATCATGTTAGAATTGAGAAAATATTTTTCCAAGATAATATATTAGACCATTGAATAATCAATGGTAGAGAATATTGACAAGTGATTAAACTAACAGAACCTGATGAGCCATCAAATCCCCCGACAGCGTATATGAGGTCATTGAGAACAGCTACCCCCAGGGTGCTTCGTCGTGCCTCCATGTTAGGGCAGCTTGTCCAGAGGTCCTTCAGGGGGTTGTACATGTCCACTGTACGCACACGCAAGGACCCATTGAAACCACCGACAGCATACACCATACCGTTGATCACCGCAACGCCTGAACACAAAGTAAAAAATTGTAAATAATTGAAGAAAAATCTAATTGCTAGTCGCCTGTAAAAGCTCTGTAAGGTATATAATTCAAATTTAGAACTTTTTTTATGACAAGATGATGTTCCAATTGATCAATGACACTATTCGAGTTGTAAGAAATGAGTTCACAACAAACTTGAAAAGATGACCTTCCCTTGATTCTAATTTACGAAATGTACATGGAAAAAATATGTAATTGGGATGATTCAGCTTCAAAATAAAACAAAAAGTGACCAATTAGAAAAGTATAAGTCTGTACAAGATTGGTAAAGAGCATAATAACTTTGTACAATATTCATATATATATAACTTAAAACTTTGAACAAGATGTAGTAACATTTTAAAACAACACAGTTTTGATGATCTTTTCTAGCCATAAACATTTTTTATTAAGTCACAATTTGTTTAAGATAATCCTTGGCCAAGACTTGGCCCCAGTTCAAGCTGTAAATATCATTCTCACCACATCGACATCTCCTTGACGGCATTTCTGCAAGCTGATACCAGCGGTCTTCCTTGAAATCAAAACACTCCACGCTGCGTATTGCTTTTGGGGCCTGTCCTCCTATTACAAGCATCACCTGAAAGTGTACAGTCTTTGTGAAGTGTTTGTTTGTGGTAGTGCCAAGCCTGTAAATTAAAGGCTAGACTTTTTATTTATGATACAACTTTTCTGATAAACATCACTACTTCTGATTTGTACGGGTATTCTATATTGGCGGCATCATGCAAATATTGGTCTTATGCCACAAGCTGTCTGTGTATCTGAAGAACAGTCTGCAGATTTGAGAAGTCTTGTCTAAAGATGCACTGTCCACTAGTCTTATAGCTATACAAATGCAAGTTATGTTGTTTTATTGGCGCTAGGGTAGTTGCTGACCAGACTGTGGCAATGGGCAGGCTCGTCTGAATCAATGCTGGTCGCTTATGGCATAAGACCTATTTTTGTGCTCATATGTTGGTCTTTTGACAGAAAGCCAATTGGTACCCTATAAATTTAAAAGTTGTTTTCTGACGCCATGAAGTATTCAACACTTATGAATGCAGACAGTGAATATGAGGATTGTATAACAAGAGGGCCATGATGGCCATGTATCGCTCCACTGATGAGAAAAGGCTGAAACAAATATTCTCTGCATGTTCAAATACTTAAATATAGGCCCTATTTAAGCACATGTACACTTTTTTGACCCCCTGGGCTTGGTCAAATTTAACCTCAGGGGCATAATTTGAGCAAACTTTGTAGAGGACTACTATATCTCACTACATGTACATACAAAATATGGTAGCCCTAGGTCCTTGAGTTAAGGACAAGAATATTTTAAAAGTTTTCACAAAATAAGCAAGATATAAGCGTATATAATGTTCAATTTTGTGACCCGCGGATCAGGGTCTAATTTGACCCAAAGAGCATAATTTGAACTTGGTAGAGGACTATAAGATGTTACTGCATACCAAATTTGGTAGCCATAGTCTGAATGGTTTTCAAAAAGAAGATTTTTAAAGATTTCACAAAATAGGCGCTTTATAAGTGTTTATTCAATTTTGTGACCTCCCAGGGCAGGGTCAAAGTTGACCCCAGAGGCATTATTTGAACAAATTTGGTAGAGATTTATTAGATGTCACTACATACCAAATTTGGTAGCCCTAGGCCCAATGGTTATGGACAGAAAGATTTGAAAAGTTTTCACAAAATAGGCCCCATATAAGAGTATGTTCAGTTTTGTGAGCCCCCGGGGAGGGTCAAATTTTAACCCCAGGGGCATAATTTGAACAAACTTGGTAGAGAACTGTTAGATGTCACTACATACCAAATTTGGTAGCCCTATGCCTTATGGTTAAGGACAAGAGAATTTTTAAAGTTTTCACCAAATAGGCACTATATAAGCATATAATCGATTTTGTGGCCCCCAGGGCAGGGTCAAATTTGACTCCTGGGGCATAATTTGAACAAACTAAGTGGAGGACTATACAATGTCACTACATACCAAATTGTGTAGCCCTAGGCCTGATGGTTATAGACAATAATTTTTTTTAAGTTTTCACAAAATAGGCAATATATAAGTATATGTTCAATTTTGTGACCCCCCCCCCCCCCCCCCCCCCCCCCCCCCCCCCCGGGCAGGTTCAAATTTGACCCCAGGGATAAAATTTGAACAAATTTGGTAGAGGACTATAAGATGTCACTACATACCAAATTAATAGCCCCAGGCTGGATGGTTATGGACAGAAAGATTTTTGAAGTTTTCACAAAATAGGCCTTATGTTCATTTTTTTGATCCCCTGGGGCAGGGTCAAATTTGACCCCAGGGGCATAATTTGAACAAACTTGGTAGAGAACTATAAGATTTCACTACATACCAAATTTGGTAGCCCTAGGCCCAATTTTTATGGACAAGAAGATTTTTAAAGTTTTCACAAAATAGGCCTTATATACATGTAAGCGTATGTTCAATTTTGTGACCCTCGGGGCAAGGTCAAATTTGACCCCAGGGGAATAATTTGAACACACTTGGTAGAGAACTATAAGATGTCACTACGTACCAAATTTGGTAGCCCTAGACCCAATGGTTATGGAAAAGAAGTTTTTAAATTTTAACAAAATAAGCCCTTTATTAGCATATATTCAATTTTGTGACCCCCAGGGCAGTTTCAAATTTGAACAAACTAAGAAGAGAACTATTACATGTCACTACATACCAAATTTGGTAGCCCTATGCCATACGGTTATGGACAAGAAGATTTTTGAAAGTTTTCCCACAATAGGCCTTATATAAGCATATGTTCAATTTTGTGACCCTCGGGGCAGGGTCAAACTTGACCCTAGGGGCATAATTTGAACAAACTTTGTAGAGGACTATAAGATGTCACTACATACCAAATTTGGTAGCCCTACCCCCAATCTTTATGGACAAGAAGATTTTTAAAGTTTTCAAAAAATAAGACCTTTATAAGCATATATTCAATTTTGTGACCCCCGGGGCAGTTTCAAATATGACCCCAGGGGCATAATTTGAACAAACTAAGAAGAGAACTATTACATGTCACTACATACCAAATTTGGTAGCCCTATGCCATACAGTTATGGACAAGAATATTTTTTAAGTTTTCCCACAATAGGCCTTATATAACATATGTTACATTTTTTGACCCTCGGGGCAGGGTCAAACTTGACCCTAGGGGCATAATTTGAACAAACTTTGTAGAGGACTATAAGATGTCACTACATTCCAAATTTGGTAGCCCTACCCCCAATGTTTATGGACAAGAAGATTTTGAAAGTTTTCAAAAAATAAGACCTTTATAAGCATATATTCAATTTTGTGACCCCCGGGGCAGTTTCAAATTTGATCACAGGGGCATAATTTGAACAAACTAAGAAGAGAACTATTACATGTCACTACATACCAAATTTGGTAGCCCTATGCCATACAGTTATGGACAAGAATATTTTTTAAGTTTTCACAAAATAGGCCTTATATAAGCATATGTTCAATTTTGTGACCCTCGGGGCAGGGTCAAACTTGACCCCAGGGGCATAATTTGAAAAAACTTGGTAGAGGACTATAACATGTCCCTACATACCAAATTTGGTAGCCCTAGGCCCAATGGTTATGGACAGAAAGATTGTGAAAGTTTTCACAAAATAGACCCTATATAAGCATATGATAAATTTTATGACCCTGGGGAAGGGTCAAATTTGACCCCAGGGGCATAATTTGAAGAAATTTGGTAGAGGACTATTAGATGTCTATACATACCAAATTTGATAGCCCTAGGCCCTATGGTTATGGACGGGAGATTTTGAAAGTTTTCACAAAATAGGACTTATATAAGCATATGTTCAATTTTGTGACCCCTGGGGCAGGGTCAAATTTGACCCCAGGGGCATAACTTGAAGAAATTTGGTAGAGGACTATAAGATGTCTCTACATACCAAATTTGATAGCCCTAGGCCATATGGTTATGGACGAGAAGATTTTGAAAGTTTTCAAAAAATAGGCATTATATAAGCATATGTTCAATTTTGTGACCCTCGGGGCAGGGTCAAATTTGACCCCAGGGGCATAATTTGAAGAAATTTGGTAGAGGACTATAAGATGTCTCTACATACCAAATTTGATAGCCCTAGGCCCAATGGTTATGGACGAGAAGATTTTGAAAGTTTTCACAAAATAGGCCTTATATAAGCATATGTTCAATTTTGTGACCCCAGGGCAGGGTCAAATTTGACCCCAGGGGCATAATTTGAAGGAATTTAGTAGAGGACTATTAGATGTCTTTACATACTAAATTTGATAGCCCTATGCCCAATAGTTATGAATGAGGAGATTTTAACAGTTTACACAAAATAGGCTTTATATAAGCATATGTTCAATTTTGTGACCCATGGGGCAGGGTCAAATTTGACCCCAGGGGCATAATTTGAATAAATTTGGTAGAGGACTTTTAGATGTCTCTACATACCAAATTTGATAGCCCTAGACCCAATGGTTATGGACAAGAAGATTTTGAAAGTTTTCACAAAATAGGCCTTATAAAAGCATATGTTCGATTTGTGACCCCCGGGGCAGGGTCAAATTTGACCCCAGGGGCATAATTTGAAGAAATTTGGTAGAGGACTATTAGATGTCTCTACATACTAAATTTGATAGACCTAGGCCCAATGGTTATGGACGAGAAGATTTTGACCCCAGGGGCATAATTTGAAGAAATTTGGTAGAGGACTATTAGATGTCTCTACATACCAAATTTGATAGCCCTAGGCCCAAAGATAATGGACGAGAAGAGTTTGAAAGTTTTCACAAAATAGGCCTTATATAAGCAAATTTTCATTTTTGTGACCCCCGGGGCAGGGTCAAATTTGACCCCAGGGGCATAATTTGAACAAATTTGAAAGAGGTTCACCCCAGGAACATTCCTGTGAAATATCATCAGAATTGGACCAGTTGTTTAGGAGAAGATGTTTTAAGGAAAAGTTAACACACGCACGCACCGACGCACGCACGACGGACACAGGACCATGACATAAGCCCCGCTGGCCTCTGGCCAGTGGAGCTTAAAAATTGAAGTATGCAATGTATTGTTTATGCATTCAAAGAACGTTGGTTTTTTTAAGTAAAATAAAATTAAAAACGAGTTCCCAATTAACATTGCTGTTCATGAACAAGAAAAAATAGTGTTTGTATTGTTTTTCTTCGATCTAATATGTTAAATTGGTAAATATGAACTCATGCGAGTCAAGAACAGCAGGGTGACATATTTTGTGAAAAATCTTCACATGGTTAAAATTGCATATTGTATGTTTATGTTGTTTTCACTTAATTTATTATATAGGATCATCCATTCAGCATTATTGCATTAAGAATATTCTTAATCAAATACATGTAAAATTAAATTTCATATAAAGTAATACATTATGTTACTTTATAAAATCATCATTAGCCAATAAACAATAACAAATTGCGTGTGTCTGCATTTACCATAACATTAAGAAACAAGAGTCTAACTTTGAAGTCTAACAGCAGCTGTTTTACAGAAAACAAGGACGATAATGTTGCAAATTATCAACGAACTGGAAGGAAACTCACACTTCATCTGTAAGACATGAAGGTAGACTCAAAAACCAAAAATCAGCTCAATATATGAAAGCCTTGCGTAAAAAATCCTCTGGAAAACAGTTATTATAGAGGCAATTTCTAAGTCAAAGGCCCATAACTTCAACAAAAATCAATGGACTGGAACAAATTTCACACAAGTGTTGCCTTAAAAACATCCGCAAAATGGTTAAAATATAGCAAATTTATAAGTCCATGCCCTATGACTTTGCCAAAAATCAATGGACATGAACAAATTTCACAATTCATCTGTAGGTCTTGTAGGTGGACTCACATGCCAAAAATCAGCTCAATATCTGAAATGATTGCAATTATACCTCCGGAAAACAATTATTATATAGAACATTTATAAGTCCAAGGTCCATAACTTTGCCAAAAATATATGGACTGGAATGAGTTTCACACTTCATCAGTAGGTCATGTAGGTAGTCTCACATACCAAAAATCAGCTCAATATCTCAAAGCATTACATAAAAAAAACCTCTGGAAAACAGTTATAATAGAGAAAATGTCTAAGTCTGAGGCCCATAACTTTGCCAAAAATCAATGGACCTTATCCAATTTCACACTTCATCTGAAGTTCATGTAGGTAAACTCACATACCAAAAATCAGCTCAATATCTGAAAGCATTTCATTAACAAACTGCCAGAAAACAATAATTATTGAGAAAATGTCTAAGTCCAAGGCCCATAACTTCGCCAAAAATCAATGGACCAAAATGAATTTCACACTATCTGTAGGTCATGTATGTATGTATGTACTCAAATACCAAAAATCTGCTCAATATCTGAAAGCATTGCATAAATACTCTTCAAAAAACAGTTATTATAGAGAAAATGTCACATTGTACCTGCCAAATGAAAACAATATTTCACTTAAAAGCTTATTGCTTCCCTTGACAAAAATTTAGAGTCCAAGACCCTTATCTTCATCAAAAATCAACGGAATAGAATGAATTTTACACTTCATCTGTAGGTCATGTAGGTTGACTTGCATCCCAAAAATCAGCTCAATATCTGAAAGCGTTGCATAAAAATCCTCCAGAAAGCGGAATGACGGACGGATGGACAGTGGGACTGCTATATGCCACTGTACCGGGGCATAATAAAAAGGGACAGAAGACGCATCTTAAAAGGGTGGAGAATAAAAATGAAAGGAGGGACCATATGTTAAATGGGTGTAGAATAAAAATGGAAGGCTGCCCATCCCCCTCCCTTACACTGCTGCAACAACAAAATCCCTTGATAGAGGTTTCAAAAAATCATTTTTCATCAACACCAAAAAAAGATAAGTACAAAGAGTATTGCTTTGATACGATATAAACCAATAAAAAAACTTAATCAACACAAGCTTACTAGTTTGTGACTATTTAATAATAATATCTTACCTTAGGTAACCCAAGAGGAGTTCTTGGTATGGTTCGTGGTGTCTGGAATATCGCCTTCTGCTCTCCCTTCAGCAGATGAAACTTCATAGCCTCTATCAGGAAGTCCTTGCAGCGACTGTTTGTCTTCACGAGGGGCTCCTCTTCCACGTGCTGAACGAGATATTCCTGGGACATCAGCGGCAGACGGACATTCTCCATGAGTTGCGAGACCACTTCCTGTCGGCTGCTGCGGTCGTGGTTCACCCATGACAACACCGCCTCAAACACCTTCATGGGAAAAAGTTTAGATCAGACCAGGTAAAAATTGTATACCCAGTACTTATTAAGTAGTGTCTAAAGTGAGAGGTATTCTAATTATTTTCCTAGTTATCACAAATTATTTTTTGTTACAAAAAACTCAAACAACCGCGATTAATTAAAAAAGCTATTAAAACCTTGATAACATAGTCAGAAACCAAGGATAAACCCAAATACTCCACTTTTTTTAACAGTTGGGTAAACAAACAGAAATCTGGATATAATGTTTTCATTCTAATCAAACTGCGTAGAAAGAAGCCATGCAAATGATTATTTGTTTACAAGAACAGGCTTTGAATGTTTAAATAAAACGTATAAATGTATACACCTGTTCTTCCGAGGTGACAGTGAGTCGGTCACTACATATGAGTTTGCTCACACTTTCCACTGGCAGTGATAGGAACTCGTCATAGCGGAACAATTCCCTGGAACAAAGTGCACACTGCATTGATATCACTACAGGTATGTCAGATCCCAGAGCTCTCACAGTGTTTCAGTTATATTCAACATACACATCCACAAGACAACAGTAAGAACATTTACACAGAGATGTAATTGTTCATTTAAGTCTGTCAGCTCCAACATTTTTTTCTCATTTGTCTTATTTTGGCATGAATGAGCGTTTCTACTATTTTTAGCTGCAGTTTTTCAGTAATAAATAAAACACTGTAATTTTAATTTGGTGCACACAAAATAACTTATGATAATTTAGCGCAATACAACTTTTGTTAACAGTACTAAAGCGTCAAGAAGACTAATAGCCCTGCATCCTTTAAAAGAAGGCATTTCGATACCAAAAGAATGTCACAAAAGAAATTTGAGCTTAAATAACTAAAATACTATAATTGCCATTGCTTTCATAAACCATGCTCCCAAATATATCATTTTCACAATATTTTTCAATCAGCACAAATGAAAATGTTGCTTTTCATATGATGCATTAAAATTTCAAAAAGACCACACAAGTTTAAATTTGGACCAGATCAATTACAGACAAAAATCTGTCAAATGTTTTTAAAAGACATACAGCATTAACGCTTTCACAAACTAGTAACCAAAGCTCAAGACACAGCTGATTCCTAGAAGTATGATGAATGGATTCCTTACGTGAAATGCTGCTCACAGTATGTATTGGCGTACGAAAAGAGATCTGAACAAGCATGAAGATCAGCGAAAGCCTTGATTCCGAGGGCGTTTGAGGGATGCAACTGTGACTGAAGAAAATCACAACACGCATCTCGCACTTCTGTCATCTGTAGGATATTGGCTGCTGGCAGCAATGTCTGAAAACATCAAATGATCACTTGATCAATTAAATATCAATAGTATATCGCACTTTGAAACCAACTGAATATAACATTGTTATAAATCGTATGTACTGTATAGCCAAAACAGATTTGTCCAGTCAAGTGTGAAAAAAAAGACTTATATTTTGGAAACAATTAAAATAGATTCAAACTTGGATCACATTTTGTAAAGGTAAACATTCTTACCATATTTCATAAAATTGAGTCATAAATATAGCTTTTCTAGTGGTAATAGGTTTATCTAGGATTTAAACTGATGCTTTTTTGTCCTAGAAAATGTCCAGAAAGTATTATAAAGATTGAGTTATAAATGTGGCCAGCAGAGTGGTAACAGCTTTCCTAAGCTTTGACCTGGTAGCCTATTTTTTGGACACACATGACCAAGATCCAAACTCCGCCTAGATATTGTCAAGATAATCATTCTGACAAAGTTTAATCATGTTTGTGTCATAAATGTGGCCTGTAGATTGGAAACAAGGTTTCGACCTGCTTACCTACTTTTTGGATGCATGCACCCCAAATTCAAACTCGGCCTATCTATGGCATAGAAAAAATTCTGACCAAGTTCCATCAAGATTGGATGAAAAATGTGGATTCTAGAGGTGTAACGAGGTGCACACTGTGAGCTGCATGTCTGATGACAGACAACAACGGCAGACTGACCAATAATATCTTAAATTGCATGAAATCAGGGATTCTTTTTTTCATTGTGAGTAACCAGGTAAGTTCAACACATTGTAGGGATAGTCTATGTATCACTAAGAAACATCCACACAAAAACACAACAAGCTTGCATGTGTTCAGAGCCATTACAAAAGTTTTGCCAATGGTGCATAAGCATTAAATACGCATTCAGTTGTAAAATATGCACAATTGTAAGTGCTTCCATGGTTTACTTTACCTGCACATTTTCTTCAGTAACCTGTATTTCTGATGTGTAAACAAAGTCTATTAATAGCACCAGTGCTGAAGAGTCTATTTCTTGTAAAATAATCCGATTGGCTTTTGCCTCAGCAAGATCGCCAGTGAACATGGCGTAGAAATACTGGCTGCAGGCACACAGGACAACTTTATGACAGGGAATCTCTATTGAGTCTGCCACCAGGACAACATCACACATGACATTTTGTCTGAAATTAAATAGATAAATACAAATGTGTGCCAAAAACATCTGATATAATAAAATAAGTGCTTAACTGGAATGTATACTTACTTCACAGAAATTGAAATTTAACTCAAAAACAAAATTTATAGAATAATTATGTCTATTAATATATACTGATTACATAATTTCAAAGCACTGAAAAATGTAATCTTTTACTAATTCGGTATATGTTGAAGAAACTATTTCACGTTTGTGATCATCAACACATTAAATACTTACTTTCTCATGACATTAAGGTAATCAAATGCCTTATTAGTGTGATGGGGGTGTCTAAAGGCAGGCCTCGAGTCCCTCGTCCCAATGAACATCTTTGGCCTGGCCTCCACTTCCATTGGCATGGTGGCCATTGCAGCAGTAAAGGAACGTCCAGGCTGAACAACGAATCACATCAAAATGGCTGAGACGTTTTACTGAAATGCTGAAATAAAGACATAAACAATTATTATAAAGGAAATAAGACATAGCCCACATTTTTAGGATGAGCTTGAATGAAGTACAACAGTTTTTCCGACGTGTACACTTTAACTTAAACAAGAGCACCGCATAACGGGTGCCAAGCTAGGCTGTGGGTGCAGTTTTGAATAAATGAAAGCTTGACAGAATTTTTTATTTTTTTATATTTTTTTTAGAAGTCACAGTGACCTTGACCTTTGACCTAGTGACCCAAAATTTGGTGTGGCATGTAGAACTCATCAAGTTGTAGGTTGAAGCACTTTGATTTTAGAGCCAAAACCTTGACAAAATGTTAAGGTTTTAGCACAACGCGTATGATGACGGACACGACACGACGAGCTGCCTATGACAACACCTCAGGTTTTCCTCGAAAACAGCCAGCTAAAAACAGCTGTCCCAAGAAAGCATATTTTACTTTTTTTTTGCTTTGATAGTATAATGTACATATTTTGTCAGTGTTAGTCAGTTTCAAGGCCACAAAGACATATTTAAAGTTGATTATTTTCAACGGTTAAATGGTTTATGTAAACGACATATTTAAAGTCGAATATCTTAATATATAGTTATTTGGCATAAATAAAAAAGCTAAACAAGAGATTGCCAAGCAATATGGTTCCCTACCGGTGAAACTCCACCATTGTCAGTAAAAAAAAAAAAATTAATTACATTTTTTGCCATAGCAACCACAATTTTTTATGCAGGAACAAAATGAATTGATGTGCATAATCTCCATATTGCCATCTGTCCATGTTTCAAGTTTCATGAAAAAATATGAAGAACTTTTTAAGTTATCGCAGGATACAGAAAAGTGTGACAGACTGACACACAGAGCACAAACCTGAAGTCCCCTCCGGTTTCACCAGTAGGGGACAAAAATTATAACCTAAAACAATAAGTGTGACGATTTCAGCTTTAACAAAAGTCATAATCACTTGGCTCTACATTTTAAACAACGCATATCAATCTGCATGTTAAAAGTCCAGAGTTCAAATAAATTTTATTTTGAAAACAGACATTATAAGTTTTACAATCAATATCATAGTTTGACAATTGAGTATTAACCATAAGATAAACAAAATTATTTCAGATGCTTTTATGTCAAGTTACCGGCATGTAAAATAATCAAATAGGTATGTCAAGTTAAACATAATGTATTAAATTCTCACTTAGCCTTTGGCACAAGGAAAATGCGAGGCACTATTATTTTGTTCAAACAACTTAACATGCATTTTACTTTACATAAGGCAGTGAGTTTAATATGGAGATAATGTTTAATAGGATAAGGACAGTAGTTAAATTTCATTTACTTCGAAAGGAAAGGGCTGGCTCCAAATCCAATCATACCCTAAAACTGCATGTAATCAAGTCATTACCAATCCAATCATACCCTAAAACTGCATGTAATCAAGTCATAACCAATCCAATCATACCCTAAAACTGCATGTAATCAAGTCATAACCAATCCAATCATACCCTAAAACTGCATGTAATCAAGTCATAACCAATCCAATCATACCCTAAATATGCATGTAATCAAGTTAACAACCAATCCAATCATACCCTAAATCTGCATGTAATCTAGTTAACAACCAATCCAATGATACCCTAAATCTGAATGTAATCAAGTTAACAATTAACAAATCTAAACTAAAAATATTGAATTGAAACCATTTTCTATATATAGTTACAATCACAAATGTTATTTCTTGTCAGATCAGCCTCTAACCTATGTACACACACAATTTTAGTACAACATCTTATTTATATTATAAACAACATATTTTTCGGCTGTGATTTTCAAGAATCTTTTAATAATTTTAATTAATTGATAATTTATGGTAAATAACCTTTCATCTAAGTATACATAATAACCTTTTTGAAAATAAACAACAAACAATGAATGTTTTTGACACCCATTTTATTTGAAGTATGCAAAGCCAAAAAAAATATGAAGAGTGTCCGCTATATACGCTGTCTCATCATAAAATTAACACCCTTTCTGTGTTATAAACAAGAGCTGAAATCATTAATTTATTTAGCTTCAATAATAATTAGCTTTATTGATATGTTTTGTGAACAAAATATTTCAATATTCCATAAAAAATATTATAATAATGGCAAAGGAAATTTAATGGCCAGTATCTAAACAAAAGCATAATCCCCAAGACCGTAGCATCAGTTCGGTGCGTTAAGACCGCGCCCTACTTTCTTTTGCCTTCATTCCTTACTTATTTTTAAACCATTTTTGTTCTATTGTATACAGAATTCTATTTTTCTAAGCAAGATGTAATTTTTAAAACTGAACTCCAAATATAAACGCTATAAATCGGTATATAGTACGAACATGTCACCGTAAATCTAGATTCTAAAACTCCAAAACGGTATGATTATTGCAAAAGTTTAAGTTATAACTCGCCGGGCTGCCCAAATCAGAAGAAAAACATAATATATATTTATATATATGAAAACTACGTAATGAAGGCTTTCTAATGATTATAGATATATAATTTGTCAAAATCGGCCAGGAAATGAAAGTATAATTTAAAACAAGAGCACCGCATAACGGGTGCCACGCTCGGCTGCGAAAGCTTGTCAGAATATTTTTTTTTAGAGGTCACAGTGACCTTGACCTTTGACCTAGTGACCCAACAAGAGATGTCTTTGTCAGAAACACAATACCCCCTACTGCGCCACTTTGAAATAAAATTTCTATTTATCATTTGGCAGGTATAGACATCATCACCCTTTACAGCTTTATTACTTCTCTTGGATTTTGTCCAATCCAACCAGGGGGGGGGGGGGGGGGAGTACTGTAGACAGACAAAAATGACCAAGTCAGACATCACTGACAACCAAGGCCTGTGGTTTATCAAAGAGATCATAGCCAGAGTTCATCATGTATGTATGGACATAAGTCCACTGGTATTTAATGAAAACTAGCCTTCACAATTTAGAACAGGTAAGAAATGATAATTATATCAAGAGATGTGTTCGTCAGAAACACAATGCCCCCTATTGCGCCGCATTGAAATAAAATTGCTATTTATAATTTGGCAGGTAAAGAAATCATCTCCCTTTAAAGCTTATTACTTCCATTGAATTTTGTCCAATTCAACCAGGGGGAGGGGGGGGGTCTCACAGTCAATTATGTCCATGTCAGACATCACTGACAACCAAGGCCTGTGGTTTAAAAGATATCATAGCCAGAGTCGATCATGTATCTATGGACATAAATGCATAAGTCCACAGGTGTGTAATGAACATCAAAGAAATTATATTTATATCATTAAAAAAACAAACTTTTACATATCAATCATTTAAGTTATAAATAATCAAAATTTTTAATCTGTACAGTAAATGTGAAAAGAACTTCAATTCTTGGTAAGGAAATATATAATATGAGATTTATAATTATATAAATTACTTCCCTTGAAAATAATTGTCTCTAACAAATCGCTATTTTTAGTAGCAAATTATTAAAAGCCACTACTGTGACTGTGATTGACCACTCAAAATGTGCAGCTCCATGAGATACACATGCATGCCAAATATATAAAGTGGCTATGTTCAATATTGAATTATTATCTCCTTTTTTTTAAGCTTATTACTTCCCTTAAATTTGTATTTTTTACCGTAGACCGTAAAGGATGACCTTGACCTATTACCGCAATGTGTTTGTCAGAAACACAATGCCGCCTACTGCGCCGCTTTTATATATTTAACAAAAATATACACGTGGGCAGGTCAGATAACTATGTCCATTAAAGCTTATTACTTCCCTTGACTTTGTTTTTTCAACCCTAGACCTTGAAGGATGATGTTCACCTTGAAGTTTTACCACTCAAAATGTGCAGCTCCATGAGATACACATGCATGCCAAATATCAAGGTGCTATCTTCAATATTAAAAAAGTTATGGCCAATGTTAAGGTTTAAGCACAATGCCTACAGCGGACGGCAGACGATGAGCTGGCTATGACAATAGCTCGGGTTTTCTCCGAAAACAGCCTCGCTAAAAAGACTTGTGTGGGTACATAAAAAAATGTATAACCTTTGCGCTTAGATGTTCGCTAATTATAAAAGATCTATAGTTAACGGTCACGTGACTCAGTTACCACACGGTTTAACCCGCTGTGGTAAAACATAAAATGTTGATTTCTTGTGTTTAACTCGCTATAAATCCATTAATAACTAGACATGGAGCGGCAGAGGCCGACGCGTATCTCCACACCGCATGTTTGACCCAGGGGGGCGCCCCAGGGTTGGTAATGGGGCCATGCTTAGTTGAGATTGACCGTATTGTCATAAGAGATGTTCAGTATCAATTGGAAGTAAATCTGTGTAGAAATGAAGAAGTTAATGTCAAATAACATAAAACAAGAGATGTGTTTGTCAGAAACACAATGTCCCCTACTGCGCCGCTTTGATTTATTAAAAAAAAATATCATTTCTCATGATTTGGTAGGTTCACTAATTACCTCCCTTTAAAGCTTATTACTTGCCTGGGATATTTTTTTTAACCTTTGACCTTGAAGGATGACCTTGATCTTTCACCACTCCAAATGTGCAGCTCCATGAGATACACATGCATGCCAAATATCAAATTGCTATCTTTAATATTGCAAAAGTTATGGCCAATGTTAAAGTACATAAAAATAAAAACAAGAGGCCCATGAGGGCCTGAATCGCTCTACTGCTATAAACATTGTGCAAGTTTGGAAAAAATAAGATGGAAACTGTGTACTTAATCGCGCAAACAAGGAGAATTTTCTCAAATTCAAGGGGAGATTATTGTGTTCTTATTTCTTCGACACTGCTCATATTCAATATGGTTCAAGTCCTCATTGATATAAAGATACTGTGCAAATTTGGAAATAATTGGATGAAAACTGTGGAATTAATTGCGTAAACAAGTGGGATTTCAAAATTTTCTCATATTCAAGGGAAAGTCATTCTGGACTTATTGCTTTGATATTGCTCTTTTTAAAAAAGAGTTTGAGTCCCCATTGATACAAAGACACTGTGCAAGTTTGCCAAGAATTGGATGAAAATTATGGACTTTATCACATAAAAAAACTGAATTTTCATTTTTTTTCTTAAATTCAAGGGGAGATAATTCTGGACTTATAACTCCGATATTGCTCATTTTCAATAGGGTTTGACTCATCATTCAGAAAATTTGCGAATGTTTGTGTTTCTTGTTATTCTTAAGCACATTTATAGTAAATATTTACCAGAGTTTGCTTTAAAACTGGAATATACGGGATTATCAGGTAATTGGTAAGTTATAATTTTGGTATTATTTATTCGCAAATTTTCTTAAGTATCAAATACATTTTGGCATTTGTTACTATTTAAAGATGTGATGAAATAACGTCCAACTGGGGCGTTTTTTCCACTGAACACGCGTAATTCACCTGACATAATGTTCCTGTTTTTATACAACACAAAATACACCCATACTTTCCATGCAACGTTCTACATGTCTGTATAATTTTCGCGCGCTTTTTATTGAGACAAAGGATAAAGCACTTTTTATTTGACGCTAGAAATTTTTATTGTCGCATTAGCATTAAAATTTGGAAGCGTATATCCGAAATTCGGATTACAAATTTAATAATGCTCAATTCAGAATCGAACGAAACATTTACAGCTGTGCGCAATTAATTAAATGATAATCTGTTCAAAAGCATCGAACGAATGCTCTGATGTATTAACGCTACTCCGTATAATACACTTTTCAGAATGCTATTTTTACGAAAAAAATTATTTACACTGATTTGTTTTGTTTACCTTGTTATCATTATTTCGGATGGCTTTTCTGGACGAAATGTGAATGAATTTTTGTAAAATTTTCGTACCAGTATAATGAAAATCGTATTGCAATACAATATGCGGATTGCGTATTGCGATATATACCGATATACCGGTATATTGTTGCAGCACTACAAGTTAGCAATATATTGCGATATATTGCAATATGGGTTTTTGAACTGACAATATATTGCGATACGGTTTTTGGCGTATTGTTGCAGCACTAATGGTTATATACTAAAATTTATATTTTTTTGAAAGAGGAATTAATAAGCAACAAGATAAATGTATAAAATAAACCAATAAAATTGGATGATAAGTTTCTGCATTAGATTGAATTTACTACCATGAGTAAGGGTCAAATACTTGATTCATTCTATCAATATATGCTCCGTACTGTCAGATTTGGCTCCGTACTGTCAGATTTGACAAGAAGGTCATGCAGAATTGTTAATGAACAAAATCCAGAGGGCGCTAATGAAATATCACGAGTTAATCCGACCTGGGAATACAACAGGTTTGAGTATAAAAACTATAATTACACAGATATGTACTTGTTACTCACAAATTTCTTCTTGCATGCAGTTATAAACTAGAGTAAAACATTACAACAGGCTGATAATTGTTGTTAAAAAATAGTATGCAAGTCTTATTAAGTGACTTTTAGTACAAATTATTTTCTGTGTTTACAAGTATTTTACCTATTTTAGAGATTTCCTATGAATTTAAACGATTGACAACGTCATCTCCTGTTCCATAATGCAACTAAAGTTATCTTATCACAACTGATTTTATGATCATGTTAAATTAAATCGAATATATTTATACTATAAACTTTTTATGTTTTGACAGTACAATTAGTGTTATTAACCGGATGTAATTGTATGCAGCACGCATGCGCAATTCACCATATTAACAATATCGGTTACCGGCTCAATGGCACAAAGTTGCTTTCAGTGATTGGTTTCCAGCACCTTATTGGTTTCATCATAGAAAGCAAAAGCGTTCCGTAGCGTCCTTAGTCACACATGGCGGGTCATGTAAAAAAGTGAAAGGGAAAAATCAGTTACTTTCACTAGGGAAATTACTAGATTTTTTTACTATCAAAATGGGAATTATATAGTTACTATGTCAGTTCTTCAGGTAAGAATTGTATTTGCACAGTATAGTATGTCTGACAGTTTAAATTTAATTAGAGTAATTATGCAAGCACTAATTGCTAATTAGTGAACCTATTTAATTTGAGCAAGATTAGACCTGCGAAAGTAAACTGAT
Source organism: Dreissena polymorpha (assembly GCF_020536995.1). NCBI lineage: Eukaryota > Metazoa > Mollusca > Bivalvia > Myida > Dreissenidae > Dreissena > Dreissena polymorpha. The sequence goes on from NC_068356.1 coordinate 6,553,871, forward strand.
TAGCGGTTTAAGAGGCATATTGCAAAAGGTTTATGAATGGCTCAATAATCTTGTACATGAATGAAATAAGCTCCCTTTTGAAAAGTAAAATGTTTATGAACTTGAATGATAGTGGACTGGTCTTGATTCATAATCATATTTGTATTATTATTGCAAAAAGTGATTTAACAAATTAATGGAATTATATTTAAAGGAAAATAATTGAGAACACAATATTTTATTAATTAATTTTATAAAGCCATTGATCTGAAGTGCATAGATTTTAAAGGGGCATTACAATATTTAGAAGTCCCCTGAATAGAGACAAATATACATGTATCAGGATTCATCTGATTTACAGTGTCAATAAAATTGTTTATGTTTGTGCTTATTATTTAATGATGTGCTCTTACATTGCAATTGTCTGTACACATTGTGACATGAGTATTTTGCAGATTTTCACATTAACAATGATACAAAATACTTAAACCACTAAAACTTAAGTGCTGCTGATTTTTTTTGCTATTTTGTCAGCATTACCCAGCAGGAACGATGAACTCAGATAGGATTATTGAATCACTTATGCATTAAATCATGATCTGTTCATTTAATTATATATGTTATGTTTAAGCACAATGTTTTTTCAAATGTCTTATTTTAAATGGTTATTAAGCCAAATTTAGTTAAAGTCATGGAATCAAGTATACAGTATCTGGAGTAAAATATGTTTGTCACATGAATTGCTAGCTTGAAAAGCATACCAGTTGTACTACATCAGTATTTTTGAAAAAAACAAACAGGCCATACATACATGTAAGTTGATATTTAAAATATGACATTTAATAGTACCAGAAGAAGGTAATTTACAGAGGGTAAATACATTTAGCAATATTATACTGTATAATGGCTTTTAATATGTCCCTTATATATTGTAAAATTTTAATTGATTTATAACAAGTGTTGTTGTTACGCAAAATTGTAATTCGAATGATTGCATTTGTAAATTTTGAAACCGTTATATTTTAATTTATTTTCAATTTAAGTGCTTCAAATTTAACTTTGTTGTTTCCCCTCAGTGGAAGCTACATGTGTACATGCAGTGGCCAATGTGTAGACGAGAGGTATTTTACAGTGTACATTATGTGATGTTATGGGCATGCGGTTAAATAGTTTATTACTGCATGTATGACTGCTGAATATCTGCATTGGTTTTCTACTCTGTTATATATGTTTTGGGTGAGCATGTGCCAGTGAAATAAGAGCTAAGCTGACTGTTTGTCACACAATTGATTATCTTTCAGATTTAACAGTTTTGTAGTTTTCGAGTTAACAATTGACAGTTGTGTATATTGATTTTTACCATTATTATTGAGTAACAAAAGATCATGTGTTATTCTTGTCACTGTCTTTCTATGGAATTACTTATTGCCCTGATCTGCAGATTAAAATGGATAATCTTATTGACATGATAATCATTAAACATTATGTTTTATTCGTATTTCTTTTACCAAGCGATACACCTAGTTATCACATGTAGAATTAGACAGTCTCAATGACAATTTGTATTACTTACAATTGGGTAGTGAATTCAAACTTGGGAATACAAGCAGTAAAATGGGTTACTCATCTGAGGTAAATAATTATTATGTATATTATTTCTATTTTATTCAACTGGAAACACACAACTTGTTAGCTAGATTGGATATACAGTCACTGCATATCGTGTTACACTACGGACCTAATTATGCTCATGCAAATGTGGGCAATCAATTGTGTTGTCTATGCATACAAAAGTAGCTTAGTAATAATCATGTGTGTCGTGTTCTGAGAAAACTGGGCATAATGCATGTGCGTAAAGTGTTGTCCCAGATTAGCCTGTGCAGTCCGCTCAGGCTAATCAGGGACGACACTTTCCGCCTTAATTGTATGTTTGCTAAAAAGAGACTTCATTTAAACGAAAAATGTCATTAAAGCAGAAGTGTCATCCCTGATTAGCCTGTGCGGACTGCACAGGCTAATCTGGGACAACACTTTACGCACATGCATTTTGCCCAGTTTTCTCAGAACACGACTCATTCAGACACCGATGATAATACAGGTTCCAATCCTTGTCAAAGCAAGTTTGCTTTTAAGACTTTAAACAAGTGATGCAGTATAGTGTTTTTTTCATGACTTCATCATCTAAAGTTAATTTGATTAATATGGTTCTACTGGATCAATTCACTGTATCTCAGATACTCAAAAGCATTCTATGCAAACATTGATGGAGTTCTAATCAATCCCGCTGGACGTAAATAGCTAAAGAACAGTGCAAACAATGTCCTAAAGATTTTTCTAAAGACTTCAAAGTATATGAAGCAATTTAAGTTAATAAAACTCTGAAAGGTGTCTCGGGTAAAAAAACTAATAAGAATTGTTTATAAACAAAGGACGGAAGATCAATTCTTTGAGCCTTATGTTAATTCCCAAAGAAGAGATTCAGGTTATACATTATTAATGCATGATCACTGGCCCACAACTGATATTGAGCTCATAGGGAGATAACAAATGGTGTGCATGTTGCTTTAACCATTTCCCACTCAGAAGCAAAGTTAAAATGGCGATGTGCAATCAGCATAAAATAAGAACAGCCTGCAAGTTACTCGCAGTCTGTTCAGGTTTTATGCTGTTTGCTGCTCATCAGTATCTAAGGGTCGGAAATGAAGCCTTTAAAATTTGAATCTAGTAAGAAAAGTCTTTAATTAAATCTAAAATTGCGTCAAAATTCATATCTAAGGAGTATAGGGTTAAACAGATAACATTAACTGTGTTTAAGGCTTTAAAACATGTTTACTATTTCTTGAATGTGAAAAGTGATGTGGGGTTGCCTGTAAAAGAGACAGTGAATTCTTAACCAGACATATTTATTTCCGAACCATTATTACTGACACAATACTTTTAATTTGAATTTGCTTTAGAGTGTTTGAGACAAGTGAATGCTTTATGGCCTGTTCAATTTTACGAGTCACACAGCAATAACAACTGACATGTTTTAAAGATTGATTTTATCACAGTTTTATTATGGGTTAGTTGTAATAAAATAATTTAACTGTTTGTATAAAGGGAAATGTTATCAATACATTAAATTACAGAAGTTTGGAGCAGTAAAATAATAATATGAGCCCTGTTATGCAAAAGAGGATGCAGAAAGAATTATTCCTGACCAGCCTGCGCACTTCCCTGCCTGCTGAACAGTCAAGCAAGACATTGTAGCAGATATTAGGGGATAATTTGACGCAACAAATCACTTAAGACTATAAACTGAATTATTTATTGTTTCTATAACCTTCTATTTGCAAAGCCATTTTAGACTGATTAAAAAAATTAAAGTTTGCTGTTGTTTGTCATTGTAAAATCTTTGTAAATGAAAAATGCATGACTGGATTTCAGTGAATCCAAAATACTATTCCTATGAACTTCATGAAAATAATAAAAACATTTTCAAGAATATTTTTTATTCTTCGGTTTGTTATATTCATAAGATTTGCTGGTAAATATGATTCTTGGTAATGTAAGCAAGTTTATTGAGTACCAAAATAAGTTATGAATACATAGAAGATCAGCCAGAAAGATCACGAAAGTTTAGCCTTATGACTCCAAACAGGCTATAGTGGCATGTAACCGTCACCAAGGCTGAAAAAAAGTTTTGATTGGAATGTGGTAATAAGAGTATTGATACTCAATGGATTTATTGGCATGCAAAATCACATTTTATCTTTGATTGCTTGTTGATATCAATGATACCATTGATGTAGTCAGATCATCACTATTTCTTATACAATGCTGTGTCAACTGTCTAAAAAATTGACAGGTACATACTTTTCTAAGCTATTTCACATGGTGGGTGGTAAAGTTTAGATATGTTTGATCAATATCAGGAATGACAATTGTTACATTTTTATGCCCCCGGTAGGGTGGCATATAGCAGTTGAACTGTCCGTCAGTCAGTCTGTCCGTCCGAAAACTTTAACATTGCCCATAACTTGTGCAATATTGAAGATAGCATCTTGATATTTGGCATGCATGTGTATCTCATGAAGCTGCACATTTTGAGCGGTGAAAGGTCAAGGTCATCGTTCAAGGTCGAAGGTCAAATATATGGCTTCAAAGGGACGCAGTAGGGGGCATTGTGTTTCTGACAAACACATCTCTTGTTTATCATACATTACAGTTACACTTTTGGCTCCAATCTGCTTTTGCGGACGTTTGATGTGGAACACTGAATGAGATTCCTGAGAGAAAATGTACATCAACCATGTTTAATTATGTTAGATTTCATATAAAAATGTGAAACTCTGAGTTAAAAACGTTAACACATTTCGAACAGGAGGCCAATAGATTGTAAATTAATTTCTAGATAAATATGTATAAAATATCTTGATATATTAAACTTATATTTGGTATTACTTTATTTATGTTCAGACATTTTACTTAGAATGTTCACCAGATATTGACTGTCATTGCCTTCTAAGCTCTTTCAGTGCTCACCGGGAACCAAATTTTGAAAGCCTTTGCAAACAGTTTGGATCCTGAACGTGACAGTTTGGATCCAGATGAGAAGCCACGTTCAGGATCCAAACTGTTTGCTATTCTTAAAATATTCTTTGAAAAAAATCGAAGAAAATGCTAGTTTTAGAAATTCAGCAGACAACATTTTAGCAGACAACTAATTTCCCAGCATGCAAAGGGTTAACTAGAGTGCTTGAAGTCTGCTGTAGTTGATGGTACAACCCAATACAGGTGGACTATTTATCTATAATCCCTCTGTATCACATGCACTTACCCGTATGGTTTCCTAGGTAATATCATTTACGATGTAAGCATTTCCAATAATTACTTCACATGCATGACAATTGTGCTGTTTCCCTATGACGTGTGGGTGAAATTTAAAATCCAATTTCATTTATTATTCATTTGGAGGTTTATTTGTAAAACAGTCTGTGTTTACTGATAGTCAATATTATCATTGCTCTTATTCACTTAGCAGGCAATATTAACACATTAAGAAATATGATATATTGATTTCTGTCCAATAATATTACTAATTAGACATTAATACAGTAACAATGATTGACCTATGTTTGCTTCACAAAACTGAATGCATTCATGTTCAAAATTGACCTTCATTGAACAATATTGCTATTTTCTGCTGATAGTAACAAATTGATAAATAATGCTGTTACTTGACCGCTAGAAAACATTATGTAATGGAAAGGATTTGAGATTTTTCATTGAATAAGAACCACAGCAGCTAAGCCATTTACCCATATTCCAGACTGGATATTGCACTTAGTAGAACTATTGTCGCACAAAATATATGCATCAAAGATAAATCCGAAGTTCTGTGTAATCAGCCACTCATCACTGGAATGATAACATAAGTGTGGAATTAAAAAGAAAACATAAATTTTAGTTTATTGCCGGTAATAAGTAAATGCCTTGATAATAAATTATTTATGAAACACTTTAGTTGATAAGCAAAATTTGGATCAATGGAACTGTATTGTATTTAAAATTCATCAAACAAAGGATGTTATTAGTTTCTGAGCTGCATTGACATAGGGTGTTATGATTGCATTGTTCTGAGATTAAAATGCCTGAATTTTTAAAGTGCGTTGGGATATAAAAACAAACAACATTTTTAAGTTGTTATTTTGCTGGTGGTAAAAAACACGAAAAACTATTGTAAGTTGAAACGATAAATTGTGACAAAATGTTTGCAATCTTGGACCTGTTAGCTACATGTAACTATTTTCATGTGAAACATTCATTTGGATATAAAACAAGGAAGATTCAATAAGAAGAAAAAAATGCTAATAAAGTGTGTGTTTTACTTAAATATGGAAGTCAACAGTCATGGAAGTGCAGTATAGTTGTTAATGAGAACTAAACTTTGGAAACATTATGCTTCATTTGTTGAAAAGTAAATATGATCCTTTTGTTGGTGGGAGTTTGAATGTAAGTAGAAACATATTCAAATGTCCAGTGTTCCTATCAGTTTGTTTTGTTCAGTACAGTGCTTTGAGGGTTTTTTAAACACATTTTATTATTTTTTTAGGGTTTCAATTAAATGTATGTTACTTAAATTGTAACAAATAAGTAATATATAAAGAAACATCTATATAATCTGCTAACAGGTATCCTAATGTGTTATTATGGAACGCAAAACAACACAATGCATGAAAATGTGAACCAAATTCAAACGTTAGACACATTTCTATGTAATGCATGTTCTTGGGCTATTTTAAAAGGACAAATTGTTCACAGTTTGGCAGAATATATATTTATTTTTTTAATTGATTAAAAAAAGAATTTATGCATTACATTTAAACAAGCAAAATAACAATCCTGACTAACAAATGTTATTAATATATGTTTGTTTATTGATAATCAAAAATTGAAATGTTAGTATTAATGGATCGTTTGTAAAGCTTTTAATCGATAATTTAGCGAAACAAACAAAGGATTTAAACTTTGTTGCTGGTTCATAAGTCTGCATAGTATGGTGGTGGCAAGTTGGTTTTTTCTTTGTGATGTCCTGTTTCCGATCCTCAGGACACTTTCATTTTTTTTTCTGTGTAGTTACAAAGTAACATAATGGAGTTTTGTAAAATTTTCCCTTACATATATGAAATCAAAAGCATCAACTTATTAAATATATAATGCATATAAAACAAGATTTAAAAATCAACACATATAAATATGACCTTGTTTTTCAGGTGTACCTCAACTGGGTCAACTCTGTTCTCAGTGGCCATGGCAACATGGTCTGCCCCGGGGTGGCGACCATACAGGAGGGCAAGGTCATCTGTCAGCTGATTGATGCGCTGTGTCCTGACGCAGACCTTCAGCACAAAGTGCAGGTAAATTGAACATATTGACGGCTGCTGTGGACCCATTTATCATGAGTTTTCTGACGCCATTATTGCTTCTGTTATATGTTCAGAAAGTCAGTCAGCAAAATAGTTTTAACAAAAATAGAGGTTTTATACAAGTTTGCAATTGAGCCATTTTGCTATTTTTGTGTATAATTGTACCGTGAATGATATGAAAGGTATAAGAATTCATTACGTTGAATTCCTAGACAGTTAGATTGCTTTAAATTGTGCCCATTGTAAATGCAGTATACAAAACCTTGTTTTCATGTTTCTGAAACCTATTAATCCTCATACCGTTCTTTTATTCAGTTAAGATTTGAGTTAATGACTTTGTCATTTGCTGTCCATCCTGTTTATCAGATAAAATCTTGGCTAAGTTGATCTGTTAAGCAAAAGCTATAAACACTATTAAGCTGTGAAAGCTTGCGCACGTTAAATGCTAAAAGCATACACTAATATTGAAATATTGGTTTTCATCTTAAGTGTTTTAAATAAATAAAGTGGTTTTTACAACTCCATTTATGATCTGATAAGGTACATCAATATTGCCGTTTCAATAAATGGGCAGCAAAACAAAATTGAATTCTATTAAAGCGGGTATATACGATCTTGTCAAATATTTATAAATTAATATAACATGTATAAAAAAACTTATTATACATATATTTCAATATAAACTAAAATAAAAGTTAAGAAGAACATGTGTCGAAAAATGCGAAATTAGCCATATTTTTAATTCTGAAATCGAAAAAGGCTGTACAGCCGAATTCGCTAGCATGTATATAATGCATGTACGATGTGAATCTAAATTTAGTTTAACGGTTCATTTTAAATACCTGCAGCGATATCGATTCATACGACACACGAACACTTACTAAAAAGACGAATGCATCGGTTATTGTAGGAAAGTATGTACGAATTATCTTCGTCACAATCGGCTCGGGGCGCTAATTTGTATTTGCTGCATTTTATGAAATTCGTCTTAAATGTATCATTTTTCTTGCATATTGTGTGTTTTGATAACATATTTGTATCAATATATTACAATTTTACACATATAAAAATCGTATATACCCGCTTTAAAGCATTAGGGTAAATTCAAGTTCTCGATGAATGTTTAATAATTTTATGTTGTTGAAATAGTGTGAATAGCTTACAGCTAAGGTTCAATATTAACAAGGTCTGTTTGCCTTCAAGATCATAATGTTTGACCATTCAAGGGCTTTGTAATGTTAATATTTAAAATCATAATAAACCTGGATAAAAATTGCTTACATTTGAATTGATAAATGGCAACTGAACCAGTCTGGCTATTCTTTGGATGTTTGTACTGTATGTCTTGACAAGTCGGTAAACACTTATGATAAAACATTTTCAACACAGATTACAGGATTATCGCCTAATTGAATTTTTGTCTGACATACAAAGTGTTGCAATTTTTAAATTTGTCGACTCAAGCTTGTGTCAAATACCATTTGTATTCAAATGAAAACCTCTTTATAAATGTAACTCTATCTGCCAATATCGCTCTCTAATTTTAGCTTATCACAACTTTGGTCTTTGGCTAATATTCATCGAATTTCAAAGATAATTGATAAGTCTTTGAAAACCCATTAAAATTAAGTGTGAAATTAAATACCAATAAATTGTTGAAAAAAGACCTCTAAGTGACTCATTAAAAAGGGTGCTCAAAATTAGTGCTAATGAGATGTGATTAAAGCGGGTATATACGATTTTTACATGTGCTGAATTGTAAAATATTGATACAAATATGTTATAATAACACACAATATGCAAGAAAAATGATACATTTAAGACGAATTTCATAAAATACAGCAAATACAAATTAGCGCCCCGAGCCGATTGTGACGAAGATAATTCGTAATTATTTTCCTACAATAACCGATGCATTCGTCTTTTTAGTAAGTGTTCGTGTGTCGTATGAATCGATATCGCTGCAGGAATTTCAAATGAACCGTTAAACTAAATTTAGATTCACATCGTACATGCATGATATACATGCTGGCGAATTCGGCTGTACAGCCTTTTTCGATTTCAGAATTAAATATCTGGCTTATTTAGCATTTTTCGACACATGTTCTTCTTAACTTTTATTTTAGTTTATATTGAAATATATGTATAATAAGTTTTTACACATTTTATATTAATAAATAAATATTTGACAAGATCGTATATACCCGCTTTAAGTGTAATTGAATGAGTAATAAGAGGATTGGGTTTTGTACTTTCAAACCTTATTTGAATATCCTGTGCTGTGTTATATCTGGAATACTGCTTAAAAGGGCAACAAAGACAAACTATGAAAATCCTGTTAAATGTCACCTGTAAACTGCAGCCTGCTACATTTAATATATCATAACCAAGTATCTGAGACCAATATAAACCCTTTACCACTTAAATACGTATTTTGACAGATGTGTTGTCCCATAGAAAGTTGAATAAAATAATTTCAGACCTTTCTTACTAGATTTAAGTTTTAAAGCGGGTATATACGATTTTTTATATGTGTTTAATTGTAATATATTGATAAAATATATAACAATAACACAAAATAGGCAAGAAAAATTATACATTAAAGCCGAATTTCATAAAATGCAGCAAAGACAAATTAGCGCCCCGAGCTGATTGTGACGTACATATTTTCCTACAATAACCGAAGCATTCGTCTTTGTATTAGGATCGGAGTTAGTGTTCGTGTGTCGTATGAATAGATATCGTTGCAGGAATTCAAATAAACCGTTAAACTAAGTTTAGATTCACATCGTTCATGTATGGTTTACATGCTGGCGAATTCGGCTGTACAGCCGTTTTCAATTTCAGAATTGAATATCTGGCTTATTTCGCATTTTTCGACACATGTTCTTCTTAACTTTTATTTTAATTTATATTGAAATATATATATAATAAGTTTTTTACACATTTTATATAAATTCATAAATATTTGACGAAATCGTATATACCCGCTTTAAAGGCTTCATTTCCAACCCTTAGATACTGATGAGCAGCAAACAACCTGAACAGACTGAGAGTTACTCCCAGGCTGTTCTGGTTTTATGCTGTTTGCACAGAGCCAATTTCACTTAAAGCTTCTAAGTGGGAAAGGGTTAATGAGAGATATAGAAATGTGATAAACATCTGCAGTCCTTGTACAAGTTATTTGCAAAAATCTACATGTCTGCAAGCTATTAACACATATATTGTAATAATAATTTCACATCCATGATTACTTTGAGGAGATCTCTGGAAAAACCAGGTTTAATGCATGTGCATGATGTATCGGCCCAGATTAGCCTGTGGTCGGCTTAGGCTAATCAGGGATGACATTTTCAGTCTATACTGGATTTTCCTAGATTGGTCTTATGTCATATGCGACCAGCATATTCCAGATCAGCCTGTGAAATTGCACAGTTTGGTCATGACCTAATTTTTCCGCTATAAAGTCACGCAAAGCTCCCGACCAGAGTGCTCTGATGCATATCAAATAAGACCCAATTTGGCATGACGATCAAATTATATGCACCTCTGGGTATATTTAAGTCACTCTTGTCAGTCTGTGGGTCCTTCTGTCAGTGTGTTGAGCAAATTAATTTCTTTAGCAATTAAATTGAAGCTTAAAATATGTCATCACCATTTAATGTAGATTTTGCAGTGGTGTAGTGGATATGGTGTCCGCATAGGGATTTAGAGGTCACGGTTCGATCCCCACTGTGATAGCGTTCTTTAGATTTCCCCCATAGACACCAAGTACTGGTTCTAGTCCCAGGAAATGGACTCCAGAGCATTTCAAATAAGCCTTAGGCTTTCCGTGCAATCAAGCTAAATTAAATTGGTTTAAACTAAATGTAGATGTTCAAGGCAATTTTCATGCCCAATAATCGAAGCAATTTTTTTATGTTTTTTTTCCTTGAACATAGCTGACAAAGCGCTATGATGATATTCCACATGTTTGTGACAAAGATCCAGTTTCTTGGGGAGCTAAACAATAAAAAAAAATGTTTGTCTGTGGACAAATAATTTTTCTTTAAAAATGTTTTGCTGTTATAATGATGTGGGGGCCATAGCATAGTTAATATAGTGTCCACCTAGTGATCTGGAGCTCGCAGGTTTTATCCCTTGCGTCTTGTCAAGACCACCACTTACGACGTCTCCTACTGGTTCTACCCAGGAAATGGTCTCAAGAGTGGCTCGATAAGTGATAGGCTTTCAATGGAAGTAAGCTAGAATAAACACGTTCAAACTTTACTCTAATAATGTGTGCATATGCTCCCACCTTTAGGAGTCGGGCCCTGTGTCCAATCAGAGTTACCTGAGGACTGCACTGGACCATATGAGAAGTCATGGGATCAAGTTTCATTTTACACCTCAAGGTATGAATGTCCTGTGGCATACATAGTAACGCATGTATTGTATGCTTGTCTCATAACTGTTTACTTCTTTAGCTTATTTCTTGTCAAATTTCTTGTCTTACAGACTATAATCAGGGTAATGTTTACTAACATTTATAACTCTTGTATATATGGGATCTAGCACGAGTTGTCATATCATAACATATTTTATTAAACAAGTTCAGGAATTTCGTTAGTAAGCGAGCCTTTAGCGAGCTTACTAACGAATTTCCAGGACGAGTTTAATAAAATATGGTATGATATGACAACCAGTGTCAGATCTTTTTTATCACATGCTTTTAAATGAGCAAATTAAATAAATATTTACGCAAACATAATGATAAATCCCGAATGTTGTTTACATTTCGTGACGTCATTTGACGCATTGCAGCAAAATAACAAAATGCGATTTGCCAATAAACGAAAACTAAGCCAATGAAAACGCTTAAAAATGCTTTATTACACATGTGTAATAAAAAAAAATATGTAATGGTTGTATAACATGGGAATCAGGGTATAGCATGTGATAAAAATAATTATGTTGATTTTTTACGTCTTATGTGTGTATATTTTCTGACTTTGAAGACTGGTTGAAATAAGTATCATAAGTTATGGAATGAACCAGCTGGTTTCCCACTGTTGATTAATGTTCACAAATTTGATTAATGTTCAAAAAAGAGATTACGAAGTGCCTCCTCTCAATGAAATATCATACACAAATTGATGATCTTTAAACAGTGACATTCTGTGAGCTTACTCGAAAATTAAAGTTTGTTATCTAAATTCATGTTTCTTGAATTCTGTAATTGATATATTCAGATTTAATTACCATGTGCTGTATATTGAACAGAGGCACAGAGGTTGGTATTGTTATCAATTCATAGTCATGTTTGAAATGCCTTTCTAAAGACCTCTCGGTTTGTATGTTAATCCAATATACATATTCAATTTATTATCTGAATTTGTAAATTGTATGACTTGAGCTCGTTGTTGACATAGTACACTGCAGCCAGCTTTAACGATTCAATTTCTGCCTGTGTGCACGATTTCTTAAGAAATTTGTTGACAAAGCTTTTATCAAGCTTGCAAATGAAAACATTTGAAATGCAATAGTGGGAAAGCGAAGAATTGATCGTACTTGCAAAATATAATTGCACCTTGTCATTATGCATTCTTGATCAGAATAATTGTTACCAAAAGCTCTTTGAACATTTGACATTTAATATTCATATAACGGAAATAATTAATTTCTCAAGTTAAAATTGCCTGTATGTATCTTATGACATACTGCATTTCAATAATTAATGATGAATTGTCTGTCTGGTAAGATTTTTTATTGTTAAAAAACTTTTTTTTTCATCAGCGACCTTCTCTGAATAAGTTTTTATCAAATAAAAATTAAACAAAATTGTGTTATTATATAACATAGAAAATATTGTAAATAAACAGCAAGGCTTATTGTAAGTTTTGGATACGAATAAGGTTTTTATCAATCACTGCGAGTTATTGTTAACCAATCTTAATGCTCGAAGAACAATCAACCATTGTATCACATTGCATAATGTCAGCACTTAGCTCAACAAAAGCCGAAATAAAAGAATTTAGGTATGGAGTTACAGACTCGTTTATTAAATTCACACTTCGTAAATTTTTACAAGGTTGTTTCAATGCTAACATTGTCTACAATCAGGGTAGGAATGTTGAGCACATTGTACCTGTTAAGCCGTTAATCCAATCGTTTAAATCTCACTTTCAAATGCGATAAAGCCTTAACATTTATGCTGACAGTTTCGTGTGCTTATCTGGAGTCCAGCTTTGTTGATTAGTGCTGATTAGGAAAATGCTTTCATTTGTTCCATTGACCTTAACATTAATGTACAAAAGGCCCTCTATTTTAAACACTGGTTTGGAAGTATAATGGCTGAACATTATACTGTTGTTAAGGTTAAACTTTGTCTTCATCATATACCATTGTTTGACACGTAACCCTCTACATCATTGTATTGTTGGCTTAAATTTAATTTTTTGTTCTCTTGATTTGATTTGAAAAGATTTATTAATTATTTGAACGATCTCAGAACATATTTTGTGTTTAATTTATTCAGTTTCTTTTTTCTCATGAAACTCTTTTCATTTATTAAGTGCACTTGTTATTTTATAATGTTATAATATAAAAATGTTAAAAATAAATCTTGCTACCAATAATATTGTGTCAATATTTCGAAATATTAACATTGTTTTCTTGTTTGGAAAATTATTATTTTAATATAAATAAACATAAATAAATGAATATAAAAACTACATTTATTAGGCAGTCTGTGTATGTATGTAGCACTACACATATTAGTCTTCTTTTGCGATGTAGTAGTTTGGCATGTTATGCATTTTGTTAAAATATATGGCTTTGCATTCTTTAAAAACAAACTGCATCTTTTTATGAGTGTGCCTACTTTTAGATTGGAAAAAATGGATGAAAAGTAAGTCACGGTCAACAAGCAAACTCTAAATTCTTTTATCTTTCTTGTTTCTTTTACTTAGAAAAACTTGTTCATTAGAGCTCAAAGCATTTGATTTGTGGGAAACTTATTGTTGTAATTGAAACATTCAATGTTTATTGATATAATATTATATAATATTAAAAACAAAATTGTTTTCTTAATTACATTGATGTTTGGTTAGCCAGTTGGAGGGGCAGTCTTCATACAATTTTATATGTTTATGCAGTAAACTTTCTCCAAATTTCTGAACAAAAATTATTAAACCTTCAAATATGTCTTTGCCATCAAGTGTAGATGTGCAAGACCATTTCCATGCACACTGATCGACACTTTCCTGAGTTATTTGCCCTTGAACATAGCTGGCAAAGCGGAGTATTGTTATTAGTTATGTAAGTGACAAAGTTCTAGTTTTAAATGAGGATTAAATAAACCTGCAAACACATTTTTCGCATTGCTTTATATTGAAATATAAACATATTCAAACCAATTGTTTAAAAATGCAAATCTGTCTTGCAATCTTTGTCTAGCCCAGATTTTCATGAACTGAACTATTTATGACTGTTTGCACAACTTCTTTAAAGCATGAACAAATTTGTGTTTATTGTGTTAAATACCTATATTTGCATTTTGAACAGGTACTGTCTTGAAACTACTGCTTTTTCTTCCTTCTTTAACCCCTATAAATGTGCCATGGTATTTTTTTTATATTTTACCATAAAGTCAGATCAGTCTTCTAAAATTTAAAGGGAAATAACCCCATCATTATAGTACCTTTACATTTGAGTAGTTTCCCTTTTATAGACTGTTAAATGGATAAAAGAAAAGAAAATCTGTGCTAGTTACTACACACTTTTTATGCCCACACTGAATGGGAGGCATTGAGCATTGCACTTGTGCGTTTGTCCAGTGGTATATATGTCCAAACATTGGTACATACATCCGGAAGCTTGTGTTTTCATTCCCCCTTTAACTTCGGGATGGATCTTGCTTGAACATACCCTTTGTATTGCCTTAATCAGAAGATACTCTTTAAGAAAGAATTTTTGCTGCAGTGAGTTTTGGCCCAATTAATGGCATTTATCTGTTTTACCATTAAAGATTATATAGTCCCTTAATTTTTATGCCCCTAGATCGAAAGATCGGGGGTATATTGTTTTTTGCCTGTCTGTCATTGTATGTGTCTGTGTGTGTGTGTGTGTCCCAAAACTTTAACCTTCTTCATAACTTTTGCAATATTGAACATAGTAACTTGATATTTGGCATGCATGTGTATCTCATGGAGCTGCACTTTTTGAGTGGTGAAAGGTCAAGGTCATCCTTCAAGGTCAAAGGTCAAAAATGAAAATTCAAAGCGGCACTTATTATACAGTTATCTTTAACATCTGAGTGGGTTTTGTTCAAACCTTCTCTGCTAGATGGCCTAAATGTGTTGATTATCATAAAAAAAACATTTTTGCTGTGACATGCTTCGACAGAACTGTGGGCTTTTGTCTGTTTTTCAACAATGAAATTTAGTGTCCCAAAATTAGACATTGTTACTGTATATTTTTAATTTCTCTTACTGCTCGGGAGATTTCGTTTAACCTATCACTGCACATTGTATTGTGGGGTTTTCTGTGTCCAAACATTTGTCCGGTGAGCATCATTGTCTTGGACACATTTCTAGTTAATAATCTGTTTGAAATTTCACTTTGTTTGGCATCTTTTGACTTTCTATGTTTTGGACAAGAATCTACTGAAAAGTTTGGTTGCAATTTCTTTTCAAAGTGTTTCATTTGTGCATTTTCTCGACATGTCGCTTTTTGGAACATTATAATGTCTTTAATTTGGTGAATAGTTTATTTTATATAAAAAAATTATGTACAAAAATATTCATTTAAATTGGAGAAATATAATCTTTTTTGTTAATTATAATATTATTATTAAGACTGTGGCTCTCAAACTCTTTGAATCCATTTATTCAAAGATAAACTGTTGAGCAACTTGTTGGTAAAAATAAGGGTAGTTTCTCTATCTTACTAAATTTTTCTATGCCAACACCCAGACAGTTTTGAAGATTGTGTGCAAAGGACTTTTATTTTATTTTTTCATTACAGATTTTGTGTGCTGTAAGAACACATGACTTTTGCTTGCTTCTTGCAACAAAAATGAAGTTTGTCTTATTATTGAAAGACTCTTTTTACTACATTTCTATATACATCCTGGAGCATTTACGTATTTTAAGCTTTAACAAAATGATGATTGGTTAATGATATATGCAGTTTTTCAACAGAAGTTTAAGTAAGGCAAGAAAAAAACATCATTTAAAAGATGACCAGAATTAGGGAGGATGTTCCTCGACATCAAGATTTATTTTGGAATGCTCAGATTGTTAATAAATTTTTAGGCCGGCGTTTTTGGAGAAAACCCAAGGTATTGTCATTGCCAGCTCTTCGTGTCGTCCGACGTCCGCGTCGTGCTAAAACCTTAACATTTTGTTAAGGTTTTGAACATTGGCTCTAAAATCAAATTGCTTCCACTTACAACTTTGAAACTTCATATGTAGATGCACCTTGATGAGTTCTACACGCCACACCCATTTTTGGGTCACTAGGTCAAAGGTCAAGGTCACTGTGAACTTTAAAAAAAAAAAATCTGACAAGCTTTCATTTATTCAAAACTGCACCCATTGCCGAGCGTGGCACCCGTTATGCGATGCTCTTTTTTTGTGTTGATACAGATTCTTTTGAATCAGCATGTGAAATTTTCTTAAGCCTTTTCATAAGAGAAAGTAATTTGTTACTTTTATTTTTTAATTTGCATGCATGATTTACCTCCCTTAGTGTTTATTTTCTTTTATAAAGAAAAGTAACTCTTTGGTGATTGGATTAGCTGAATTCAAGGGAGGCAATATGTAAACTGAAAACTCTTATCTGCTTGCTGAAAATGTTTGTACATGGAATTTATTGAACCTTAAATAAACTCATTTATTTTGGCATTTATAGACTCTCACTTTAAACTTTAAGTGGGTTTATCAGATAAAGAAAATTAAATACAAATTGATCATTAGCTCAAGTACTGATGTAGGGTATAAAATACAACCTGGGAATGGCAGTTAAGAAAAAACCTTGCCTTGCCAACTAGTATAAGCCTTACATGTTTGACTCAACACAATTCATGCATTTGTAATTTGGGATCATAAAATATTGTCTATTATTTTCAGGACAACTGTGTCAATAATTGTAAAGATCTGTTGCGACATGATTCAAAATTGGACGTTCTAAAAAATGATATTTTACACATTTAATGCCTTTCCTAGTATATAGAAACAATAATTAAATAAAAATCAAGTTTTTGAGTCCACAAAACCATAATTTAATAAAATTTTATCTTTTCAGTTCTTAAGTCCACAGCAAATTAATTATTTTCTTAACTGTGTAGAAGTCATTTCATTACTAATATTATCATCTGCATAATGCATGAATTTATGGGAATGATTTAAATGATTTTTGTCATTATTTGTGATTTCTGAATGATACATTTATTAATGAATGATTTGTCGTAACATCTTTGAACGAAGAAATGTCTTAAGTATATTTCAACTGCATCAAGAAAAATGAAATTAATTAAAGTTTATTAAGAAATAATTTCCTTCTTAAAATAAGCAAATGTTGAGCCGGTAAAAAAAGATCAATATGGTTTTTTATTATGTTTTCTTCTGAAGTATGTACATTATTATTTTGTACACTTCTTTTATGCCCCCAGATTGAATGCTCGGGGATATATTGTTTTTGGCCTGTCTGTCTGTCTGTCATTTTATGTGTGTGTCTGTCTGTCATTGTATGTGTGTGTCTGTCTGTCATTGTATGTGTGTGTCTGTCCCAAAACTTTAACCTTGGCCATAACTTTTGCAATATTGAAGATTGCAACTTGATATTTGGCATACGTGTGTATCTCATGGAGCTGCACATTTGAGTGGTGAAAGGTCAAGGTCATTCTTCAAGGTCAAAGGTCAAGGTCAAAGGTCAAATATTGAAGATAGCAACTTGATATTTGGCATGCATGTGTATCTCATGGAGCTGCACATTTTGAGTGGTGAAAGGTCAAGGTCATCCTTCAAGGTCAAAGGTCAAATATATGAGTGGGGGCATTGTGTTTCACAAACACAGCTCTTGTTAAACCATGACCTCAAGAGACGGTATTAACAAATTTGTTAAATTCCTGATTCAGGAAAAAGTCAATATATCATAATTTCATCCACAAATTTGATACACAGGGCAGATTAAATCTTAAGTGGTCGCCCCATCAAAACTGATCCAGCCTGCAGGTTATAGGTCTACGGACAAGTCCTGGGCAAATATAGTACCTACCTTATAAACCTCCATGTCTTTGATCGCTCGAACAGAAGATAAACATTGGCCCGTATTAAGGATTATGGGAACAGTATCTGTCAGAGCCATGATCCGTAGTGACATGATATTAATGTGTAGTCTGTAGCCGTTATAATTTATAGTTATTGTTCTGTTGCAATCATTTCAAGTATTTTGCTAATACATAACTATCCATAATTTCACAGTTGTTATTAAGAGGAACATATGTTTATCCTGCTAGAAGTTGTATTTGTAGAGTAGAAATTATCTTTAAATATAACTACAATACTTAAATGTTATATTATTTTATAAGGGTTACAGTAATTGCAGTTATGTCACTTTCTCACATATTTGAAATTCTCATCCATTTGATTTTTCTGACTGTTTTTTTTATATTCTGCTCACCAGAGGAAAACAAGGTGAGATTTTGTGATCACTTTTTGTCCATCCTTGGTTGTGCATTTTCCTATGAAATCTGTTAAGAGCAATGATATCTCGACTGAGTTTGAAACTGGATCACATTGGCTCTAAACCTAGGTCACTAGGTCTAATTAGAGAAAAAGCATATGAACACTATGGAACTCACAGCTGAGCTTTATCAAAGCGCTGAAGGCACTGAAGTTGTTCGCTGTTGTCGTCCTTGATTAGCTTGTGCGCATTGCACGGGCTAATCAGTGTGCACAGGCTAATCTTATTTGACGTGCATTAAGCCCCGTTTTCCCTGAAAGCAGCCAATATGTACAGATTTCAATGATAAACACTAGACTGGCCAATGTCGACTTTACAAGCTGGTATATAAACTCACTGCTAGAGGGTATATACACTCACTGCTAGAGCAGAATCATTTGTCGTCTGCTGCAGACAGGCAGGGGTAGTAGTCCCTTGCAGAGTGAGTTATGGTTCTTACGTTAAGGCTTCTAAGCACATACTGATTTGCAAAATATGCTCTGTAAATTTAGCTGGCCGCTAACGCGACCAACTAAAAATGATTCTTTTTCATTGAAAAACATGGCAGGATTGCTTTTATGGCTATTGTGTAACCTACTTAACACTCAAGAAGTAACATTTTTGGCACAATCATCATGAGACTTGCTCATAACATCAATTGTTTTGTTTAAATGATATCTGGGGCAAGTTAAAACTTGATGGTCAAATGCAAGATTGATCATAGGGGGTGGAAAAGTATTCCTTATATGACTAATGTAGATTTTTGTTAACACTAGAAGTCACATGGTAAGTCCAATCTTTAAAAACTTGATAGCCAGTGGGCAGGGCAGTTTCCCTTATATGGCTTTTTATGAAAGCTTGTAAATTGGCTAAAATTCACTTTTTTAGTCATGAAATTTACTTTTAACATTACTTCTAATGTTATCTTGGCAGAGTTAAAAAATGGTTCTGGTACTGATACGATAATGGACAACTATGGGTATTTCGCAATTTTGCCGATATGGCTATAGTGAAACCTTATTAACACTCTGAAAGTCATATTTTTGGCCCAATTGTCATGAAACGTGCTCATAACATTTGTTCTAATGATTTATTGTCTAAGTTAGAAAATGGATCCTCTCCCTTTAAAAACATTGCCTCCATGGGGTTGGGCAGTTATATGGCTTTTGTAAAACCATGTGAACATTTTTATGAAAATATATTGTTTGTGCCCCGTCTGATGGTTTGTTTGCGTTAAACTTTAATATTGGCCATCACTTTTGCAATATTGAAGATAGCAACTTGATATTTGGCATGCATGTGTTTCTCATGGAGCTGCACATTTTGAGTGGTGAAAGGTCAATGTCAAGATCATCCTTCAAGGTCATGGTCAAAGGTCAAATTTTACAATATTGTAGATAGCAACTTGATATTTGGCTTGCATGTGTATCTCATGGAGCTGCACATTTTGAGTGATGAAAGGTCAAAGTCAAGGTCAACCTTCAAGGGAACAGGTCAAAGGTCAAATATATGGGGGGACATAGTGTTTCACAAACACATCTTGTTTTGTTTTTGTATTTTTTAAAAATGGCAGAAATTTATTTAATGTTTGCAATTAATGTGTGACTTCAATTGGCTATTTATTTAATATTATTATATAAATAAATAATCCAATAATATTGCATGTTTGCTTTTGCTGTTTTAGATGTATTAGATGGTGACATCAAATCTATCCTGGACATTCTATGGTTAATTATCCTGAACTACGGAGTGCACACAATAGGTTTGTATAAATTGGATTTCCCACTTACAAAGATTCTAAGGCCTTGAATGAACTTAACCCTGTTACCACTTTGATATGTATTTTGACGCATTTGTAGTTCCTCAGAAAATTAAATTTAATCAAAGACCATTCTTTCTAAATTCAAGTTTTTGAGGCTTCATTTCCAACCCTTAGATATTGATGAGCAATAAACAGCATACAACCTGAACAGACTGCGAGTTACTTGCAGGCTGTTCTGGTTTTATGCTGTTTGCAAATAGCCATTTTAACTTTGCTTCTGAGTGGGAAAGGGTTAAATAGACATATCAATGTCTAATTCGGTATTCTGTTTTCTTCACACAAAATATCATTTAATTATTGTTACACAAAATATCATTTAATGATTGTTTAACACATAGATCTTGTATTTATATACTCTCTTTAAAAGAGGTATCTTATTACTTTATATTTTAAAAAGATGTCCCTGGGTCAACTCTTAGGCGCAGGAATGTTTGTTGAAAAATAAACTAGTCACTGAAGAAACAAAAATAAATTTTTGTTTGGTTATGAGCAAATCCGCACTATTGATAACATGATTTTAATGTTGCCCATTTTGCAATGAAGTTTGTAATATTTTTTAACATAAATTAAAACAATATGTATGTATATATATTTTAGAATTTTATTAGTTTCAATTAAGATAAATATTTTTTCTGGTAATAAATATGCAAGTCTTTGTCATACGATTACCAAAATTCTTCATACAAAAATGTGTTTGCATTTTTAAATCAATTGGCTAAAAAGCCACAAACTTTTTCATAAATAAGTATAGGAAATATGAAATTGGTTTCAAAATGTGATTTGTAAATATAACAATAAAAAGATTACAGCATTAAATTGTCTTACATCTATGTTTAAACATATTTACACTCAGAAACCATACTTAAAATTTATATCACAAGTTATTTAATAACTTATGGAAAATAAATTCAATAGTGTACATGAAATTAAATAGGAGGATATTACCGTAATTAATTCCTTTAAGTTCATTCAAATTTACAATTAATTATTGTACTAGTAAAACAATAAGAATCTTTTCGGGCATTGTTCTGATTTCAAAGATCAGTCATTGTCGAGCGACCATGTATCTGTATTTGAATGCATACCAAATAAGCCACTGCTAAGTACTATAGCCATTGATCTGGCTAAATGATCATCAAAATAATCAATACATGATCACATATGCATTTTTGCTTCAATATGAACTAACCACACTTGGCGTGATGCCTTTTTCTGCTTTTTTGGGGGTGAATTGTGGGTTACTTCAAAGGGAAGATGGGCTTTATTTTCCTTTTGAATTCATACAGACTGTTTGTTTTCAATTACAGTCATAAATGCATAAGACGAGTTTTTGTGAACAAAAAATAGGCGTTGAAGGAACTGATTTTTACGTCGACATCATTATTGTGTATTGGAAATTAAATTGTTTACATTTATTTTTTTTTAATGGATTTCAGTGGATGGCAAACAAACGCAAAGTGTTAATCTTTGAAATATAATATATAAAAACAAATAGAAACAGATATGGCATAAGAATGTTAACTTCTTCAAATGACAAAGAAGGATTTTTAAAAAAGTGATATCAACGCGGTTTATATTGTAGAGTTAAGCGTTCATCATAGGAGCTGTTGACTCTCAATTAAGACTTTATTTGTTTTACTTTCTTATCTACGCAAAGGTTAACACCAGGTGAATCTCTTTATTTACTAATCTTTTTGTTATATGATCCTTAGTCAATATTCCATATTTACCCATGTTAGTCAATGTCTTCTTAAGAATGTGATGGAAAAGTCACTAGTTTGAAACTAATTTGTGATTTTACAAAAAAATAGAGGATTTAAATCTAATGGCAGATGGTAATATTTTGTGATTTATTTATTTGTCCATGACTTTTGGTGACAAATCTTTACCCTGCCTTTTTCTTTATATAATATGGATTAAAGTTCATTTTTACATTTTAAGATAAAGGTATTGTTAGTTAGTAATTTTAAATATATTGGCATAAAACCTGTCAATATACTATAAAACTATAGATGAACAAAATTTCATAATTTAATGGTTTTAAAAATATGTTGATGCATTCTATTAATTAATTGTATAAAATAAAAGGTATACTGTCTTGGGAAGGACTTTATTGGCATGGAATCAGAGTTTTCATGTCACATGTTTTCATTTTGTTTTCAAAATATTTAATTGTTTCCAACGGCTTTGCAATAATTGTGTAAATTAATGTACATTTGAATTGACTTTAAAACAGGACAGAGCAAGTGTAGACCTTAGTCATGTCGGGTAATAATGAGACAACTACTTATACAGTTTAAGTACTTTTTATTCTAGTTTGTTTGCGTCAGAGTTATTCCTTTTTTATGTACAGACATTTCTTTTGGCAATTATGCAAAGAACCTGGTCCTCTGCATTGTACAATCAATAAATTAAATAGCTGAACCTTTGAGTTTTGTATAAATTTTACAAAATGTTAAGGAAACATTAACAGGCTGAATTAGAGTTTTGCCAATCAAGTTAGGTTTACAGCATAATTGTTTTTATCTTTCTTCTATAATGCTCTGTCAGGAAATAAGTTGACTTGCAGAGAAAACAAAACAACAGATATTGCTTAAGTTTTGCATGTATGTATTCAAATGCAAAAGTGTTTCTTGTTTACTTTTTTATATACGCCTGTTTTTTCAAAACGGGACATATTATAGTTTCACCGTTGGCGGGCGGGCGGCAGGCGGGCGGGCGGCGTCCACAGCAGTGTCGGCTCTCTCATTCAAATATATCATCCGATCTTCACCAAACTTGGTCAGAAGTTGCATCTAGACAATATCTAGGTCAATATCAAAAATGGGTAATGGCAGGTCAAAAACTAGGTCACGGGGTCACTTAGTGCATTTCAAAGATTAAGCATGGTGTCTCAGCTCTCTAATTGAAGTAGTTTTCATCCGATCTTCACCAAACTCGGTCAGAAGTTGTATCATGACAACCTCTAGGTCAGATTTGAATATGGGTCATGCCGGGTCAAAAACTAGGTCACGGGGTCATTTAGTGCTTTTTAAGGATTTAGCATGGTGTCTGCTCTCTAATTGAAGTAGCTTTCATCAGATCTTCACCAACTGTGGTCAGAAGTTGTGTGTAAATTATATCTAGTTCAAGTTCAAATATGGGTCATGCCGGGTCAAAAACTAGGTCACGAGGTCACTTAGTTCATTTCAAGTATTTAGCATGGTGTCCGCTCTCTAATTGAAGTAGTTTTCATCTTATCTTCACCAAATTTGGTCAGAAGTTGTGTCTAGATGATATGTAGGTCAAGTTCAAATATGGGTCATGGTAAAGTTATCAAGTTGTCCAAAACCTTTAAACGGGCATATCTTGTGACAGTTTGGCACTCTTGTTCTAACATTTATTAGCCTGACAACATTTATAAGATTGAGGCTAGGCAGGAAGGAGGGCTGTTGGGACGTAGGCATTCAACAGATGGCTTCATTGAGTGTGCATTGACCAATATTGAAGGCATTATGAATATACAAGATTGTGTTGAGGACTATCTTGGGATTGTATTTGGGCTTCTTGGATCAAGGTCACAGTTAATAAAAATATATAAGCAACAGTTTCTTTTCAATAATTTTAGTTTTAAAAGAATTTGCTGGGAAATTTGGAGTTAAGGTAGCTT
This sequence comes from Dreissena polymorpha, assembly GCF_020536995.1. Classification (NCBI taxonomy): domain Eukaryota; kingdom Metazoa; phylum Mollusca; class Bivalvia; order Myida; family Dreissenidae; genus Dreissena; species Dreissena polymorpha. Next base: position 6,577,938 of record NC_068356.1, read on the forward strand.
ACATGCTGATTTAACTTGGGGTTTTATTTTGCCAGTTGGGTCAAGGTCACAGTTACTAAAATATAAAATAAAAACAGCAAAACATGTACCGGTAAGTTGCGTAAAGTTGTTGTCATCGACCCCCTATGGTGAAACTTTGGATGTAGCAGAAGGAGACCAAGTTTGGGAATGTACTTTGGTATAGTTGGGTCATAATCAGTGTCACTGTTACTATTTATAGAAAAAAGACTTTTCAGTCAATAATAGGAGTGTGGATTTTGATGTTGCACTGAAATGTTTCAGCAGGTAACTTACATGATGACCTAGCATTTGATTGCATTTGGATTCAGGTGGTTTAAGGTGAAGATGATTGTGAATTAAAATAGAAAAGATGGTTTATACTCAATAACTGAATTGTGGGTGGAGATATTGTGAAAGTGTTTGTGAAGGAATCTTATATTTAATTTATAACCTTACTAGGGATTGCACCATCATTTTAAATGATGTAAATTAATAAGTAAATAAGTTATACATTCAAAAACCAGGTTTCATGGTTTTGCCATGTTTTTTTTTCAATCATCATGGACACAATTTGTAACACATTCTTTCAGGAAGCAGTCCGTACCAGCGCAGCGTGGGTATAGGAAAGAAGCTGCTGCTTGACTGGTGTCAGCGGGAACTAGGTGTGGAATTCGATCCACAGAATTCTCTTACACACAAGTAAGTTTCTTCCCTACAGATTTCTTATGTACATGTGAGTTTGATTCCCAGAATTCTCTCATGTTCAAGTAAGTTGTATCTCCTGAATTCCCTCACATACAAATAAGTTTGATCCCAAGAATTCTTTCATACAATTCATTTTGATCCCTAGAATATTCTTAAACTCACATGACATCCGGAGGGTTTGAAGCAGACAAATAGCTGATGGTTGTTCTGTAATTTTTACTGAATAAGGAGGCGTTTTAATTAAGATATATGTATTAAGTGTTTTGAGGGATCCATGGATCACGATTGCCATATATCCGGATTGCGATGTATCCAGATTGCAATATAACTTGTCAGGTCATTCATGTGTACATATGTATGCATGAGCATAGTTTGGCAATCTCAAAACATGATATGTACCAACCTTATTATAATGTGTTATATCCATGTGTTATACTTAAGAAATAGTAAACTCCACTGAGGTCCCTATGGCATTATAGTGACCAGCCAGGCAGCCACAAACCGTATATGGACCGAAGCTGTAGGCTGAGGTCCATATACAGTTTGTGGCTGCCTGGCTGGTCACTATAGTGCACTTGGGACCGAAGTGGAGTTTACTATTTCTTATATTACACCGAAGAGTTTCTCCTTTACCATTGTACAGTGTTGTACGATTGTTTATGGTTTAAAAGAGATAAACTGAAGAATTTCGCAGGAATAATGACGTCATTTCGTTAAAAAATGACATCATTTTACAGTTAAACAGTGCAAATTTAGTGGTGTGTAACCCCGAACGGTCCATATACAAAAAATAGTGACCGGTCCATATACTATTAGGTTCCTCTATCGCATTTAACAGACTGAAACCGGTCATATAGATATAGAAGGACCAATATCACTGAGGTGTAATATATTGATATAACAAAAAGTATTATTCAATGTAAGTATTTTCAAATGCGTATTATTACATTTGCAATCTGAAAAGCATTGCATTGGTTTTATTGTTCATGTAAAGTTAACAAACTCAAGCCTTTTATAGACATTTCTCATGTATTTCGTGTAAACTGATCAAAAGCATGGAAAAATTACACTTCATGTATAGCATCAAGCCATTCTTCTTTAGGAAAAGCGTGGGCTTAAATAATTAACTGCTGAATAAAAACTTCATTGCGCAGGGGAGACAATTAACTCTAGTAAGATCTTCGTCAAGCTTTGTTCTTTTAATTACTATTAAGTTGTTAAGATTACCAAAGGTAATTATTGATTTGTAATATTAACAGTTATTTTTTGCACCTTCATTTAGGGATGACCTGTATACTGTTGCCTTAGTGCTGATTGGTTGATACGATTACCAAGAACAATGTCAGTTAAAAGAAAATTTGAAAAGAATGTTTTCAAAGGTGACACACGCAATGACTTCAAACTGTTTATCTCTGATATAGGGCAAGTGGGGTTAATGTTTGTCACACTACATGTATAATTAAGACGCAGAAAATCTGGACCTAACTGGATTTAGCTATGAATGCAAGATGATATAGAAAATTGAAGTGCGTGAAAAAAGGGGTCCACTGCCAACTCGCGATATATGGAATATTGCGATATAACGGATTTTCAGTGTATTTCTTTTCAAATGAGGCTACAAATCAGTTAATCAATATATACATGAGCGATGGTTTGTTAAGCTTCCTCTTTAGATACTACTTGCTGTACACAAATCAGAAGAAACATGTACAACTTAAACACACAGTGGGACTATGCATACAGGATTCATGTCATTGTTCTTGATTCTGCAACATTTTTTAGATGGTCGCTTAGCGACCGTCTAAGGTGGTTAGTCTAAAATTCAGGTCGATACGGCTTAGCTACTAGGAGCCCAATACCCGCTTACTACGCGTATCTTCGTGAGAAAGAGTTGTATAATTTATGCAAGAGGTTTGAGTTCTCCAATTATATTCATTTACAAATGAAAACATGATATTAATATCGTGTTAAATGCAATAGTTTCGAACGGTGCTTTTATAGAAAATAATAAATAAACAATGATCGTATTGTACGTGTCGCGGAGGAGATTGTTTATGAATGAATAAAAGAGTCCACTTTCTGCAGCGTCTTCATGACGTAGTATTTTTGCCATTCATAATATGAGGCTATTAATAGATGCGCCTGTCGATAAACAAAGGAAAGTCCACGGGCGATAACAAGCAATAGGTTACGCTCTCACATACACCTCAATGACGTAGTACAGGTTGTAAATTGAGGCTATTAATAGATTAGGGAAAAAAATAATGCTTATTTATATTCTCAATTTATAAAACCTTGAACATAAGTTCAACAATAACTTCAGTGATACGATAGACAAAAACAAAAAAATGTTTCATAATCGCTAAACCCGAATATAACAAACAATTTATAATAATAATACGAATGACCTGTTTCGTAAACTCGTTCATGCTGGAAAACGTTCTTTGGTTCTCAACAGATAGCGGCGATCTTTTGTATTTACGGGTGCTAGCAACGCAATAGTAGAAGGTTTAGCTTGTTTATATTCACATGAGTTCATCAATTACTACAGGCATACTATAGGCAACCTCGTAAATGCTTTATAATCGCTAAAACCGAAAATAACTAAATATATTATATTAAATATATTTATAACAATAAATATCTTTTTAAAATGTAGTCGGCGTATACGCTGACTTTGAAATAAAGTTTGCAATTTACTTTTCTAAATAAAAAATACAATTAAACAAAAGTTAAACTATTGTGTTGTGTTTTTCACTTGTAAGTTGCATATTCACCGCATGAAATGTGTGTTAGCATTGTCAAACCACACATTAGTGTGAGTAGATAAAAAATATACTACGCGAGAGCACTTCATATGTGTCCTCATATGCCTTGTTATGAGTATCTTTCTTCACTATCGAAATATATTGTATGTTGATATTTGATTTAAACGCAGTTTTCTTTCGACGCATTTAAATCACACGTCAATAGCGCCGTCATGCAACAATGGGTCTTATGTGTTTCGGCAAGCGTTTGTTAAACCCAACATGTGCTTTTGCGCAGTCAGGCCATAGGCGATGCTGTTCGCTATTAAATTACTCAATATGTTATTTTTCTCCTTACCAGAAGGAGAGATAGCTGAGTGGGCTATTTATATGATGGGCGCATATGGAATAAGACCCATTTTCGCATGACAAGGGTCATTACAAATCTCATTGCGAATTGAAAATGCCACATTTAAGAACAATGCGTGTTGATACAAAATTGAATTCAAAATAGCAAACTTGTTAATAATGGCAGCCTATCCACACATTAAGGAATGATTTCCAGACATGCTGACCAAGTACGGCAAACATTGTGGTATGATAATTAAACGATTTTCTCTTATTGTGACACTATACTATTTCGCCTATGATTGTTTTCTCATCTTGAGGCGAAAGTGAAATTCTGCGAGATGGATTGTAACGCGTAATTGTAACAGGGCCACAATTTGTGTCGTTTGAGCATACAGAGAGTAGTCCGGAATTCCTTACACTGAACAGTGCTACATCCTTTAAATTGAGCACATACGCAGTGATGTAGCAAAAATTCAGAGGTTGTATCTCGAATCAGCTTATTAAATATTCGAAAATATTCATGCGTGTCTGTTGGCGTTATGTAAAAGTCACTAAGATGAAAACTTAGTAAAACAGCTACGCCTAAAAGCGCATTAGTGCTCTATACCTATGTTCATGTCAGCGTTGTTGACACCGTGTGAACTGCTCGGGTATCAAGTAAAGCATAAACAGCAATGTTTATATACTTTTATTCCTCCATATACAAGATACGAAGATTATTGTATATTTTGAATTTGTATATGGTGTCAAAAATCAAAAGTTTTGTACACGGAACTTTCATTATGAATTTATATTCTTGGTGAGATAGTTATTTGATATTAGAAAAAATATTCCTTTAATATGATAGTGACTGCAAATTTTCTTTATATTAAGTTCTCATTACCATTTTCATCATACTTTCTATGTTTTCAGAACGTCCAAAAAGCATGTTGTTTTTATTTTGTCTAAGTTATATCTATGAAATAATAAGGATGATAAAAAGTGCACACAAAACTCAACCCGTGCCCTATGACACACACTTTATAAAGTTGAATGGCGTGTGTTCATTTCAAACTTGCGATTGATTTTGAAAAATGAATTGCGTGTTAAATTATGCAATAGCGAACATCTTTAGTGCCTTCAGCGCTTTGAATATTATTATGCAGTCTGTTAAGTAGGGTATCCTGATCACCAATATTGATTTTGTAATTAACTGCTGGAAACTAATTAATTAATTTATTAATCAAGGTTACAATCATGTGACAGTTATGCAATTGAGGTTAATTGTAATTAGCAAATGATTGTTAAAGCAGAAGGCCTTTTAAATGTATTTACTTTGTATTAACCCAGTTATTGCACTTGTCTATCAATACTTGGGGTCTGGACTTCTCCTAAACCCATTACCACTTAGATATGTAAACACATTACCACTTAGATATGTAAACCCATTACCACTTAGATATAAATTTTAAAGCATTTGTAGTCCATCAGAAAGTTAAATTTAATCAAAGACCTTTCTTACTTAAGATTCAAATTTTAAAGGCTTCATTTCATACCCTTAGATACTGATGAGCAGCAAACAGCATAAAACCTGAACAGACTGCGAGTTACTTGCAGGCTGATCTGGTTTTATGCTGTTTGCACTTAACCATTTTCACTTTGCTTCTTAGTGAGAAAGGGTTAATTGCTCCACAAATACTGCTCAGACTTTCACAGATGAAGATCGAGCATTAATGTTTAATTGACAGTTTCATCAGAATTATGGCCATTTGTCTTTTTATATGAACTTTGTTAATATGCTGGATAGTATGACAAAGGGCAAAAGGGGAAAAATAAATTACTAAGATTTAGTTATTGTATCTCAACAACATGATAATGCACTGTCCAAACACTACAAAGCCAGCTGTTTTACTAGTACAATGGTTTTATGTACGTTCTCAAACATTGCAAACAGGATTATATCATTACCTACTAGAATATTAAGTCAATTTTATAAATTATAACAGGTAATGAAGTAAATGGACAGTGTTAATGGTTCGAAACTTACCATCATCAGCTCATTAACTAGTTAATGTCTTCTCTAAACATTCCCCGACATTGTGTGAAGGGGAAGTGCTTGCGCATAAATTTCATTCAAACAGGATAAGTTTTGTCAACATTTAAACCTAAGTAAATGTTTGTAGAGTTGTAATTGCATTTAACCAACCACAAAGTTTACATATTGGTCTGATTGTATTTTCGCTCATTCTTTTCTGGCGGAGAAACTAATGAGGCTAAATTTAGAATATTAAATCAAATATTTGATATCCTGTTATGTTTGTTAGAAATCAGATCCATAACACTGACTTAGGTAAATGTTGAGATGAAAGATTAGGCCAGGTTGTAAAACTAAGGCTTAGTCAAGTATTCCAACCTAGTTCATATACGGTTAAATTATATGATTATCAAGACTATGAAGTCATGATGGCAAAGAAATTTTGTTTTTTACAATCTTTACAATCTTTAAATGTAGGAAAAAAGGATTTTAGACAGTCAGTGACATATATCGGTTAACATAGAAAACATGACCATCAACATAAGTTACAACTAGACATATTTTTTTAATTATAGTTGATACAAAAGGTAAACATTATTTTCTAATGTGTGTGACTGTTAATTTACTGTTAATTTTACAGTATAGAAGTTGTTTTTTTATTAACAGTGAACTAATAAATTAAACTCAATAACCTTTGGTAAAATGTACATTAGTGCTTCTGTGAAATTGTACTTTAATAACAAGTATTGATACTTAACTTTATTGCTTACTAATGTAAATTGGTGCTTTTTGTTTTAATCAATGCTCAACCATGTTAAGGAAGTGATAATAAGTACCTTAGTGTTTCAACAGAGGGCACTATAATAGATTACCCACTGTCTGTTCAACTAGTTGGGCCAATATTTGGGTCCATCTATCAGTGACTGTCAGTATGTTAGCAGACTTAACCCTTTACCGCTTAGATGCGTATTTTGATGCCTTTGTAGTCCCTTAGAAAGTCAAATTTTGTTAATGGCCTTTCTGACTAGATTCCAGTTTTAAAGGCTTTATTTCCAACCCTCAGAAACTGATGAGCAGCAAACAGCATAAAACCTGAACAGACTGCAAGTTACTCGCAGGCTGTTCTGGTTTTATGCTGATTGCACATAGCTATTTTCACTTTGCCTCTGAGTGGGAAAGGGTTAATCCTGTAACAATGCAGGAAGAACTGAAGACACTAAGGAAACTTTAATGGCCTGCTTTTACATAGAAAAATGCAGATAATATATCAATTATTTTTCCATTGGTCTAATTCCAGGTTATTCTATGTTTTTCTTATTTTATATGCTCATGTATGTTTTACAAAAAAAATGTAGGGGTGGGGGATGGTTAGCCTATCAAACACTCCCCACTTGGATCTGTTGGGGGTTTTCACTAGTATGTGCTCCACTGTTGTCAAAAGCCTTTTAAGGATTTTTTAATACAGCTTGTTCACTAATATAACGGTTTAATAATCTAGCACATGTGAGAATACAAAGACAATAGTCATTTTAAAAATGGTTTTGGTAATACTATATATTCAGGTATAATTAAATCTTCTTGAATGACACAACTTAACTTTATCAAACAATTTAAGAACAAACTGCCATATAAGCAGATGTACATTCATGATCCTTCAGTGTTTTAACAAAAAAAATAAGTTTGAGAGCAAATAAGCCTCTAATAAATCCCTCAGATTTTTGTGCAGGTTTATAGTTTCCTTCCTTGAAGTAAAGCATGGCAATTTCAACAAATGTCTTAATTGAAACAAGTATAGTATGAACGTAGATAACATTCTGACCTCCTATTTGCATTTGAAAAGAGTTGAATGTTTGCAGATAATTTAGTGAAAGCAGGTAGTGGGAAGTCTATGATACTTTGTTGAGGTATTTACGCCAAAAGCAAATTATTGGACCTTTATGATGTACAAATATTCTTAAGTTGTATGACTTATTTTATGGACTCAAAGTCATAAAAGTTATTGTCTTAATTTTAAACTGTATTGAACATCTATGGAATTGAGAAATTGATATCAAAATCTAAATATTGGAATGTTAAATAATTGAACATATTCTGATTGGGATCATCATTTTTGAAAGACAATGCTTGGTATCAGTGGTGTGATTAACAATTGACGAACTTGAGTTTTACATCAAATTGCTTTAGATCATTCGATTTGAGGCACTCGTTAAAGAGAAAATCGGAGATTTGTTCTGGAGATTTGGACCCTTTTGATGTGTCAGAATAAGAAAGAATAATAGAAATTAGCTTGGATTAGTGTTGGGTTAATTTTATGAGTGAAATATTAAAATAATGCCTTTTGTTTTGGCCGCGTGGCAGTGTTATTTGATATGTGTTTGTTTGTGCCAGGATGAATGAGCAATATTCAGTTAAGTTGTAACTGTGTCATTTGATTTGTGGGGGTGAGGAAAAACTAACTGGATTGATGATGAATTGATTTCATTTAATAAACTTGGAGGGCATGTCAGCTGTTGAACCAAATCAAAATTGGAACTGTTAATATTTACAGAGGATTAATATTAAAAAATAGTTTAAGTGAGTTATTTTACTAAAACATTTAAAGTCTATGCATATTTCAAAATTTTTGCTTTTTACAGAAATGTGTTCTCATAAGAATTGTATCTTATTTAATAAGTATAACATAATATGAAGATAAGTGATTATCTCATCCTATTTAATCTCAATTTAGCTGCAAAATATTATTTGATTTTTTTTCATCTGTTACTGGACAATGATCAATATTTTGGTGGTTCTGATGCATTAGCCCAAGTTTGTTGTTTAACAACCAAACATTAAAATGTAACATTAGTTGTAATGAGCAGAATTGTGTGAACATGGGTATTATGTTGTATGAAACCAGTGTAGCTCAAGACCAGCCTGCGCAATGGTAGCTCAAGACCAGCCTGCACAATGCCAGTGTGATGAGGAGCTACCCTGTCCACAAATAAGACCACCAAACCTTGCGTGCCCTTACAACGGACAGGGCTGCTCCTTGCGAATGCCAAGGCTGGTCTAGAGCTGTGCTGGCAGGATATGGCACATGATGCATTTTGGCATGATGGGGCTTACTTGTTGTCCCAACGCTTATTATGTATTTTATGTTATTTTTTTCAGTCTTTGTTCAGGTGATTGGTTTCTGAAACTGCTGGCAAAGAGCTCTGGAGCTCCACTAAGTGGTGATGTAAGTGTATACATTTACAATCACTATATTGATAACACAATTTCAAAATTGGAATACATGTTATGGAATATATTCCAGAAAGTACTAAGAGCGTCTCAACGTAGTTACTCTACAGTTCAAGTTGTTTTATTTATTATTTTAAACTAAATTATGTTCTATGTATTTTCTTGGAAGTTAAAAGACTTGAGCTTATCATCAATTTCTTAAAATGGTTTGTTTTAATCCCTTACAAAACTTTTTATTAGAAACATACATGAAAACAAATCACTTTCATGATAACTTATATTGGTCACTTATTATTTTGATCAGCAGCTTAATGGCAAAAGAAAAAGATTGATTACTTAGGTCCATATATTTATAATAGTGAAAAAATGTGTTCTGTATTTTAATAGTTATATATTTACCAGGACAGAGAACAAAATCTAAAGCGACAACTTGCAGCCATTGAACACAAGTACGGAATAAAGCAAGCCTTAATCAGGTAAAGTTGTACAAAAAAAACTATTTGTTTTTAAGTTTGCAAAACATCCAAACATATGCATAATTATTGCTGTGGTAATCAATAAGTTAATTTGTAAATGCCTTTGCAAATTGTTAGCAATCAGATAGTGTGCTTGCCTCTGTCTGTGTTTAGACAACTATATTTGCATGAAACACCTTTCTCCCTAACTCAAGGCCAAGGTCTCACTAACAGGTCAAGGTCAAATATGGTCGTACAACAACATGTCCAGATTGTTACTTAAACCTTTATCATACTGTTATATTGTATAATAACACTTTTGAAGATCTGTATCTCAGATAATTATTTGTGGGAGATGATGTGTCTAGCACAACACCTGTGTCTCTAGCTCAAAGGTCAAGGTTGCACTATGATTGTAAAGGCCTAATATGGGCAAAGCTCTCCTTGTCTGGACTGCATCTTCATCTTCCAGGCAAACTTGAAAAACCTTGCTTCAATTTATCAACAACATCGCATACTTCAACTCTTATATTTACACCGGTGTTTCCTATCCCTAATTCACCCACTGTACACAGCCTCTTTGACCTTAACCTTTTTTGGACAATAAATAATTTAAAAGGAATGACTAGCACTAAATTGAAGCCCTCAACCAGGGGCATGTGTGTTTTGAAAAAGCAGGCTTGTTATGACAAAGCCTGGCCCATTTGGAGGTTTAGGTAAAGCATTATTGAACTCCTTTGCATATTTGCTAATTCAGTATTTATCTATGTAATTTTATTTTTTCTCAGCATTTGTTTTGCCATACACACTGACAGTTTTTATTTGTTTAATATATATGTTTGGATAAGTTACAAACTGTCACTGTTTTTAGACTTGCTTCAGACACAGTTTATATGAAAAATAAAATAAATTTGTCATTGAATGGCAATCAAGTTTATTTAATTAGATACGATTACCTTTTGATTTTAATTTGTCTATGTCCCTTTCAAAGATGCCCTGTAATGGTTATTAAGTCTATTCACTTTTATCTACAGGGGGTAAGGTGCCTTAGTCTCACTAAAGCAAGTATTATCTGAAAAGAGACCATTTTGCTCAATCAATGCAATATAGTTTAAGTATCAATGAAACTCACAGCATGCCCAATCATGCACTGGTTATATATCTTTGAACATTTACTTATAGTTTAACCAGGCTTGTTTGCCAACTTCTTAAATGTCCTCCCAATGTTTACCTGCCTAAGCTGATAGTGTCATATGCGTGCAAACAATGGAAGCCTTTGAAAATGTAGCCCTTCTTGCTGAAAATGATAGCGCTGATGTAAAACTTTCTGTTTTTATTTGCCAACCTGATGTTTGTAAAAAGCTCAGAACTGCTTATTTACTGGTAAAAAATTGCATCAATATTTAACTCTTTCAGTGATGGAACCGAATTTTGAAGGCCTTTGCAAACAATTTGGATCCAGATGAGATGCCACAAAACGTGGTGTCTCATCAGGATCCAAACTGTTTGCTATTCTGATAGTATTCTTTGAAAAAAAATCGAAGAAAATGCTAATTTTAGAAATTCAGCAGACAACATTTTAGCAGACGACAAATTTCCCAGCATGCGAAGGGTTAATAACATATGTGGAAGATTATTGGATAGAATTGATAATAGTAGTCTGCACATGTACCTCCTGACAAGTTGGACTTGAGGTTCTTGAATGAAAAAAAAATCAGTGTGTTCACACATTTATAGGACATACATTTGTAAAGAAATAAGAGTTCAACAGTAATTATGGTAATTCGCTTGCAAAATTTTTGATTTGTGAAAGTCACATTTTACTTTTTGGTCAGAACTCTCGCACCAACTGTTGGTTTATTAGTTGCCGGTTGATAGAAGTACACAAGCTCATTGTTTTGCAAATACTTGCACATTTTACTGGAAATGTTTAGTGAAATTCAAATTTATCTGAGAGGAGTCTTAATATTGTTGTCGTTTCAAAATAAATAATACCATTTATTGCACTGATAGTTCTTGCATTAAAATTTTATTATTGTACCTCCTTTAGTAAAATAAAATCGAGGTTATACTGGATTCACCATAGACTTTTCAGAATCCCGCTGTCAGTGTAATGAAAAACTTGTCCCATCAAGTACTACAAAATTGCAGTTAACTCGTGCAATTAGTATTATCCCACAAAAAAAGCATAGAATTTCTATAACATGATTTACCATTTATGACATGTCTGGTTGGCAAATGTATCAATCTTTGCATATCAGTACTGTATCCGTACATTATTTCTGATTTCAGTCCCAGTGATATAACAGAAGGTACAGCAGATGAACACACATTGATGATATATATCTCACTACTCAGACTCAAGGTATGTTGGACTCTGCCACGTTGATGATATATATCTCACTACTCAGACTCAAGGTATGTTAAACTCAGCCACGTTGATGATATATATCTCACTACTCAGACTCAAGGTATGTTGAACTCAGCCACATTGATGATATATATATCTCACTACTCAGACTCAAGGTATGTTGAACTCAGCCTGGCTGAGTAACATAATTACACAAGGGGTTTCATTAAAAACCAAGAGGCAGGTTAATCAGCCTGCGTCTTGGACCAATGTATGAGTATGAGCTCACGGAAAACAGGGCTTTATGCATGTGGGTAAAGTGTTGCCCCATATCAGCCTGTGCTGTCTTCAAAGGCTAATCAGGGACAACACTTATTGTTGTGTTGCCCCATATCAGCCTGTGCTGTCTTCAAAGGCTAATCAGGGACAACACTTATTGTTGTGTTGCCCCATATCAGCCTGTGCTGTCTACTAAGGCTAATCAGGGACAACACTTATTGTTGTGTTGCCCCAGATCAGCCTGTGCTGTCTTCAAAGGCTAATCAGGGACAACACTTATTGTTGTGTTGCCCCATATCAGCCTGTGCTGTCTTCAAAGGCTAATCAGGGACAACACTTATTGTTGTGTTGCCCCATATCAGCCTGTGCTGTCTACTAAGGCTAATCAGGGACAACACTTATTGTTTTAATGGTATTTTGTTTAATAGAAGACTCTTCTTAGTGAAAATCCAGTGAAGACCGAAAGTGTTAATATGAGACAATACTTAACGCCCATACATAAAGCCCCTTTTTCTGAGAGCAGGGCTCATAATAAATAACACTGGGTGTAAATTTCACTAAGGCATTCTTACTTTAAGTGTATTGTGTGGTTGTTATAATAATGAAATAGGTATTAGACATTTTGTTAATGAACCTCCCAATATGTGCCTTCAAATAATCACTGAATGCTTGCCTCAAGTGAATAAAATCTCTGCATGTTTATAATTACTGGCATATATGATTTGTTTATCATACCTCCATGTATTTCAAAACATTTATGCAGATTTGGTGGTTTAAAAAATGCTTTTTGCTTAAATCAAGGGGAACCAACATCTAGTGTATCCATGTTCATTATTTTCATTGCCATGAATTGTATTTTTTCCTGTTACAGATTGGTGATAGTGTTGATCTACCAGAGAGGTCATCAAGAGAGTCATCCCCCCAGGTAGGCTGGCTCGTGTTTTCCTGTGTAGGCTTTATCATTACATGTACAATATTGATTCCATATTCTTATACACAATAATCTCAGTTCAATGTAAACAGATCAAGCTCTGTTGATAACACAGTAAAAGGATATTCTAAGAAATATGTACTTGCTGCATAAGATATGTGTGTCTTTTAGAAAATTTCCTTAAAGACCTTTCTTAATATGATCTTGAAAATGTATTATCTTATTAGCAACATATATGTGTATTGAATTGTTTGTAACTTCAGGCCTCAGACAAAGTCTCCACAGTTAAAGAAGTACCGGTTATTGTGCTATCAAAAGCAGGGGAGGAACGATCTACCAGTTTTTCCCCGCCAAGGCCAGGTTCCCCTAATTCATCTCCTACGCAGTCACCTCCCAGAAAAAGAAGTCCAGAAACCGATCCGGAAACATCTGATTGGCTATCGCAGTCTTCCGAATCTCCGATATCATCGTACCATGAAAAGTTATCTGGACCTCACACTCCGGACATTTTGCCTGAAGTGGAGAGTCTGATAAAAGAGACGATTAGTAAACACATCGAGGCAGCTATTACTCCCAGTGCAGAAGGGATGCAAAAGCAAGAGAATCATAGTGCTCATGGAAGTAGAATTCCTGTACGAGTAAAGCAGTCAGATGAATCACATGGGACTTCAAGTAGTCCAACTAGAGTAGAAATAGATAAAGACGGACCAGTTTCAAGTAGGAAAATTTCTATTAAAGTACAGAGACCCAGAAGTCCAAATAGTATAATGGCTGAGGCAAGAGCTAGACAGGAACAGGAGAGAGAAAGGAGAAAAAGAGAAAAGGATGAGCATGAGAAACTGAAGAAAAGAGAGAGTGAAAAGGATGAGACTGCAATGACTGGCAGTGCAAGCGAAGGTGGTGAAATGACTGAGCTAGGCGCTAGATTGAAGCATGACATAGATCCTTTAAAGTCTGATGATGAGGATATAGTGAAACCAAAGTCCTGTGTATCTCTTAATAACATTCCTGACTTTGCTCGATTGAATGGAGATGCTCATAATGGCGTTCCAGTGTTTGTAATGCCAGGTAAAAAGCATGATATGGAGTTATTGTTGGAGGCCTTACGTCACGCTCGCACTGAAGCCAGTGTGCAGGATCAGTTAATACAAAGTGGACCATCAGATGATCCAGAGTTCAAACAAGTCATAGATAAAAATATTGAGCAGCTTGAGGCTCAGCTGGCTGCTGTGAAAGCTCAGTCAAAGGAGATTTTTAATGGGCCTGAAAAAAGACCAGATGAAAGTAATGGAACCAGAGGTAGGAAGCCTTCGAGAGAGACATCCAGAAGAAGCCCTGGACGCAGCCCCCCAAGGGGAATCCTGGATTTAATGGCTAACCAGGACATTAGGTCTGAAGAGACCTCCCCCAAGGAACGAGAAATGAACAAACTACTCCTCACGGGATTCTTAGAAATCGAATGAGATCACCCACAGATCATGCCCGAAGATTCACTGAGGACAGCGAGAGGGTTAGAGAAGGTTCCACTAGTCCTGATAAGCGAAGGTCTGTTTCCCCTTACCATAATGGGCATGAACGAGATTTAGACCAAGATCCTGACAAACGGCTTATTAAGTTCCTTACAAATGAAATTGAAAACATGAAGTTGAAGATGGCAGTCATGGAACAGAAGAGTGCACAAAGATCGCTGAGCCCGTATAGTGCTGCCCCTAGGGTGACCAGCGGGCTGCCTGACAGGGAACGAGATAGGAGCCCAGCTCAAATTAGCTCAAGGGCCCGAGCCCGGTTCAGTGAGTATGGTACAGAGGGTAGTTATTCTCCTACAAGAAGGGCAAGGTCAACTGACCTAATTGATGAGATAAGGTCAAGGTCACCACGTTTTGAAAGTCCCAGCAGGTCCTTGTCAAGGTCGCCGGCAAGGTCCCCAGTGGGCGTGTCCAGATCTAGAACTCCAGAGTTGTATTCAAGGGAGAGAATTCGACCAGTTTCACCATCTGCCAGAGTTTTAAGCTTGCAAGATTTGTCTACCTCTATAACTGATGATATTGATGGGAACTTGACATTTTCACCAGCCAGTGGGGCCAGACCTGTGAATCTAGGGTACAGTAGTCCCATAAGAAAAGTGAATGATGAGATCTGGGGTCATGGACAAACAGAAGAAGAGTATTATGCCGACACTGCCAAATACGACAGCTGGAAAAGACTGATCTCAAGAGAAACTGTCACTGATGAAGATTCACTGGAGTTGAAACAAGCCTTGGCTTCTGCCCTTGTTGAGTTAAATATTGTCACAGCTAAACTTAAAAATGCTAATTCAGATATTAAAGATAAAATGGCCAAAACATCAGATGTTCTGAATGACTGCCGAGCACAAATTTCGAAGTCTCAAGCTGAAAATGCAGAACTGAGATCACAGATTGAGCGCGAGAAAACAAAGGCGGAGTCGCAGGAAATGCGTATAAAGGAGATGGAAAAGAATCTGCATAGCGCAAAAACAAGTCAGGATGACAAGACCCTTGACCTTGAGGAGTCTGTGATGACCTTGAAAGGTAAGGGCTATATGATTTTCTTTAGTAGCACTGTCTTACCCATATGTCACTTAAGTGAGGATGTGCAATCTTTCATATTTGTATTTTGTTGTATGAAAAAAACTGTATTTTTTATGGAATCAGTAAATATTGATTTATTGTTGTAAGTTAATATGAAGCTTTTTAATTTCAATTATAGAATGTAACCTTACTGCTTTCTAACTAAGACTTAACATTTAAATTAAATGCTTCTTAAGAAGGGCGTATATTCAAGTCATTTTTGGTTGTCTGGTTTGTCTGAGCAGTGCTCCAGCTAGGCCTAAATTGAAGGGCGCCCCGCCCTGCCCTTTCGAACCTCCGCCCTGCCCTTCCTAGGGCCCCCCTGCCCTTTAAAAAAAAAATATTATTTTTTTTTACATTTTTTTTTTAACATATCATAATTACTAAATCTCTTATAGAATTGTATTAAATTTATTCCTAATTGTAGACATTATATTTGAATGGTTTAATAATGGTTTAATAGTAATGGGAATAATATATTCTAACAATTATTAATAACATATTATTTAACGTGCAACAGGAAGCATTCCTGAAACGACTGCGCGCTCGAAAGTGCCCTTTTGACAAAATACTACTCGTCGAAAGTGCCCTTTTGACAAAAAAGCCCCCCTGCACTTTTCAAATTCTAGCTAGAGCACTGCTGAGGGTCATTAAAATAGAAGAGTTCACATTTCTGTTGAAATTGAATCTTTATGGAGTGTAGATCTGCATGGTGTGAGATATATTTTCGCTATAACCTAGCTGAAAAGAAGTGGGTGGGTACTCAGTCATATTTGGGGAAAAGCTAAAATTAATATTTGTTGATCTGGAAAAACAGGGCATAATGCATGTCAGTAACTTGCTGTCCAAGATTAGTCTGTGCAGTCTGCACTTGCTAATGGAGGATATTTTGTTGCTTTTGCAAATTATTTTGTTTAAAGGAATTATTTTCTTGTGGAAAATCCAGATAAGACAGAAAGTGTTTTCCCTTATGATCCTTTAGGGATTGCGCAGGCTAATCTGGGACAACATTTTACCCAAATGAATAAACAACCATATTCCAAAAGAGGACCTCGTATTTTTACTTGTTAGTTGATATATTGGCAATCATACACAATTAAAGCAATTTGGTTAATTTCAAGAAAAAAAATTGACCTAGTTTTATGCAATGTTTATAAAATATCTCATTATATCATATAACACAAGAATATATTCACAAAAATTCAGTATTTCTATATGCTAAGACAAAAAAGAACTATGCATTTACTCTGGCATTATTGACTCGATTGACTCCATTGTTCTGATAAATAATGGATTTATCATCTATACATTATTAACCAGGGCTAATAAATACTAGTGACTTCATATACCATAATCTGCTGAACACCTCAATAATCATATGGTGGCAACTGACAGATTTGACAGACTTGAAGATAACTCATTTAGTATCGAATAAAGATAAAACAAAAGCTCTGAGATTTCTTAAGAAACCTTTGGGGAAAAATATCTAAATCTCTAGATTAAAATACCAGCTTGTGGTACTGTATGTGGAAATCTTCAAGAAAAACATGCTTGAACATGCTGTAAATTTTAAAAAACCTTTTAAATCAGAATAATTCAATAAATGTGAATTTTAAAAATGAAGAGTGAATATGTAAAGCTGGAGTAAGCTTCAAAAAAGTATCCATGTAAGGTGAATACGATTTCTTCTCATTACATATGGGACAATGTGACATTATAGTTTCAGATGGCATTTAATTTCTCCGGATTTGTTTGCAAAGAACGAGTTTGAACAAGTGAATTTGAATTAATTGTGTTTGAACACCCATTCGGGTGGAGGGGCACTGTTTACATACTAGTAAAGTGACAAAGAAATAGATTAGGATTACTTACAAGATGTATTCTTCCACTCCACGGCATAATTTGTGTAAAGACAGTTATATGGACACAGCCCGTTTGTTTGACCTTCTTAATGAGGAGTATAGTTGGAATTGTCGAGCGTTGGGTATTCGCCCAGAGAATCTAAAAATTGAAGATTTTGTTGATCATGATTTATCTAAACATCCTTTAAAAGTTTCTGAGAATATTAGGAATAGTTTGTCTTGTGACAGAAAGTTTAGAGATTGTTCAGAAAGTAGTAATCTTTTTAATATTAATTCTCATCTTCCACAAGAACAAGCTAATTTATGGTACAGTGAATCAACTTGTGTTAGTGGGGATTTAAACTATTTGGGTTTTGTGGAAGATGTATTAAGTCAGTCATCAGAATTAGACAGTGTCAGTAAAGTTGAAGCAAAGCCAAAAATGCCTATCATACATTCAAAGATCAATAGACATTCAAACAGTTCAAAAGTGCCACTGTATAGTACAAAGTCACAACATAAGGTGCTAAAGGCTGCCACTGGGCAGTCTGATAATATGAAGCCAGTAATGTCAAAGGCATTGTGGGATTGCAAAACAGAGTTTCCTGATAAGCCCGTACTGGATGACTGGGAAATGAGTTGGGCTAGAGAAATAAGAGAATTAAAGAAAGGTACATGTTAATCACATCAGATAAAATGTAATGCAATGTGTTATATGTAGATTAGATTATCATCATCACTACTGTTATGGCATGAACATTTCATAGGGTACTTGGGTTATTTTTTTTTTCAATACCTTCCAAGATGAAGAACTAATTGATTGAGAAGATGCAATTGTTTGCAATTGTGATTTTGTTTTCAGTTGTTTGAAAAAGTTCACTCATCACTTTAATCAAGAAGGTAGATGATAATCATAATTTATTAGCAATGAGAAACCATATTAGATGCTGTCTTTATTTTCAGCCATCAAAAACAGTTGCGAATTGCGGATAAGCATGAGTTGCTTGATTTAATGCCAAAACAAATGTGTGCTGTTATTTACATTTTTAGTTAGATAAGACAGTAAGATTTTTTTTTCTCAATTTTATATTCAATGTTTTTATAGGCATAATTAACCTGGACAAGACACAGATGACTCAACTGGAGGAAGAAAACGACAAACTCCGCAAACGCATCTCGGAGTTTCAGCGGGAAAACATCAAACTACGAGAGGTAAATGTTCCTGCTCTGATTCTCTGCAGTCTGTTAAGGACTGAGATTGCGCTTTTTATCTGATCCAGTAAATTTAAAGATTTATGATAAGGAAAAATCAGTTGATGAACCAGTATAGGCTTTAGGTCGATCTCGAGGAAAACTAATGCATGAGTATTTCACAGGCTAACAAAGGGCCAAACGTTCCACTTTTATGGAATTTTTCATTAAAAGGGAGACTGTTCTTCAGGAAAATCCAGTCTAGGTGGAAGTGTCTCTAAGATAGTAGTAGACCTGTTGTTATTCTAAACAATTAGAACTGAACATAAAAACAGTAAAGCATTCTAATCACTTGGATTGGACCATTCAAGCATATACCACAGAAAAAGTGTGGTCATGTAAACAGGTTTGTTTTGCTTTAGTTGTTCTGTACCTCAAGACTGTTAATGTTGTTTTGAATTTTTATTTTGCTCGGTACCTGATGTTGCAATTATTCATGCTCTTTGTTATACATTGTTTTATAGTTGTTGTTAGCCTATTCAAGCCGAACATCCATACACTGTCTGTCAATGTCATACATTCTGCTGTCATTGTCACATGACATTTGATAGATATTATACTGTTTTAAACTTCTTTAATGCCACATAAATTTATTTCATCATTGATCATTCAATTGGTTAAAACTTGGCAGTTTAGACTTACATATAAAAATATTACATCTTAAATTGTGCAGTCATGCTGGTTGGTATATGCTTATTTATTTTGTTCTCCTACATTTTGCTTTGATGGCAATTTTTGTTCAGATTGCGTCCTATGCTCTAAAGGTAAACCTGGGCACTTTTTGTTGCACATAGAAATTAAATTGCGCACCAAAACATCACTTGTATGAGACGTTTAATGCAAACATGGGCCTTATGCCATATGTGGCTGAAGATCCTGTACATAATGAGACCACCAAATCTTTCCTGACTATCTGGCAGACATGGAAGCTATTGACAAAACTGCCGGAATGCACAGGCTGGTCTGTAGCTACTCTGGCCAGCATATGGCATAATACCCATTTTTGCATCATGGGGCTCATATGTTATAGGGTTAATATAAATAACATTTGACATATTCAGTATCAGTGTAAAAAAAACAAACATTTTTAGTGTGTACTATTTCTAGAAGTACATATTTTAAAAACTAAGAATATTAACAACAGTATATTGTGTACATAATTGGTCAGCAAAAACTATATAATCAAGTCATAGTTTTGCTAATTATTTATTTAAATAAAGAAAGAAACTGAGTCATTTTGTGAAGAAATCTTTTGTTTATGCAATCTTCTAATAAGTTTTAATAATTGATTTCGCGAGAGTGGTTAGGCACCGGAAATGATGGAGGCTTACTAGCACTCTTTCAAATCTGTTAAATACAACTTCCCAGTATATTGTTTGCTTTCTTTCTTTCTGAGATAATTAACACAATGTGTGGGTTTTTGTGGTGATTCACTCCATCTTCTCTTACATGGTCCTCCTGTGCAGCACCTAAATTTTTTAACTCTTCCAGTGCTGGAACCGAATTTTGAAGGCCTTTGCAAACAGTTTGGATCCAGATGAGATGCCACAGAACATGGCGTCTCATCAGGATCCATACTATTTGCTATTCTGATAGTATTCTTTGAAAAAAATCAAAGAAAATGTTAATTTTAGAAATTCAGCAGACAACATTTTTGCAGACGACAAATTTCCCAGCATGCAAAGGGTTAAGGACTACTTGTATGTTATATATTCAATAATCTGTCATAATTTTTTTCATATTTATATTCTGATGGGGTATTTCTAATATTAAAACTAACTTAAACTTAACATGTCTAATGACTCTTGTACATTTTTACTTGCTTTTTGATATGATTATCTTCTGTTTATTTGATTTTAACTTCTTGTTGCTTGGGAACGAGTCTATGACATTTCAGAAGTGATAATATTTTTAATGATAATTGTGAGAACTGGGTGTTTTATTTTTCGAACTTCCCTTGGACTTAGTTATTATTGAACCTAAATGAAACTAGTTTGACTTAGCTTATGGACTATGCACTCAAGGAAAGAGCATCTTAAGCTTTTTTGAACCCCAAGAAAGGATAAGGTTGCAAAACCCTAGTGAATTTTTATTACCAAATCACAATTTAAATATTTATTTGCGTAGCTATTTTGTTAATTAACTCATTATTTATTTAATCATTCGTTGCAGGATTTCAATGAGCTCAAAATCTACAATGATAAAGCCCAGCAGACAATAAAGGACCTAAAGACATGTCTTGAAGACGCAAGGACTGAACGTACGCAGTTTGTGACTGAAATCAAGAAGCTTAAAGAGCAAGGCATGAACAACAAGATCAATTCCATCGTGAACACGTTTGTAGAGAAAGGCATTTACGAGGATGCAGAAAAAGATCACCTGGTTGAAAGGTCAAGGGCTCGTTCTCCATCTCCAGTGCGATTTAACCGACCTCGAAGCACCTCACCGGTATTTTCTCGACCTGTTACGCCTTTACATTCCATTAGTCCAATTCACAAGCCCGATCTGAGTTACACGATGTCGTACACGCCCATGTCAAGGTCACAGACCCCAATTCCCAGCAGCTTCAATTTTGAGGACGTCTCGCCTGACGACGGTCGACCAATTTATCCACACCGTCGAACACTTTCATACATGAAGAAATTTGGGTCCCACAATGATGTGTCTGCAACTCAAGTGGATTTAAATGATCCTGAAATCCAAGAGCTGCTGAAACCTAAAGGAAAGCTAGAATATGACCTAGACCTCAATGATAACCAGTACAAAGAAGAAAAAGAAAGTCAGTCAGAAAAGCGTAAATTGTTGTACAGCCCTTACATGGATAAAGATTTTATTCCAAAGTCAGGGCACAGTCATTATGAGAAAGATTACGAAAACGAAAAACCGTCACCAGAAAGTAAGTCCAGTCCAGCGTATTTTTCAACTAGTCAGAGAAAATCTTCTATCGAGGATGACTGGGAAAGCAAACAGTTTATACAAGCCCTGGACTCAGCAGTGAAACAGACACCTGCTCAACTGGCAAATCAGCGTTTCCTTCAGGAGCTAGACAGATCATCAACCGGTGAACACACTTCTCCTGATAGATGGCGCTCACCTTCGAAAGGAATTCTGAAAAATACAAAAATGGCCCAGAATATGTCAATAAAAGAGAGTATGCCTTTAAAAAGGTCTATGGAGTCTAGGTCATATTCACCTGCAGTGAGATCAGGCACTTATTCTCCAAGGTCACCAAGGTCATTCACCCCTGAGTCAAGGTCATACTCGTCACCTTCCCCAGTCAGGTCTTACGGAGCAAGCACTCCGCAGGCAAGGTCATATTCGCCAGCAACTGAGAGAACTAGGTCACAGTCACCTAGAACAATGGCTCAGAGGTCTTATTCCCCAGGTAGCACTGCATTGTCTCCTGGCGATCGTTTCCGTAGCAACCCTATGAGAGATAGTGGTTACAGCACACCAACCTATCCTAGGACCCGGAATCCAGAAAGCCGCGACTATGCAAGCGGGCCCAAAACGCCCACACGACAAAATAAGTAAGTTTGATACTACATGTACTTTGTTTGTAGTTTGTATGTACAACTATATACCCCCCATAATTTCCTCAGTTCTTTAACGTTATGTCTTGTGGTGGTATTCTAAACCTCTCATAGACAATTTTTATCTAAGAATTTAAAAACTTTCTATGAATTATCTCAACCTTAGTTTATAAAAAAATATTGTATGATACTTCTAGAAAAGTCATAAAAATGTCAAATTTATAATAAAAAGTTGCAATCATCACAGTAAATTTATCAAATTTCATAATAAAATACTTTTTTAACTCAAAGTTACAGATTCCATATTCAATAATGAAAAACATTGCCTTTAAATAATTCTTCACCTTAATCATTTTATTGGAAATAGAGCATGTTTCATAAAGTTATTTGTCAAAAAAATCCCTCATAGAAACTTCTATGACTAACAATAACAATATAAATATTGAAGATAACATTCAAATTATAGAAAATCCCCAAGGGTCAATTCTTAAAACGATGTAGAATACCACCCAAGAACCCCTCATGTTTGTAAGCCCATATATAGTAGTAGTCCTCTACATATTTGCATGATTTTACCATTAGAAATAAAAATGTGTTTCTACTTAGAAAACAAATAAATAACTACATTATTCTGCTACTTGTCAAATTATGCAAATTTTTGATACTTGTATCTGTTTTTATATTAATATTCACTGATAATAAACTAACACAACAATATCACTCTGTGAATAATATTATGATCCAGACCTAGAAGCTCCCATAATGTTTTGTTTGCAGCATGGGCCCCTCTTGTGGACTCCTGTCAGAGGAGGAACGACGGTATGCAGATCTGCTGATCGAGAAATACACAAGGCAACATATAAAAAGCCTGGCTATTTCCTCTAGTTAGCCTTTAGTGTGGTGTAACCTATCTAGGTAATCTGTCTTTTTGGTACTAACACTATCCTCCCCCCCTTTCTTTTCCTGGAGTTTCTTTTTTTTCTCACAGAGATATTATATTTGGATTTTTTTATAAATATGCAGCTGAATTATTCCTTTATTTTCAACGTATGTATTAAGCTTGATTGCGTCAAATGTTCATTGAGACGTTCTGGAATTTGTTTCCTCAGTAAAACGTTAACATGAGAACTATGTTGTGCTTCCGAAGCTACACGGATATTGTTGCAGGAAATTAACATGGAACATATTGTGACACACAAAAAATAAAAAAAATTTGTATTGGGTTAAAGCTATGTCACCAGACCGCATCTAGCGTTTAAATTTTGGCTATGGCTATAAGGAACATTGAATTTCTGTGTGTTTACTTTATTTTTCGAAATGTTGTAAGAAATATTTGTTGATTTTTAGTGTTTATTGGCTTTTAATTTTAATTAGCATAAGCATTAATTTTTTATGGGGTTTTAATTTAATTCAGTGATACAGAATTTACAAAGCAAGCATATAAATGTGACATAAAATAAACTGCTTGCAGTGTCATACATATATTGTCAAAGTGTTCTGTAAGAAATTTAATATTTTATTTTCAGTGTATTCAGAATGAAATTCAATATTTTACTTTTTGTGTATAAATAAAAAACGAGGTAAATTAAGCAAAAAGGTTAATACCATAGTGTTACAATTTTTAGAGCTTTTTGCAAAGATTTTAATGTATCTATTTATTGGTTCCAAAATATTTTGAAGTAGTTGTGAACGATAAAGTGCATGTTTGCTGAAAACTTATTTTCATATTTGATTTTTTTTATTTTAAATTAATCATTGCACTTTTTTTTCTTCATTAATTGCAGTTATATGAATATACTGGCACTTTGCATACTATTATACGACTCGTATGATGAGAATATGGGTGCTATGCCATATGCATCAAGATCATGCAAGGCTTAGGGGTCTTGATAGGGGACATGGTAGCTCTTGACCAGACTACATGAATGCGCAGGCTGGTCTGGAGCTACACAGAACGCATATGATTATGGCATTGCACCCATTTTTGCATGATGCAGCTCATAATTATATAGATCAGATGCTAATGTAAGAGGCCATTGTTCATGTTATGGCTTGCTATTCAGATTTCTCACTCCCTTTTATAATAATGTACCAAAAATAATAGTTTGTAAAATAAAATTATGTTAATTCATTTGTATGTGCTGGCAATTTTGTACATGTTACTTGCAGTTTTTTCCTGTGGTTTCGGCTCTTGGTACAGGTTTCTCATACTTGAGGGCACAGACATATTGATTGTAGCCTGTTTTCTGTTTGTACAAATTTTCTGTTGTATGTTTTTGTGAGACAGGGAATGGGTTTGAACTAAATTTGCTGCCTCGTATGTGTTTGTGTTGTTTAAGGTACAGAAATTCTTTTTAAAAAAATAAATGATTTTGACTAAATTTATTCTGCCCTTGATTCGACCATTTGCCAATCTTTTACTTGGGTATCTGGATAATATGTGTTTGCTGAGCAATTGGGTGTGCATATGGATTATATGCAACTGTAAGACAATCGGTTTAACCCTTTCCCTCTCAGAAGCAAAGTGAAAATGGCTATGTGCTTACAGCATAAAACCAGACCAGCCTGCGAACAACTCGCAGTCTGTTCAGGTTTTATGCTGTTTGCTGCTCATCAGTATCTAAGGATTGGATATGAAGCCTTAAAAACCTGAATCTAGTAAGACGGTCTTGAATTAGGGGCTACAAACGCTTAAAAATACGTATCTCAGTGTTAAATGGTTAACATTCTAATTGCATTGTTTATAAAATAATATTTCGTTAACAAGTTGGCGTTTACAATAGACATTGATATACAGTGATCACAAAGTTTAATTATGAATGATAAATAAGTGTTTGTGGTGTTGTTTTTTAGCTCGACTATTATATATGAAATATATATAGTGGAGCTATCCTACTCACCCCGGCGTCAGCGTTAGCGTGAGCGTGCAAATGTTAAAGTTTGCGTACTACCCCAAATATTTCCTATGTCCCTTGACATATTGCTTTCATATTTTGCATACTTCTTTACCAACATGACCCCAACCTATGAACAAGAGCAGACAACTGTATCAAGCATTTTGTAAGTCGAGCGCTGTCCTCTGACAGCTCTTGTTCAATCTTAATGAGAAGTGCAGTTTTTATTGTAATTTTAATTATCATTCTGCGTTGCAAATCTTTTACATTGGATATGCTTTTGATTTTTATCTGATTATTCTTTTTCTACGTGTTATATGCAATTAAATATTTTAATCATATTCTTGCAGCCATGAAGTTATCAACATTCAAGAGAGCTACCAGAAAACACACAGCCTAGAACCAAGTGACCTTTGGTGCTAACGTTCACATTTTCCATCACCATAGTGATGCTTATAGTGATGCTTCTATTGTCATAGCAACAACATTTCTGTCATAGCAACATTATAGATATATGCCAGCATTTATGTTATTTTAAGTTTTTATAAAAAGTAGACTTCAGGTACAAAAGTTTTGTAAGTTTCTTATAAATGGTTATTTAGGTTCTAATAAGTGTACATGGATATTTTATGCCATCATGAAGTGGAATTTATTTAGCATGGCACTGGTCCATCCATCAGTATGTACCTTGCATGACATGTCGGTATGAACGTACCTCCGCAAGCTTTTGTTTTGAACTCCTCTCAAATATTTAGTGGATCCCTCTCAAATTTTCACACTGGAATGGCCTAAATGTGAAGATGATTGTAAAGAAAGAAATTGTGACTGAGACCTGTTTTGTCTGAAATATGGCCCTTTTTCTTTTTGTCCAGTGTAGTACTATGGTCGATTTCTCTATGTCCAAACATGTGTTGTCGGGGCATCAGTGTCTGTGACTCATTTATAGTTCATTTTCTTTTTGGACAAGAGTATACTTTGTGGCATGAAAAAAAAAATCATGTTGGTTAATTCACTGAAAAATATGTACACAATATTATTAATGACAGAATGTGATGAATCTGTGTGTAATTTATGTCCTAGAATTTATTTTAATTTTCTATTTACATGTATATTCATGTATGCTTATTGAGTACTTTTGTTTTACTTGAATGCTATTCTCTCAGCTTACCACACCTTCTTTGTGTTTCAATTTTGCCAAAGAAGGTTGACTGATGGAGACACTGCTTGTAAGGTTGACTGATGATGACACTGCTTGTAAGTTTGACTGATGGAGACACTGCTTGTAAGGTTGACTGATGGAGACACTGATAGTTTACACTTTTAAACAGTGACTTAATTAGCCATCCCAGTGAAAATTGCTTTCAACTCACTGGGATGAACATATTGTTATAGAAACTTAAAAGTACTTTACCTCAATGAACCAATCAGTTAAGTAATGTTATATCTATAAAAAAAAGCTTTAAATTGACATTTTTATTTTTTAAATGCAAAACATAAAGTTTACTTGAATGTTTACAATGCTTGGAGAAGTATTTTTATAATTAAACAATTTATCTACTATGTGTTAGGTTCATTTAGTTAATTTATTGCTTGTCATAATTAATTATGTTGTTTGATGTTTTGCAATCCGATGTTCACATTGGAATTGAAAATGAATTACATGCTATATGAATTGCTTCTGATTGTTTTATGGGCTGCATAGATTTAGATTTTTACTACATGATGACAATTTATTTTTGTCTTTTGTAAAAGCAAATATTTAATTAGCTAGTTGTAATATTTCATTTGTTTTATTTGTTATTAGGCGACTAGAAGTATTTTAGTATTAAAAGCACATGTGATAGCAGAAGTATTGTTTGGAATTGAGCATTCAAACAAATAATTGTTGTTATTGTTGTTTCAATTTTTGTGATTTTGTTACATTTTAGAAACCAACAATTTGGTATCATTTTGTTTGAACAATGATGAAATGTATCAATGTACGTCTGGAGTGTTTCATGTGTAACATTGATATTGTTAAAAAAAAGATGTATGTGCTCTACATGTTAAAAAATGAAATTTATGAGTCCAGCTGTTATAAAAAGTAGGTAAAATGAATAAAAAGGCCATAAAGATCGCACACTTGACATCATTTTGTCCTTAATTGGGTTGCATACAATTTACGATCAATGTAATACATAAATGTCATTTTGTGAGTTAACAGCTGGTAGGATTGTTCGTGTTTGGGACAAAAAGTATAACCGCAATTTTTTTATTGGAATTGCTCGATATTAAACAAATAAAGTTATTTTTTTTCTATTAAGCACCTGTGATATATGTTGTACACAAGAACATTTTGTTTTTAGTATTTTAATTTAATGTAACTACACATATTTATTGATTTAATTTTACCGATATATTGCTTTATTTATTTTTAATATATATATATATTTATTTGCAGAAAAATGTTGTGATATCAAATGCTGGTATATTAACAGATCATTGTATGTGTTTTTTATAAGTAAACCTATTATTTATATTGCAGTATGTATTTTGCTGACTTAAGCTTATGCTTTTCTGAACTTTTTTTAAACGTTGACAAATTAGTGTTACAGCAAATTTGAAATAAATCTGCTTTATTCCTATTTTGCTCTAAGTTTCATGAAGATCAAAGCGCATTAAAAAAGTGCTCCATCTTTACAATTGCTAAAAAAATGAATTACCCATCTACTTTAACACAATTAAACTAAACAAAAGGCGTAGCAAAATATAACTTTGTCTTTGATAATGATTATTCGAGGTTTCATTTCAGAATTAATGGCTTAGGGAAACCTTGGGGGCTGTTTTTTGTATGTAAATCAAAGGGACATTTTGCCACTAGAGCACAAAGCGAAATTTGTAACATGAACACTTAATGGAATAATGATGACTGAATATAAAATTAGAAATGACTCATGATGTGACTTGGAGTGTTTCATGTGTAACATTGATATTGTTAAAAAATATCATTTCGTGCATTTAACTCTGATAACCAGGTCCCAGTTTTGTAAATATTCTTAAGTCTGTTTTATCATGGTAAATTTAAGCTCACTTTTTGTAATTGCAATACAAAATGCACACATTGAATATAAACATTAAAAAAATCTTTAAAGGAAAATAGCATGTTGAGTAAAGAACATTAATACTGTTTTCTACCACACAACGTTTAGCAAGCATTATGAATGAATAAAATTATCAACTTTAACCAGTTTTGCTTAAAACAAGACTGAAGAACTTTTGACAAATTTGGGGCCAGAAACTTACTTTTAAAACCTTGTATTGTAAATGGAACAAATAAATAAACCAGTCTCTGTGAAAATGGGGCTTACTGCATGTTTGTAACACATTGTCAGGGCCTGACCAGGCAAGTCAGAGATGACACTTACCACTTCGCCTGCATTTTTGTTTAAAAGAGATTTCCTTAAAACAAAAAAAATAAATAAATAAAAGTGGATGGTGATGTCCCCAATTACCCTTTGTGAACACGTTAATCTTGGATGATACTTCTCTTTGGGAACGGCTCAATTAAAATACACCCGAGCTGCCTGCTTAATTGAAACATGTTAGTATTATGGCCTTTTTGTGGAAATACTTTTTAAAATTGTGTTTAATATTCGTGCTATTCAATGTTTTGTGGTTGTTTTAAATAAAAATGAAAAACATGCACATCAATGTTCAGTGCTTGTAATTTTACATATATTATCTTAAAGAAAAATTTCATAAAAAAATTATATTTTGCTGTGTTTTTTTAAATTATGTCAAACAATGTTCAGATGTTTTTTTCCATTTTGGAATATCGAACTTTTCTTTAATTCAAAGGGTTCGGTGTTTTATTGAAAAATGTTTAAACATTTCGTTTTTGAAACCACAATGCAAGTAATTGCTTACACACTAAGCATAGTTTCAATAAGAAACAAATGAGTGTATGTGTGTAATTATAAGTTTGTTTTTACTTTCATTGTAGGCTTTTCAATTTTGCTTGTACCGGTATTTATTGTATTGAAGGATTGTTATAATTACTTAATTTTAGAGTATTATTTTCTTATTGCAAATATACACATTTTAGGAAATAAACTGTTTGATTAAACGAACTTGTTATGCATTCTTCATAGACGTGTAAGAAAAAAAATTGAATGGCAATTTTTGAAAAAGCTGTAATTGTGCTGCTTATAGGATACTGGCCAAATTTAAATGTTGGGCTTACGAAGATCGCTTTTTGCCCACAACCCCTGCAGTGATAATAGCTAAAGGGCATAAAATGTTACCCCTGCTCGTTAATTAAAATATGTATATGTGTGCGCGTGTATGTATGAGACAAATTATGTCCGACTCATAACTTTTTCGTACCATTAAATTACATTTCTTGCGACCATACTTTATGTACGTCATAACAATTAATGTCAATAATATTTAGTCGATCTAGAGGGCAGGCCAGACCACGTGGTAACAAGTTACCGTATCAATTAACGCCCGTACTTGTGTTCGATGATGTTCATTAAATTGATGGTACCGTTCGAACAGTTGTAATTGATCTGAATCCGCTGTTACTAATAATCGATTACTAGTACACAAAGGGGTCGGTCATTGATCTAATGACCACACCTTTAGCGTGGGTGTCATTTAATGCAACGCATCAGAAAAATCGTTTGATTCAAAACCATCCGTCATTCAATACACGTTTTTCTATACACCAAAGAAGTCAGGGAGAAATGGTTATTACTTAATCAACATGTCTCTTTCCTGCAGTAGAACTGTTAACCATCCCAAAATATTGTACCAATTGACCTTTCGACAGCCGATTGATTGACAGGCTTATTAACCAATCAGATTACAGCATAGATTAGGCCCGTTACTATCCGCCATTTTGTCCGTCAAACTCGCCGTTGTCCGACACATAAGCTTATACGTAATTCTGTGTTTTAAACAAAGAAAATGGTTGAAAGGTGCTGTTATGGCACTTGTTATTCAGACACAAGGTATCCAGAACGGTTAAAAGATGGAAGTACGTTTTTTCCGTTCCCTCAACCGGGTACTAATCTTGAAAAATTCAAACGTTGGATTCGTCTTTGTGGTCGTCCACACGAACAGCTTAATCTCAACATATTAAGCGATCGCCCGAAAGCAAAACACAGTCGTTATAATAAGATACTACGCGAAAATAGAAAATGTAAGTTTTGCAACGGACACGTTATAAAAAAGAGTATAACTTTGTACTTGTTTATCCTCTATATAGACAAATTAGAAAGGAACATTTAAAACCATTTTTCAAAGGTGGCCAACGTTAAATAAATTTGACATTCTAATGCAGTCGGCAAATAAATAAGACATTATAAACTTTGCTAGATTTTTTTAATGCTAATGAAATCGTAATAATAAAGACAATCAGTTATTATTTTTAATAATATCACATAGAATAAAACATTTTTTATTTCTTTCGGTTTAAGTCTTCCAAATTTAATGTAAGTTAAGAAACTATTTTCAAATGCGCAAGTAATTATCAATAGGGGCCAATAAGTGTCATTTTACACCATATGTGGGCTTTCTACTAATCCGTTATCAAAACAGATGCCGCAAACTGTGAATGACCCTTTGAAAACCCGGTCTGATTAGCGAGTTTTTTTGTACATGAAAATTCTTTCAACTTTTTATATTTTAAACATTGCAGAAGATAGTTTTCGAGGAAATAATAATATATAATAATATATTGTGTATGTTACTCTTTTGACGACTTTGACTTTGTTATACGATTATAACAATGCGCATGGGTCATTTTGACCAAACGCATTGTAGATATGTGTTATATCGGATTTCAATAGAAACGTTCTTCGTCTTCTATTATAATAAATTTACTTACCTGTGCCACATTTGCGATGTTGCCATCGGTTGCAAAAATTAACGGCTTTTAATTAAAAAACTGAAACATCTATTACTCAAGGAAAAATATTGTGACTAACGAACAATTCATACTGTATGCGATAATTGGCGATAATTTTGCCGACTTTGATGATAAATTTAACGGCTTTTAAGTAGACTAATAAAAAAGTTTTGACTATTTAATAGATATGATAATTATATTCAGCACCACTATTCAATGATAATAAAAACTAGTGTATGGCCTTTCTGGTATACCATGAGGCCTTTTTGGTTCACTTATGCGGCCGATTCGCGTAGCCATTTTTATGACGGACTTCGGCGGAGTGACCCCCCTTGAAATCGGTGGGCGTGGCTTCACTCTCGCTGTCGAAAGGTCAATTGGTGGCCGATTTTGTCGTTCTGGTGGCTAGATTTGTTGTTTTTTCGTGTTGCCGTGTTTGTGACCTCTTTCAAACCCACCAACACGCCAGAAAGGTATGGCAGAAATCAGACATAGCAAACTGTTTGCGCAATCCTACATGTCAATGGCCATGCCACGGATGGGGTCATCAACCCCCGTTGTTATCGTCGGTTATGTACTTGGTCACTCAGTTATAACCAGTGGTCAAGTCAGGTCACCGTGTTCATACAAATCAATTAGCCAGTAATTAATGTTATTGAACGCAATCACATGCGATAACAATGTTTTTATTTTAGTTTATATTTCATTTTAATTACATGTTTTGTCATTATTGTCCGCCTACGTTAATAACTGAATCGATATATAGATGTAAATGACATTCAAAACTATCACAGATAATAATTTAATGTTATACTAAGAAGAAATTGTATGAAACAATTGTTGAATTTTGGTCCAATATTATATTTTGATGAAATGTTTGCGTGTACTGTGTTGGTGTTTGTTCTAAACCTCGTTAACGGGCAAAAATTACCGCTTTTTCTCGGACAAAGTACTCCAGCTGTTCAAGCACGGATGGCTAATTCTATGGTTTCGGAACATCCGGTTGCTTCTCGGAACACATTTCTGGAACCAGCGCTGCAGCCCGGAAAATGGTCACCAGGGGAACCGATCCGGGTATTTCCGGGAAGTCGCGACGAGCCCGTTAATTCCTGTCAAAGAAGGTGAGAGTAGCTTAATGTTTTCGTAGTTTTATTTATTTTTCCATTCATTTTCTTTGTTGGGCAAGAGTTACATGAATCTGGTAATAAAAACACACCCTGTTAAAGTATTAAAGTAATATGACCTTAAAGCGCTGTATTTCAACTGAACAATGTTATATGCTGTTTTCTTAAATTTTTGTTTAAGAATGCGTTAAAAATCTTTTCATAAAAGAAAAGATAACGGAAAGTAACAATACAATCGATCAATCGTGGTTGTACTTGACATTGGAATATTATAATGTATTGCTAATCGTTATTATTATCTTGGCGGTGACTGTCTCTTAATTGGTTTTGGTCTTAATTTATGCAAGTGCATCTTATGCGTAATATTTTGAAAATGCCCCAGGCGATCAATTTATAGTCCATTTTACTGATAACAAAAAAACAACAACATTTGTGTTAATTTATTTAGACGTTTCTGTATTGTTACATATTGTTTATTGCGTTTCTTGGTTTATGTGTATGAAATTGAATTTGTTAAATGCTGTAGTACAACACATTATGATTTATTCTGCCGTGCCTTTAGAAGCTATGCTGTGCTTTGTTGCATGCATTTCTTAGTGTGTACGTTCTTCCGCGCCCGAGGTTGCATTATGTGTGGATTCGGAGTGTATCCCAAGTATTCCTATCTAATGAGTCGCGTTCTGAGAAAACTGGTCTGAATGCATGTGCGTAAAGTGTCGTCCCAGATTAGCCTGTGCAGTCCGCACATGCTAATCAGGGACGACACTTTCCGCCTTAACTGGATTGTTGTGTAGAAGAGACTTCCTTTAAACGAAAAATACCATAAAAAGCGGAAAGTGTCGTCCCTGATTAGCCTGTGCGGACTGCACAGGCTAATCTGGGACGACACTTTACGCACATGCATTAAACACAGTTGTCTCAGAACACGTCTCTTATGAACTTCCTTGACTCACGAAAGTTGGAACGACTTTTTCAAGTACAGTCGCAATTCGAAAATTCCACCTACGTGTATTTAGTTCAAAGTTTATGTTTTTCGTTTATGTGGGGTCTTGTGCTGTGGTGGACGGTGGAGTATCCGGAGGGAGACTCAGCTGTCCAGTATTATGAACACCGACCAAACTCCGCGCCATGAGCGGGGATTGAACATGTGTTGTCAAGATTAAAAGCGCATGTAAAACCACTGCGCTTACTGGGCAGCGCGATACATTTCTTCAAAAGGACCGACGTATTTAACCTGAATTAACCGACCATACATTACCGACGAGCTAACAACTCTTTACCTTAACGTCGAATATACGGTAGAGATACGCTCGTCATTCACTGAAATAGGCGAACAGACGCTGTCATACATTCGTACAACAGATCATAAATTAATATTAGCACATTTTATACTCGCTTCCTGAGTGAATCGCGTGTCTTCAACAAAATCATACGAGATGAGTGCATTTTCGGCAAAACGTTAGAAATCCGCCTATTGCAATTATCTAACTCGGTGCTACTTGGCGATGAGTATTTAAACAACAACAAGATAAGTATTGATGCGAAGCAGCAAAAATCTAAGATTTTTTAGTTATAACCCCCAAATAACCATTATCTATGATGTTGTGTTATAGCCACCAAATAACCATTATCTATGATTTTGTGTTGTAACCCCCAAATATTTCATAGTTCATTTTATTTACATTGGTTTCCTTTTTTTTACTGGCATCCGTGTGCAGTTTTCTTTAATGGAACAGAACTGTGTAGGTTTTAAAAAATCTGCTTCATCTTGTAAGCGTAATTTCATATTTTTCTCAACTTCAAGGGGAGATGATTCTGAACTTATTCTTACGTTGCTCATTTACGATAGGGGTTGAGTACTCATTGATATGCAAACACTGTAAAAGTTTTAATGTGTTTACGAACCCCCCCCCCCCCCCCCCCACCCCCACCCTCTCACACATATATTTCATGGGCATAATTCAAACAAAAAATGGTTACAATAAAACAGCATATTTATTTAAACTAAAATGTCTACATCAAAACAAAAAGTTAACATAGAACACAAATAAAATATTTTGATTCTACTGGGGCTCGAACCTTGGGCCTCTCACATGTGAAGCGAGCGTGTAACCATGACACTACGGAACCACTTGAAAATTCAATTTCTAACTAAGATATTAATAAGGGACTGTAATGTAACGGTTATCAATAAAGCAATAAACCGTGTAATCGCTGTCGTCTTGTAAAATTGAAGAAAATACGCGTTAACCAAAACTCGAACAGCAAAAGTCTGCGCTATTTTATTATTGCCCAGTCCATGTGATCAGTTATTAATTAAAAGAATTAGCTTTGCATTATTGGCAATAAATGTTGTAGTATATGTAATAGGCATAAATGCAGTACTTATTTACACTAATTTACACAAAAACTTACCACTATGCAAGATATTCTGACAAAAATATACATTGATCCGTAAAATAACTTCTCCCATAAGCGAAAAAAACGAATTACATACGAGTCGCCGCACTTCAGTGCGACGCCAATGACGATTCAGTATCAGTTGCACGTGAATTTTATAACAAATAATTACACTTGATGCTCCAAGAAAATTAATCAGTTGTCAGATTTATTGACAAGATTTTGTTGGACTGGCGATAATGATACATTCCAATATATTATCGTGCTATTTTTTATAACGAGTAAAGTAAAAACGTGTGGAAGAGCATTAGACATGTCCTTCTTGCTTTAACAGTAAAAGAAATGTTTGTTTCCGCCAAGCCGATCAATTACTTTTCGTGCCGACCTTAAAATTGTTTGTTTTTCGTATATAAGGTTGACCTTATACATCATTTAACATCATTTTTGCTTTATTCCATCATATTCACTTAATTTACTAAATATCACATATATAAAGAAGTGAAACTCCAGCTGCTGGAGCAGTATTGAATTCTCATTAAAACAATTAGTTGGTCCTTTATTTAAGTGACCGATTGCCCAAACAATACAAAACAGCACAATACAGCACAATACAAACCACCATAAACACAAAATATGAATAAAGCTGGGGTCACCGCCTTGGAACGGTCAATGCAAAGCATTGGGGGTTTAAACCGGTTATAGAGCGCTCAACCTCACACTTGGCCCAACAGTATTCATAATACATTTAAGTGTAAATAAAATTTAACGTCATAACATTGTAACTCAAATCAAACAATAATAAAAGGGAATTAAACGCAATTTAATTACAATTTAATTACTCATTGGTATTGAGCATACCAGAGCAACAGAGTTACAACTGAACTTTTTGACGAACGATAAAATGAAACTACAAACAAGTGTCAACTACATTCCTTCTTTATAGAAAAAGATTTAAAAATATAGCGTCATTAAGTTAATATTTCAGATAATCATCGCGCAAATATAGGAAGAAGCAGCAATAATGGGTGTAAAAATTCCATATAACATTGCTTGGTTGTTTATGTGACTGCTAAAAATTAAATTAATAATAATTAAATAAAAAAGAAACGCCTATCAGAGAGAAAATATAAATAAAATTGAACGTTATAAACCCAATTACCTATGCATGTAGCTTACAACTGGAATAGTGATATGGAAGATTAATTTCATTATATATCCCTTATACGAGTAGAATGACTCAAGAAATGTTAAAAAATAAACGGAAAAAATAAATGGAAAAAGTCGGGACGCCCTATGTACCTTAATTGTTTTTTTAGATGTTAGTGAAAACAAACCCAATATTTTGGACTCGATGTAATTCTAGTATGTTTTCCCCTGTTCTTCAGCGGTTGCTCAGGATCCGGCATGCACTGCGTCTTCTGGGGAAGTCTCTGTCCACGTGACTATCGCGGGTTGCCATGTCGATGTCAGAGAGGTGGGTGCGCATGCTTTAATATTATAAATGTAGAATACACTGTTTATAAATTCGTGAAATTGTTTTACTTTGTATATAATAATGCCATACAAATAGCTCCATGCAACAATTATATTTGCCCCAAAACCCAACATGCGTTATGAGATTTTTTTGTCCTTTTTTTTGTAAAATCGTAATCATCTTATAAATAACTGCAATATAAGTTATACATATTAATTAAAATAATATAATCATAAATGTGCATTTTTTATTGAATAGTTATAGATATTCACTTGTTTGGTTGAAAAAGCGCATTAAATTACAGTTGTATCTTCAATACTCTCTACATTAAACTATTCACTCCCAAAAATTCAACGATACAAAATGGATTTGTAGCTAAGATATAAAGAAGAGTCTGTCTCGGTGAAAACCGCCCGTAATGCATGTGCGTAAAAAATCGTCCTCTTTATTCTGTACGGAACTGGAACGACACTTTCCGCTTTTAATGAATGTTTGGTTTTACGGAAAGCCTCTTCTAAACAAAGGTCAAGCTTAGGCGGAAAGTGTCGTCACTGACAAGTCTATGCGAACTGCACATGCTAATCCGGGACAACACGTTACACACCTGCATAAATCCCGGATTTCCCAGAGACCGCCTCTTATACATATACATTATTTTGAGAATTATCAACGTATCAAGATCAGCCTGTGCAGTTCAATCAACTAGAACTAGAAGTTCATATACAGTTAACGGTCAGTCCTTCTTAACGTGAACATATTGTGTTTGGTGCGGTTCCCAGGCTGTCTCGTGGACACGTACTTCATTCCGTTCGGGCAGTCACGGAACATGGACCGATGTAACAACGTCTGCACGTGCAGATCACGTGAAGGAACGGTACGTCGTACATATTTTGTTGAAACAAAACATATTAATTATGTTTCAAATGTTACTATTAATATATACAAACAACAGTAGCACACACGCAATACTTATTAATTATGTTTCAAATGTTACTTTTAATATATTCAAACAACAGTAGCACACGTATCGCTTCCACACATTTATTTTACCTCCATTGTATCGAACTCATTACGCATGTTGAAATAATGTTGAATAATAATAATATACATAGTTCACGAAATTACTCTAGGCGTCGAATATCTTTATTATTTTCTGGTTTATTCTACAAACTAAGAAAACACACTTAAATTATGTTTCAGCCCACCTGCACTTTGAGAAATTGCTAGTGACGTTGCCTGACCCAGTTTCGACGCCACGGTCTCGACGTCTGCCAGAATACTACACTCGGTTGAAGAGACAGGGCGTTGCTTTTTGTCTGTTATATATTTTGTTGTTTGAGATTTATTGACCCATTTTTAATACAGGTTCAATACAAGTGTGTTCACTCTTGAATATTGAGACCAAGTAACTTATTCTCGTACCTGCATATTTCTTCACACACCAAAAACGAAAAACAGCAACAACAACATCAACAAAAAAATATGTGTTATGTTTAAACGACGCCCACGCATAATGATCTATGTTAAATTTACTCCGAATATCTAGTAATGGTATGTATCTTAAGATCGCTTAGTCTACAGTTTGACCCAGCAGTGATTGTATAACAAAGGTTACGTCATCAGACTCATCACATTCGTCGCTCAAGTTGTTATGGACGTAACAGGATTTTCATTAAGCTTGCTTTCATAAGATCTGAAAATAGGCCAACAGACCTGATTATATGTTTTGAGTCCCCATGTTGTTTTGTTATAAAAGCTATTTTCAAAATGTAACAACCACGCAGATACAGCAACAACACTTTGTTCAGCACCGTTTTCTATATCACTGTAAATGTGACAATAGTAAAAGCGGAAGATCAAACACATATTGAATTTCTGTAGATCGGTATATTATTTTGAAACTGGATCCTTCTGTCTGTTATATAGTCACGCAATGTTTCTGATAAGCGGGCGGAGAATCTCCTGACCAGAATGTGCGAATGCACAGGCTGGTCTGAGGCGACGCTGGCCTCACCTACAATAACACACAGGTTTTTATGGCGCGGCTCATTTAACAGAATAATGACCAGCAAGTTCCACACGACATTGAACAAGTATAAGTTCATGTCAAACATATTGAAGGGACAAAGCGATGGTATTTCTCATATGCTATTGTAAAGACCTGAGTAAAACTGCATATATCTCCTTCCACGTATAAAATATTCCAGTAACAGTAACTTTTCATGAATTGTTAACTCTTTCAGTG
Organism: Dreissena polymorpha; assembly: GCF_020536995.1. NCBI lineage: Eukaryota > Metazoa > Mollusca > Bivalvia > Myida > Dreissenidae > Dreissena > Dreissena polymorpha. The sequence goes on from NC_068356.1 coordinate 6,616,238, forward strand.
CTGGAACCGAATTTTGAAGGCCTTTGCAAACAGTTTGGATCCAGATGAGACGCCTCAGAACGTGACGTCTCATCAGGATCCAAACTGTTTGCTATTCTGATAGTATTCTTTGAAAAAAAATCGAAGAAAATGCTAATTTAATAAATTTAGCAGACGACATTTTAGCAGACGACAAATTTCCCAGCATGCAAAGGGTTAAAGAAAACAATAATGCCAAAGATATTTCTTTTATACACGCCTCACGTGGGATTCTACTCACGTCTGTTAAAATAGCTTACTACAATGAGAATGTGAGAGCACTGCTTAAAGTGTTCTCTGATACAAGTATTTAATTACATAAACATAATATAATGAGCGTTTATAAAAAAAATAGATACATGTGTCAAGTGACCATTTAATTTAGACTTAAAAAATAAATATCCTTATTTTTGAAAATATAATACCGTACTTATCGTCGATATGCGTTTTATTAGTATTCTAAAAACATGTAATATTTCGCACATCGAATGTGTTTGTATAAGTTCAGGCATCCCAAAACCATGCAACCCGAAGATGCTACACATAGTAGTATTGTGACCTAAACGATTTATTTAAATCGAACGTTTGATCCGCATGCACTATTAATAAGTATATGTACTTGTAATTGCAATTAAAGAATGCCAAACATCAACGATTGTCAAATGTTCAAGGTATCCTCTCTTACGCTGTAATTGTCTTATAAACAAGCGAACAGTCTTTTATTTCCCAATCGATATTGATGTCACTGTCATAAATTACAGAGACGATGCTTTTGTTCTGTTCATTGATCTTTTTGTAATTAATTACAACTAAGCCAAAATTAATTATGCAATCATTCAAAACGCACGTTCATTGTTAACGTCAATTGAGCCCATGACCTCAACGGGTCTGGATTGGTCGCAATTCTTTTCAATTGGTCGCGTACTAGCTTTGACCACGGACGTATAGTATTATGACGATTGTTTCGTAAAGGATTTACGCTATTGTTATCTATCTAGTCTACGTAGCGTCATTAACCAACGCGGTGATGGATGCCTGGTGTAGCAGTAGATCGATCTCCGGAGCGTCACGCTTCTAGACGTATAAAATTACCTGCACGTAACGTTACGTTAGTTTTTCGCAGGACCGCTCTCAGTGAGCAAACAACATTAGATGTTAAATTAAACTTTCGTGGATATGACATTTCGATTTTAACAAAAACATTGACACATATTTTACTAAGCTGCATTTTATCACATCTCAGTAAAAAATGACTTTTAATAATATTTCCATTTTGCTCGGGATATTAGTATGTGTGCACGGGCAAGGCACGGGTGTTAACGAACGAGTGACGGTTCAAAACCTGGATCCCCGGGGGCATGGCGCGGCCGTTCCAGGAATCAATGAGGTGTTAGACACCATGATGTCTGCGGGAACTGGAAGTGCATCTCAAGGTCAAGCTACTGGAGGTTTCGTAACAGATGGAATTTCAACAGCAGGAGGCGGTTTCGTTACTGATATGGATATCGGTAGAGTCGTTGAAACACCATACCCACCCGTCGGAAGTGAAGGACTAGCTGTAGGCGGTATCTCAATGGAAGGGGGAGCTTCCAGTTCAACAGGAGGCTCAGGCGCCAGCCGTAGTAGAGACCGAACGGGAAGTATCAGCACAGAAACGAGATTCGAACCTGTGAGTGGAACAAGTGGGCAACTTCCAAGAGAAACACGCAGAGATCCAGCTCGGGGATCAACAAGCGATCCGACGCGAGGAGGTTTTGGTAGTTCTGTGCGCGATTCTACTCGTGGTTCCATGAATGAGCCCAAGCGTGATCCAATTAGAGGATCATTTGGTGATCCCATGCGCGATCATAGTAGGGGATCCTTTGGTGATCCTATGCGCGATCCGTTTAGGGGTTCTATGGGTGATCCTATGCGCGATCCTTTGAGGGGATCTATGGGTGATCCGATGCGCGATTCAATGCGAGGACCATTTGGCGTATCAAGCCGGGAGCCAATTAGGGATCCAATGCTGGATGGAATGCGAGGACCACCGTTCGATCAAGTCGACAGGAGAGTCGAGCCGCGCGACCGAATATTCAGCGATCCCCGCGATGTGCGAGGTGGGGCCGGTATGTTGGATGATCCCTTTGTCGGACAGAGGGATCCCGTATTTGATCCTCGCCTTGATTCCAGAGATACGCGTCCTGCTTCCAGAGATGCTCTTCTTGATTCCAGAGACCCGCGCCTTGATTCCAGGGACCTGCGCCTAGATTCCAGGGACCCGCGCATTGATCCCAGAAATACGCGCCTCGATTCTAGAGATGCTCGTGTTGATCCAAGGGACCCGCGATCAATGGATCCTCGTGGTCCGACCGGTATGTTCGATCCAAGGGGTGGTTCGACCGGTATATTCGATCCAAGGGGTGGTTCGACCGGTATGTTTGATCCAAGGGGTGGTTCGACCGGTATGTTCGATCCAAGAGGCTTCTCTGGAGATGTAAGAGGCGACATGCTGCGGGCACCTGCATTTGGCGGCTCGAGGCCGATCATATTTGACGAGTTTGGAAGACCGATCTACTCGGATCCTATGGGAAGCGATCCGTTCCGTTTCCGAGGAAACATGAGTTCCGGTTTCGATCCGCGTTTCACACCATCAGGATTCCCAATGACCGAGGGTGGCCCTGGCCCGTTCGGCATGTTCGAACCCAGAATTCCCTTTGGGCGAAGACGTAAGATTGTTTCCTAATATGTTATATTATGTTAAGCGATGTTTGTATCTACATTGTATACAATTGTTTAAAACATATATTTCTTGTTATATTTTGTTTAAAGATTTTTTTTAAGTGCTATAAGTTTTCAAAGCGCAGTTTGAACGGAAAATGTGGTAGCTGTACTACTTTAGTCACACGATGTCATTCGTTCAGAAAGCACGAAAGATATCGTACTAATTTACAGGTCAATTATGTTTCAATTAGCACTGTGTTCCTTGGTTAAAACCACATTGAAACCCTCTGCTAAGTTATATACGAGCATATAAAAATATACTTTTTACGAAATAATAAATGAGTACACAGCTTGTTTAACAATGAAAATACAGTTAAAATTAAGATTTGCGCTGGAGAAACTCTAGATTTTATGTTGGTTTACTTATTTATAAACTTATATTTCTAGCATTCCCATATCCGCCTTACCCGGGCGGCTTTGGTAGCCCCGGGTTCTTTGGCGCACCAGGCGGCTTCTTCCCGTACCCGACCGGACCGTTTGGGGGCATGGGACCGGGTTTCTTACCCAGCGGTGGAGGTATGGGACCCTCGTCGCTAGGTGGTGATGGCCTCCGGTTCAGAGGCGATTCGTTTGGCGGATTTTCTTCCGGCGTAGGTTTACCACCTCGAGGTTTTCCACCCATTTCTGGCGGAAGTTTCCCACCTATTTCCGGCGGATTTCCCGATCCCTCTGGATCCCCCGGCGGATTTATGGATCTGAGCGGAAGTTCCGGTGGACGCATAATGGATTCAGGAAGCATGGGCGGAAGTTCTGGTGGCCGCTTTATGGATTCAGGAAGCCTTGGAGGAAGTTCCAGTGGACGCTTTATGGATTCAGGAAGCCTGGGCGGAAGTTCCGGTGGACGTTTTATAGACTCAGGAAGCATCGGCGGAAGTTCCGGTGGAGGCTTTATGGATTCAGGAAGCGTTCCGTTACGTGGAGATTTCGGCGGTGCCACTCCCTTGGGAACGGATTCCGGATTCTCCAGCTCCGGTTCCAGCTTTAGCAGAAGTAAGAGGGTGTTAAATTCGCTTGATTAAAATCTTGACTTTAAATAATACAATAGTGCTTTACTATGTTGATTATATTTGTGGCCATTCCAGTTCAAGTAGTTAAATAACATTGCTAGTGTAAGCGCGTTATAACCTTGCAAAAACAGATTTATTTTGAATAAAAGTGAAATGCACAAAAACAACAACTCACATACTATACAGCTAAAATGTGTGATTAAAAGCCTGGGTTAGAAAAAAGACAACATCAAATCAAGAGAATTTTTTCTATACTGAAAATTCAACCACGACATTATAGAATATATCAAAATGATGTGTTCGTTGTTCAGTATAGAATTTAACACATAACTGTTTTGATTTAAATCCGTTTATATTTATATGCCTTAAACATATAAACATAAATCGATGAGGCTAATTTAAAGCACACGTGGTTTGAGCGCTTCGTGGATATTTGCCGTTTAAAACAACGTTTATATTAAAATGCAACGAACAATGTGTTAATGTTAAATCTTGCACTTTATGATTATATAAAGTTCTGTTGTATGTGCATGTAAGTATGTGACAATGTATAACTCATATTTTCATTCTTTTCAGTGGACCCCGGCCCGAGAGGCGTTTTCTAAGTTGTAGAAGGGTCCTACGAGGGGGCGTAGCGACGCCAAACTCGAGCTCTGAACAAATCCATGTATTTTTATTTAAATACCCTAGTATTTTTATTTTCCTGTTTGTCGTGTTTTAAAAATTATGCGATTCTGTACGGTTATCTTTCACATAAAATATTTTGGTCCTCTACTTACTGGTATAATTTTTTCCATAATTTAGAATAAAAAAAAATAACGAGGATAAAATACGTGAAATTTTTCGCGGTAAAAAATATATTAAATATGGCAAACTATGCGTTTAAGTGTACGCGTGATTTTCAACCGTTGTTTATAAAAAAGATGTTTAAATGTTTTTGTCTAGTTTTTATGTCCCTGCTTTGTAACTAGCAAGTGCTTTTTGTTAATCGTCTGTAATGTATTATTTCTATGTTTCACTTTGACGTAAAAAAGTAATTTTAATTGCAGCCAGACACAAATCGTTTTTAATCGATCACGTCATGTACAATAAATCGAGCACAAACTGTATACTATTGAATTGATATAAATGTAGCCTCCGCGCAGAGATTTGACTGGAACCAGCATTGCTGGATCAAATCCCTGCCTTCATAACCAACCACGTGAGGATAGGCGAGACAGGTGGTACACAAATGTTGCCGTTGTAATTTTTACTTTTTTTAAGGTATTTTTTATTATGAGCCTAAACTTATACACTATTTCAAAATATAAAAGAAAATTATACTACTTTTTTTATAATATTACACTTAAACAAAAATAATAAAATCCTTGTGTTGGCAGAGACTGTGTGTGTGAGCATGAAACGACAACTCTGCGTGGAGATTAATGTAAATTTTGAAGTTGAACGATACGCTGTCAAATAAATTATTGCGGACACTAATTTGACTGAAATTGTTCTTATTTAATGATCGATGCAATTGATCTTGTTTGATACATGAACCTTACGATAAAGTATTGGTGATCGATTTGAAATCAGAACAAAGAACATTTTGAATTAATTATTTTGAACAAAAACTCCATCACCCGAATGACTTATACAAGCGTAGAACATCTGTGTACGTAAGTACAGAATAGTCAGATGACTTAAGAAGTGAACAACATTGCTTTGAGAAAAAAAGCTTAATACATTTATGCCTAGCGTCTAGAAAAAAAGGCCTTGGCAAACAGCGTAGACCTAGATGAGACGCCGCATGATGCGGCGTCTCATCAGGGTCTACGCTGTTTGCTGAAAGGAATTTCTGTCAAAAATATTCTATATATAGAAATAAATACACTGGACATCACTAAGTTTGAAAATAAATTGATCCTATTTAGAAGGATGGGAGAGTCCACTAGGCATAAATGGGTTAAGTGTCGTTCCAATTACTGACTAAATATTATTGCGTCTATTTGAGAAAAAACATGTCCCTTTGTAAACAAGGCCTAACTGGATTGTGTATGGCACAAAATATTCGTTGAAAAAAGCCCACAAGAAATATCAATAAATGTTCCAGTTATTAGATAAAAACACATCGACGCTCTGAATTGAAGGAAAATACATTCACTAAAAGTTAAGTATGTGACGGAATGAAAATCTGAAAGCTGTCTGTATTTATTAAGACCTTTATCACTATCAAAACATGAATGCGTACTCTAGTGATTATTTATAAGATTGCATTTGTTGATTAAAATTCTACGTAACATGTTTCAAGGCTAAGGAATTAAACACCGTTGTGAAAACTAGATCAATTATCGAATGCTAATAGCGATGTACAAAAGAATACAAGAAGGCTCAGTGTAATTTTAAAAAATCGACCGTTTACTCGTACGATGTAGATGTATGAAAAGCAACTTTCCTTTGTCAATTCTTACTTTATCATCAAGTTAAATTGTATATAACAAACAACGATCACCACTTCGTCATGTTTCATTTATTTTATTATCGTGTCAAAACCGAGGAAACATTTCGCAATTTTAATTGATATTTGTTTTGCTCTGAAGATTAACCACTACACATCACACCACACGATCATTTGACACATTACGCATTTGTTTATAACTTGTCATACTATCCATGTTTTATCGTCACGATTTTGTAATCACATCATTAACTAAAGGAAACGGAACACTTGAATTAAATTAAAAATAATATTTTAACAAATATTTTTTGTATCCAGACATGCATATATTTTATTATTTTACCGCCACCAAATTAATCATTATTGAAACAGATATATTTTTTACAACTTATTATGATCCGTTTTACTAAAAACTCGTCATGTTAGCTATTTCGGCGGATTGTGGATAGAATCCAAGGCCGGAAATCGGATACCCGGGTATACACATTGGGCTTTTTGGCGGTGCGACACCCTGAAGCTCCCCAGGAGGTGGCGCCTGCCAGCTCCCACGTGACTTCTCCTTTTCTGAGACACGAGAGGGGTCCACCAGAATCGCCCTAGTATAATTTATACATGTGTAGTGTTATTATTTAAGTACGCGTCATCTACCTGGCAAATTAACTAAATTCTTAATATACTTTTTGCATAAACATTCACAAAACGTGACCCGATATCATCAACGCATATGTTATAATCAAACGAACATTAAGAAAATGTTTTTTCCAAATTCCAATTATACTACCTGACATGCGCCGATGTCCCCGTTGCCGACGCAGATGTGGGAGTCGAGAATGTAGTTGCCCCACATGTCCCCGCCGCTGCACACCGCGTTAGGGGTCAGCGAGACGCGCAGTTCGTTTAGCTTCGTCTCGTCCCCAGTACCTGCAAAGTAATCCGGACAAACGGTTATCCCAAACAAAAGCAATTTCACGGAGAAGAGCATTTCCGGACATAATGAATATTATGACCAAAACACTGCCGGACTTAAGGATTTAGTGGAAAAAACAGGCCACAGCGAATTTGCGGATAAAAGCATTCACGGACAAAAGACATTTAAAGTCAACAGCACTTCCGGACAAAAGATTGACCGGATTTAGAGACTTTTCGGACAAAAGCAATCCCGGTTAAAAGCTCTGCCGGACATGAGAATTCACGAACAAAATGACACCGAACAAAATCATTTTAAACAAGAAACTGTCGAAGACGGGTGATGCTCCCCAAAGTTTTTTTTGTCACAATATTTCACTATATTCAGATAAAAGGAAACGTCTTGAGGGCACAGTAGTTGGGGGGACAATAATTTTTTTTAGCAAATTTCAAAGGGCCATAACTCTGTGAAAAATCATCCGACCAGAACCCGCTGATAAAATGCACATCTCCTCTTGGTAGTGAAGCTTCCCATAAAGTTTCATTGAATTCCGGTCATTAGTTGCTGAAAAATAGCCCGGACAAGAATTGCACTATATGTACAGTTAATGGCAAATTTCAAAGGACCATAACTCTGTGAAAAATCATCCGACCAGAACCGGCTGATAATATGCACATCTCCTCTTGGTAGTGAAGCTTCCATAAAGTTTCATTGAATTCCGGTCATTAATTGCTGAGAAATAGCCCGGACAAAAATTGTGCGCGGACGGACGGACGCACGGACGGACAGACAAAGCGGCGCTCCCCCAAAAATTTTCTGGGGGAGCATAAAAAAATCCGAACAAATCAATACCAGGACACATCGCAATGAGTGGGCTTTCGTCTGCGAAACGAGCTTATCAAGATGTGGAAAGCAGCACTAATAAAGTACCGGTATTACAAACTTGTAAATTTACTGGGAACGTAGTATTGAATATACTAATCCATGCATAATTAAGATTAAATATTATTTCAATCTTGCTTTATATCTTGCTCAAAGCTAAACAAACTTCTACCAAAAATGCTGTGATCTACTTTCAGCCTTTTGTCATTTCATGAACTGATTACATTATAAATATTACTATTGAAAAAAAAGTTAACTCTTGAATGAACATTATATACAGCCACGGAAAAGCGTCTGCGTGTTGCTGATGAGACATTGTAACATAGACTGACTTTTTGTATCCCCCCAGCCGGAAATCCAACATTCGTCCTGCGACGTGTTGTACACAGTTCCCACTTCCGGTACGCAGGCCGGAAACACGTGCTCCTCAAAGGCGACAGGAGCCGACAACTTCAGTAGAGCGATGTCGTTGGGATACGGCGCTCCCTCGCGATATCCTGGATGCTGAAGTGCACGGAAAATATACAGCATCATGCGTACATCTATAACTGTTTTGACTTACTTTATATTTTAGCACTATATCCCCATGGGAAGCGGCGGGCTGACTGAATGAAATGTGACGTTTTTGTTGGGGTTTGGGCCAATTGGCCTAAACAAATAATTCAATAAATCAGATCCGAGAGAAGCGTTTATGTCTAAATCATCACAGTGTGAGATGCTATCAAGTTATATCGATCAAATGGACCAATACTTATATTACGAAATACAAAAAAGCCAAACAAACAATAGACAAAGTGTAACAGTCCGATGCCCAAAATCTTTTGGAATATCTAATAAACCGGCTGAATGGTATCGAGTTCAGTCTAATGTGTGGATATGTATTCAATTTGTTTTTCACCCTTTGCATGCTGTGAAATTTGTCGTCTGCTGAATTGTTGTCTGGTGAATTTGCATAATTAGCATTTTCTTCGATTTTTTTTTCAAAGAATGCTATCAGAATAGCAAACAATTTGGATCCTGATGAGATCTGGATCCAAACTGTTTGCAAAGGCCTTCAAAATTCGGTTCCAGAACTGAAAGAGTTAAAGGCGATTTTTATTGAAGCAGTATACAGTATTGTTACAATCTTCCACATGCTCTGTGCTTTTAACCCCAAGGAAAAACAAATGTGCAAAAGTCGCATGGTGAAGTTGATATGGTGTCCGCCTAACGACCGGGATGTCCCGGGTTCGGTCCCCATTGTTGGAGCGTTCTTAAGATCTCCCCCAAAGACACGAAGGACTGAGCGTACAAAGGCAACGGATTCCACATCGTCTCAATAATCTTTTGTTCTTCGATGCAATAAACCTAAGTTCAAAAATGGATCTTTAATAAATTAGATCTCGTTCTTTGAAAAAAATGGGCTTATTGCATGTGCGTAAAGTGTATTCCCAGATTAGCATAATGTGCAGTCCGCACAAGCTTATATGGGACGACACTTTCCGCCTAAACTTGATTTTGTTTTTAATGGACAGAGTAAAAATTTCATAAAAGCGGATAAAGCCGCCCATGGTAAGCATGTGCGGACAGAGCAAAGCTAATGCAATTCCAATGTATGCTGACATTGAAGACAGTAGCCAGGTAGACCCGCTCCCGGTCTGTGTTGGTGACCTTCCTGTCGTGCTCGCCGAGCACCACCCTCGGGACTGAGCTGGACCTTCAGTGGATAACAGAGGAGTTAAGAGGTCGGGCGCGGTGGTTGGGATGGTCGTGAGCTGATGACATGATTATGAAGTCATGAAAAGATTTCCGTCATAGATTTTACAAATAAAACACACATATATATATATAGATGTTATAAGAAGTTAGTTTTATGACCAGCTCTAATTTCAATTTGAAAAATTATGATCGTGACCATTTTAAACCGACATGAATAATTTTTGATGTTTCTATTGTATGGTTTTGGTGGATTACCAATATGAACTAACAAATACAGTTACTTAATTACTTTCGCGAATGTCTGAGCGCTGAAGGCTCAAATCCCATTTCAAAATCCTGTAGTCGGCAACTTGTGTTTTTTTCGTTTTTCTCTGTTAATGTTCGGGATATTGTACTTGTTTGTTTCCTATTCTGTGACCGAAACTCTTTAAAGCGAGAGATGAACTCCTTACCCGTCCACACAGTGCGCTGCTGTCACCACCCACTGTGGCGCTATCAGGGAACCACCGCAAAAGTGGAACTTGTCCGAGTTTTGGAGGGACGCCTGCCAGGGCCACGTGTGTGGCGTAGCTTCCGTCCCTCCCACGATGCGACTCTGGCCCATCCGACTGTTCCTTTTGAAGCGACGGATCGCCGGAAGGTACGGGTTTCCACACACGACTGGAACTAAAAATGTTCATAATGAATTATAATATTTAATAAATACAGTACACAATAAGGAAATGTGTTTTTTTATGGACAATCCCCACAAATTAATTGGCGTAATTTACATCACGCATACGTCGAAAAGTCGTTAAAATTGATTTATTGGCAGTAATTTGTTATCGTCTTGAGGGCGAAGAAAAAATAAAATAGTTTCTGATGTAAATTAAATACACAGATTAAAGAATCTTTCATATATAAACCAATTTTGTTTTGTCGTTTTTATTATTTTATATAAAAGAAAGAAATAGGTAGTAAAAGCGATTAACAAGTGCCACCGATAAGGCACTTACGAACAATCGGCAGACAGCACGAAGTTCCTGACGTCTCACAAGTGAAACTGACGTCAGCCTCGCCGTCACAGCCGTCACTGACGCACCTACCACCGTTACCTGAGCACGTAACGTCTGAAAATTGAAATTTGAAATTCATGCGATCGATATAATGAATGTGCCGTCTTGTACATGTAACCGTTTCGTTCGAACAACAATGCCGCTTGAAATACGACTCAAACAGTTTTCTGTCTACAATATACGTCAATAGCAGCCAAGCTAACATCGAGTTTGATTAATTATTGACTGAGATAAATTTCAACGAAACTTTTAACTTGGTGTGCACTATCGGAAATAAAACCGCTTGGTGCAACACGTGCATGCTTAAACAATCGTTGCCTGTGATTACCCGAAATTCACCCATTACAGTTTGGTTCGACTTTGACATTTGGACTAAGGATATATAAACCGCCGGTCTATGGCAGATTGTGTAATTCCGTTTAGCATAAACTCGCTTCGATAATTCTGTACAATGCCACGGGTGTTGCATATGTATACCCCCCTAGCCATTATCCCTCCTGTCATACCAACACAGGGAGTCTTATTTGACTATTGTCTGAACGTCAAGCACTAACCGGGTCAAGTGTATTCATAAAAAACAGATGCGTTTAAAACAATACTTAAAGAAAACAACAACCAATAGTTCGATTACAAAGCTAGATTCGTTTCATCTATGTTTAAGTTCCATATGAATAGTTTGTGAAATTGCTTAAATGAAAATAACACGACATCTTAACCCATACCTGGTTCTTGGGTTGTTGTGGGAATACCGGTTGTCATCCAACCACCTCCACCAGGGCCTGTGGGCCATCCACCGCCACCACCACCGCCGGGGCCAGTCGGGATACCTCCGCCTCCACCAGGACCCGTTGGCCACCCGCCACCACCACCACCGCCGGGGCCAGTCGGGATACCTCCGCCTCCACCAGGACCCGTTGGCCACCCGCCACCACCACCACCGCCGGGGACTGTCGGGACACCACCACCGCCACCGCCGGGGTATGTCGGGTTGCCACCACCACCGCCACCAGTTGGCAAACAGAACGGCCAGCAACTACCCCCGGATCCACTTGTGGGCATAGGCCACCCTATGAATTTATTTGTAAATCCATTAATTTATGTTTTTGACTTCGAAGTTTATAATTACAAAGCGTGTTGTAATATTGGCGGTTTAATTCCAAATATAAATATTCTGTATAAGAAATTTTCATTGCGAATCAGGGTTATTCAATTGTTATTAAATGACAGATGCTCCCTTTCTATATTGTTAATAGAATAGGCCGAAATTATATGAATAAATTGATAAAAGACATATACGCTTATTTTGAAGAAAAGAGATATACTTACACTGCCCACGTGTGTGACCAATAAGACATATATAAAAAAGAAGTCCGGAAAACATTGTCGCCTCGAAATGCTCTGGAGAACCAGAAGACGTCGCTCTTTATGTACAGAAACCTTTGACTTGCGTCCAATATATCACCTTGCCAGCTAACAACACCTTGTATCGTTCACAAGGCTAATGACTGGGGCATGCGTTGGGAACACTTAGCCGCCACTTGATGGGACTAATAACGTAAATGAAAACTCTTACACCAGTCGAACCCTTGTCGTTATGGTACTTTATATGCGTTCCATGTTTTCAAAATAAGACAAAGGTGAACGCCATGACTATTGACCACGGTCATTGACCCGTTCTCAAATAATGATGAAATCAAAACATATAATTCAGGGGCAGATTTGTTTTGTTTTGTTTTAGTTTCGGTTTGTTTACCAAACGCTGTACAGTGAAAAAGCACTTTTACACCTCTCGTTGCATGCTTTCAAAGAATGCAATTAAGTTCGGGTTATTCTGCAATAATAACGAGCTGAATGTTTAAAAAAAAATCTGACGAATTCCAGGAAATTGTACATTAAATTTTACATACAAACAAGAAAGGACATGTCTTTCCAGATAAAAGTTATCATACGAAAAATAATAACAAATATAAGTTGTTTTCGTGTCTTCTTTTAGATACCCTCCAATAATACAACACATAATATATCATTCAATAAATAACTATATTATGTGTTGTATTAATTCCATTCTTTGAAAGCGTGCATCGAGAGGTGTAAACGTGCTTTTAAAAAACACTTTTACATAAAAACAATAAACGATAATTCTTTTGAAATAAAAGTTATCATGCGATTTGAAAAAAACAACAACAACAAATATACACTGTTTTCGTGTCTTGTTTTGAATACCGTGCATTAATAATATACTTATTTAATGAATGATATATTCGATGTGTACGGGGTCAACGTTAGGCGGATCACGCGTTCGTTGGATACAACAGCAGGATGACGTTCCCACAACAAAGCCCTAATTAGAAGTGTTCTTACAAATATTTGACAAACAACGAACTTCGATAAAGTTCACGGTATTTTCATGACAGTTTTCAAATGGTGTGTTCGTATGGTTTATTATGGCGATCAATTTTGGTGAAGTGATGTCGAAATTGGGAATTGACACGTGTTGCTTTGTTAATATTTTCGGACATTCGTAGATACTGATATCTTGTTTTTGCGAGTGCGTCTATGACGTACGTGAAGGATATCAATAACATAGCCGTATCTTATTCTCGTGCCATAAATCAATCAATCGTTAAATGTCAACTCCCAAATGTTCTAAGGTTAGACATTTATGGTCTTAAAGGGGCCTTTTCATAGATTTGGGCATGTATTGAATATTAACATTAATGCTTTATATTGATAAATGTATACATTGGATCTTAAAAGCTTCAGTAAAAGAACATTCAATAAAGAAAAAAAGAAACCCTCAATTGGGCTCGACCATTGACCCCTGGAGTAAAAGTCTATCGCTAAGACCAATCGGCCATCCATGCTCATATAATGAGTGATATATTTTATACTTTATATAAGCAATCTTCGTAGCATCACACAATTAAACGACAACAACAGAACTCTCCAAATTATTCAATCGTTTCGCGTTGCAACGCCTTATAATTTTCAGGTTTTTATATCGTAAAAAGATGCATATAACGGATATTTTTGAGCATGGTAAATGTTCAGTAGTACTGTTTCCTCACAAATATCATAACTACAACGAAAATTTGCGAATCTGAAACAGTTTTTATTTTTATTTTGTCAATTTACCAAAACGTGAAAAGGCCCCTTTAAGCACTGCTAGTAGGGCTCTTGTTGCAAATATTAAGCAATTCTTATATAGCAATATCTTCGGACGGGTTTGTTTTAGAAATTAAAGCTGCTTTTAGAAAGCAGGACCAAGTTAGATCAATACGAAAAGAACAATAACACAAAATATTCCGTTAATAATGACCAAGCGATTTAAAATCTGAATGTTACATATATATATCAAACATAAAAAATAGTTATCGCGTGTATATTGAATCATTTCATAAGTTAGAGTTATTTTAGAGAATTGTTTAGGGAGCGGAGCGGACGGACCGACAAAAATAACGGACGGAGGGTAAACCAATAGTCGCATCCGGTTAATCCGGTCAAAGGCTTATGAATTTTCTTGCCGTGTTTACCGCTCTCTTTGTGTGATTTCATTGCTTTTTGCAGATTAATCCATGCAGTATGTTTAACAGGTTAATATAGCTCGATCGGTCATTGTCTAGGATACTACCTTTACTAATGGTGTCCGCCTAGCGACCGGGAGGTCACGGGTTCGATCCCCGCCGTGGGAGCGTTCTTTAGATCTCCCCCAAAGACACCAAGTACTGGTTCTAGGCCCAGGAAACGGACTCGAGAGCGTTTATATAAGCTTAGGGCTTTCGATGCAATCGAGCTAAAATAAATAGGCTTAAACTAAATGTACACCGGGCACTCTTAAGTATGCGTAAATGTACATCGGGTACGGAAAATATACTAAAACGTACCCGGGAAGAATAGCGCTAAATCGGTCGTTGTCGGTTCTTTTTTTCAAATAAATTATGTTATTATGTATGTCAAATTTTGGTTAACTGGTCAAAGAGAATTTGTTTTCATATTCCGTAGCGCGTTTCACGACATCGGATTTTGGGCGGGAATAAAACTACTACTACTACTACTACTACTACTACTACTACTACTACTACTACTACTACTACTACTACTACTACTACTACTACTACTACTACTACTACTACTACTACTACTACTACCTACTACCACTACTACTACTACTACTACTGCTGCTGCTACTACTACTACTACTACTACTACTACTACTACTACTACCACTACTACTACTACTACTACTACTACTACAACAACTACTACTACTACTACTACTACTACTACTACTACTACTACTACTACTACTACTACTACTACTACTACTACTACTACTACTACTACTACTACTACTACTACTACTACTACTACTACTGCTGCTGCTACTAGTACTACTACTACTACTACTACTACTACTACTACTACTACTAGTACTACTACTACTACTTCTACTACTGACAGGCTGCGTATCGTTATTCTTGGTGGGTGTCGTCATACTCATCGATACCGGCGTAAAAAGTCTCGACCTCGCCGGGATTCTCACCGTAAAGCTTGAACCGAAGATCGAGAACCACGTTTTTCTTTAGGCATGCGTACTGGCAGTACGTCTGCAGCAGTCCCTCCGCTACCAGGATGCGCATGCGCAGTTTGTACCGGAAGCACGTGTCGTTATCTCTCACGGCTTTCTCGTTTCTGAAAACATGCACATACAGAACTATAAAATGTTGTTGTTTAAAAGATTATGTCCACTCAACAAGCTGCTACTCTCACTCAATCTTGATGAAACTTATTCAGAATTTGTTTTAATCTTGTTGAGGTTGGGTAACAAGAAATGACACCCGGTCAAATCTTTTTTACAATAAGCATTTAATTAAATTTTCAAAATGTTTATCTTGACGATATTAAGGCTGTAATGAAATCTTGAACATTTGACTAAAACACTGTCACAAGGTCAAGTCTCCGACACTAAGGACTTTCATGGCTCTCTTTTTAAACAACAAAATAAATGGCAATATTGACGTGTCGTGTTCACCAGTTTTTAAATGATTCTCCAATGCTTTTAGCTAGAAAACCGTGAAATCACTTAAACTTTAATTTAAGACAAGTGTTAATGTAAAGTTGACCTTTGGCAGTAAGTCGCGAGCATTTAATACGGAGAGTGAGAAGTACCTTTACGGAGACGGTGCATTTTCGGTTATAAATAACGGAAGGGAAAAT
This sequence comes from Dreissena polymorpha, assembly GCF_020536995.1. Taxonomy (NCBI): domain Eukaryota; kingdom Metazoa; phylum Mollusca; class Bivalvia; order Myida; family Dreissenidae; genus Dreissena; species Dreissena polymorpha. Next base: position 6,632,222 of record NC_068356.1, read on the forward strand.
ACGTCAAATAAATATGTTTTATCAGCTTCCGTGTTGATGGACGTCCTAAATGGGCAAAGTTGTTTCGGATCTACCTAAATGTGTCAGAAGTACAAAAAAGACAGAAACAATCGGCAAAATAGTTATAAAATGTATTTGCTTTTGCATCGACCGTTCCAACTTCTGCATAACACTATTTTCTAGCTGAAACAACCCAACAACATTAAAAAACGCGAAGTAAACAACAAGCTACTACTATCACTCAATACTGATGAAACTTATTCAAATTTTTTTACCCAACCTCAACAAGATTAAAACAAATTCTGAATAAGTTTCATCAAGATTGAGTGAGAGTAGTAGCTTGTTAAGTGGACATAATCTTTAAAACAACAACATTTTATAGTTCTGTATGTGCATGTTTTCTATTTTATGGACTGGCTGACATGTAGTTCTTAACTAGTGCGTTGACCTTTTGACAGGTTGACATTGATTCAAATGAATCTTAGCTAGCACGTCAATTATATGACAAAATTCAATTCAAAAGTTATTTGCAACAGTTGAGTTTGTAGCAAGCACGTCAACTGTGTTCAACGGGAAATTACTATAGCTGAGTTCTTTACTCTCATGTTAACTGTATAACAAGGTTCAACACCAAATTACTTCAGCTGAGCTCTATGTTATCACGTTATCTGTATGACAAGGTTCAACGGAAATTACTTCAGCTGAGTTCAATGTTATAACGTTAACTGTATAACAAGGTTCAACACCAAATTACTTCAGCTGAGTTCTGGGTTATCACGTTAACTGTATGACAAGGTTCAGCAGGAAATTACTTCAGCTGAGTTCTATGTTATCACGTTAACTGTATGACAAGGTTCAAGGGGAAATTACTTCAGCTGAGTACAATGTTATCACGCCAACTGTATGACAAGATTCAGCAGGAAATTACTTCAGCTGAGTTCAATGTTATCACGTTAACTGTATAACAAGGTTCAGCACCAAATTACTTCAGCTGAGTTCTATGTTATCACGTTAAGTGTATGACAAGGTTCAACGGGAAAATATTTCAGCTGGGTTCTATGTTATCACCTTAACTGTATGACAAGATTCAACGGGAAATTACTTCAGCTTAGTTCTATGTTATCAGGTCAACAGTATGACAAGATTCAACAGGAAATTTATTGAGCTGAGTTCTATGCTATCACGTTAACTGTACAACAAGGTTCAACACCAAATTACTTCAGCTGAGTTCCATGTTATCACGTTAATTGTTTGACAAGGTACAACAGGAAATAACTTCAGCTGAAGTCTATGTTATCACGTTAACTGTATACGAAAAGAACAATAACACAAAATATTCCGTTAATAATGACCAAGCGATTTAAAATCTGAATGTTACATATATATATCAAACATAAAAAATAGTTATCGCGTGTATATTGAATCATTTCATAAGTTAGAGTTATTTTAGAGAATTGTTTAGGGAGCGGAGCGGACGGACCGACAAAAATAACGGACGGAGGGTAAACCAATAGTCGCATCCGGTTAATCCGGTCAAAGGCTTATGAATTTTCTTGCCGTGTTTACCGCTCTCTTTGTGTGATTTCATTGCTTTTTGCAGATTAATCCATGCAGTATGTTTAACAGGTTAATATAGCTCGATCGGTCATTGTCTAGGATACTACCTTTACTAATGGTGTCCGCCTAGCGACCGGGAGGTCACGGGTTCGATCCCCGCCGTGGGAGCGTTCTTTAGATCTCCCCCAAAGACACCAAGTACTGGTTCTAGGCCCAGGAAACGGACTCGAGAGCGTTTATATAAGCTTAGGGCTTTCGATGCAATCGAGCTAAAATAAATAGGCTTAAACTAAATGTACACCGGGCACTCTTAAGTATGCGTAAATGTACATCGGGTACGGAAAATATACTAAAACGTACCCGGGAAGAATAGCGCTAAATCGGTCGTTGTCGGTTCTTTTTTTCAAATAAATTATGTTATTATGTATGTCAAATTTTGGTTAACTGGTCAAAGAGAATTTGTTTTCATATTCCGTAGCGCGTTTCACGACATCGGATTTTGGGCGGGAATAAAACTACTACTACTACTACTACTACTACTACTACTACTACTACTACTACTACTACTACTACTACTACTACTACTACTACTACTACTACTACTACTACTACTACTACTACTACTACTACTACTACTACTACTACCACTACTACTACTACTACTGCTGCTGCTACTACTACTACTACTACTACTACTACTACTACTACCACTACTACTACTACTACTACTACTACTACTACAACAACTACTACTACTACTACTACTACTACTACTACTACTACTACTACTACTACTACTACTACTACTACTACTACTACTACTACTACTACTACTACTACTACTACTACTACTACTACTACTGCTGCTGCTACTAGTACTACTACTACTACTACTACTACTACTACTACTACTAGTACTACTACTACTACTTCTACTACTGACAGGCTGCGTATCGTTATTCTTGGTGGGTGTCGTCATACTCATCGATACCGGCGTAAAAAGTCTCGACCTCGCCGGGATTCTCACCGTAAAGCTTGAACCGAAGATCGAGAACCACGTTTTTCTTTAGGCATGCGTACTGGCAGTACGTCTGCAGCAGTCCCTCCGCTACCAGGATGCGCATGCGCAGTTTGTACCGGAAGCACGTGTCGTTATCTCTCACGGCTTTCTCGTTTCTGAAAACATGCACATACAGAACTATAAAATGTTGTTGTTTAAAAGATTATGTCCACTCAACAAGCTGCTACTCTCACTCAATCTTGATGAAACTTATTCAGAATTTGTTTTAATCTTGTTGAGGTTGGGTAACAAGAAATGACACCCGGTCAAATCTTTTTTACAATAAGCATTTAATTAAATTTTCAAAATGTTTATCTTGACGATATTAAGGCTGTAATGAAATCTTGAACATTTGACTAAAACACTGTCACAAGGTCAAGTCTCCGACACTAAGGACTTTCATGGCTCTCTTTTTAAACAACAAAATAAATGGCAATATTGACGTGTCGTGTTCACCAGTTTTTAAATGATTCTCCAATGCTTTTAGCTAGAAAACCGTGAAATCACTTAAACTTTAATTTAAGACAAGTGTTAATGTAAAGTTGACCTTTGGCAGTAAGTCGCGAGCATTTAATACGGAGAGTGAGAAGTACCTTTACGGAGACGGTGCATTTTCGGTTATAAATAACGGAAGGGAAAATACGTCAAATAAATATGTTTTATCAGCTTCCGTGTTGATGGACGTCCTAATCGGGCAAAGTTGTTTCGGATCTACCTAAATGTGTCAGAAGTACAAAAAAGACAGAAACAATCGGCAAAATAGTTATAAAATGTATTTGCTTTTGCATCGACCGTTCCAACTTCTGCATAACACTATTTTCTAGCTGAAACAACCCAACAACATTAAAAAACGCGAAGTAAACATACTTATCTGCTTACCTTGAATACCAAGCTGTCAATGATCAACAAGTCGTGCAACTGTGAAATATCCGTAGTCCATCAGCAACTTTTACTAACCATTCACACTCGTAACGAGGTGTGAAAAAGCTTGATGGATGCCATTAATTTACTTGAGTGACACCAGAACTCATGTCGATGAGCAACTTAAATCACAGTTTTTACTCATCAAGTGTAATTGATATGTATATAAGTAATATGCCTTAATTATTCAATAAAAACAAAAAAGTAATTGAAGTATTAATGCTGTACTCTATTCTCGTTTAATTGGGGTGCTGTACTGCATGTATTGTTACTGCACGTATCACAACTTATTACTTTGCTTACGGACAAACATACGAGATTGCTGCTGTTGTTTTTGTTTTCATTACTCTAATCAACGGATATCTGGAAATGGATATGGAAATGTTCAACATGTGCGCCCATCTGTACGAATCTGAACGTCGGTTCCAGAAGGCATGTGAACAGATTGCTTTCCTTAACGGCAGACTGGATGACTTGCAAATGACGTACGAGAAAGCCGTGAGAGATAACGACAAGTGTTTCCGGTACAAACTGCGCATGCGCATCCTGGTGGCAGAAGGACTGCTGCAGACGTACTGCCAGTACGCATGCCGAAAGAAAAACGAGGTTCTCGATCTTCGGTTCAAGCTTTACGGTGAGAATCCCGACGAGGGCGAGACTTTGTACGCCGGTTTCGATGAGTTTGACGACGCCGACCAAGAATAACGATACGCAGCCTATCATTGATCTCACAAAACAAATCCTGGTGTCCAACTATGCACCGAATGGCATGACAGTATATGGAGATGATGAGGAGTTTTGCAATGTCATTTACAATATCTATTTGGGCTAGATACCCTCCTCTCGACCATGCATGGAGGAATCAGTCGGATGTAACCTCACTATACGCTAAGGTGTTTCCGGAGATGATTTTGCGAAATTGTCATGACACTGTTTGTAATCATGTAATGAAAATATACAAAGATAGATGTGTATTCTCCGTGAGGAGAAAGTTTGCAGAAGGCAGTATTTGTTCAAATTACTGCTGTTTCTTTTTTGCTAGCTGGAAATTAAAAATATTCTTCCAAATCAATTTTGTTTTATTTAAATCAAGACAAAAATCACGAAGAACTCAGCTGAAGTAATTTTCTGTTGAACCTTGTCATACAGCTAACGTGATAACTTAGATGAATCAATTTCCTGCCTTGTCATACAGTTAACGTGATATCATAGAACTCAGCTGAAGTAATTTCCTGTTGAACCTTGTCATACACTTAACGTGATAACATAGAACTCAGCTGAAGTAATTTGATGTGGAACCTTGTTATACAGTTAACGTGATAGCATAGAACTCAGCTGAAGTAATTTCCCGTTGAACCATACATTTAACGTGATAACTTAGAACTCAGCTAAAGCAATTTCCTTTTGAACCTTGTCATACGGTTAACGTGAAAACATAGAACTCAGCTTAAGTAATTTCCTGTTGAACCTTGTCATACAGTTAACGTGATAACATAGAACTCAGCTAAATTAATTTCCTGTTGAACCTTGTCATACACTTAACGTGAGAACATAGAATTCAGCTGAATAATTTGGTGTTGAACCTTGTTATACAGTTAACGTGATAACATAGAACTCAGCTCAAGTAATATCCCGTTGAACCTTGTCATACAGTTAACGTGATAATTTAGATCTCTGCTGAATTAATTTCCTGTTGAACTTGTCAAAAGTTGACGTGCTTGCTACAAACTCACTGTTGCAAGTTACTTTTGAATTTTGTTATATAATTGACGTGCCAGCTAAGATTCATTTGAAGCAATATTAATGTCAACCTGTTAAAAAGTCAACGCACTAGTAAAGAACTACATGTAAGCCAGTCCATAAAATAGAAAACATGCACATAAAAATCTAGAAAATGTTGTTGTTGTTGTTTAAAAGATTATTGACACTCAACAAGCTACTACTATCACTCAATACTGATGAAACTTATTCAAATTTTTTTACCCAACCTCAACAAGATTAAAACAAATTCTGAATAAGTTTCATCAAGATTGAGTGAGAGTAGTAGCTTGTTAAGTGGACATAATCTTTAAAACAACAGCATTTTATAGTTCTGTATGTGCATGTTTTCTATTTTATGGACTGGCTGACATGTAGTTCTTAACTAGTGCGTTGACCTTTTGACAGGTTGACATTGATTCAAATGAATCTTAGCTAGCACGTCAATTATATGACAAAATTCAATTCAAAAGTTATTTGCAACAGTTGAGTTTGTAGCAAGCACGTCAACTGTGTTCAACGGGAAATTACTATAGCTGAGTTCTTTACTCTCATGTTAACTGTATAACAAGGTTCAACACCAAATTACTTCAGGTGAGCTCTATGTTATCACGTTATCTGTATGACAAGGTTCAACGGAAATTACTTCAGCTGAGTTCAATGTTATAACGTTAACTGTATAACAAGGTTCAACACCAAATTACTTCAGCTGAGTTCTGGGTTATCACGTTAACTGTATGACAAGGTTCAGCAGGAAATTACTTCAGCTGAGTTCTATGTTATCACGTTAACTGTATGACAAGGTTCAAGGGGAAATTACTTCAGCTGAGTACAATGTTATCACGCCAACTGTATGACAAGATTCAGCAGGAAATTACTTCAGCTGAGTTCAATGTTATCACGTTAACTGTATAACAAGGTTCAGCACCAAATTACTTCAGCTGAGTTCTATGTTATCACGTTAACTGTATGACAAGGTTCAACGGGAAAATATTTCAGCTGGGTTCTATGTTATCACCTTAACTGTATGACAAGATTCAACGGGAAATTACTTCAGCTTAGTTCTATGTTATCAGGTCAACAGAATGACAAGATTCAACATGAAATTTATTGAGCTGAGTTCTATGCTATCACGTTAACTGTACAACAAGGTTCAACACCAAATTACTTCAGCTGAGTTCCATGTTATCACGTTAATTGTTTGACAAGGTACAACAGGAAATAACTTCAGCTGAAGTCTATGTTATCACGTTAACTGTATGACAAAGTTCAACAGGACATTGCTTCAGCTGAGTTCTAAGTTATCACGTTAAAGGGATCTTTTCACGCTTTGGTAAATTGACAAAATTGAAAAAAGTTGTTTCAGATTCGCAAATTTTCGTTTTAGTTATGATATATGTGAGGAAACAGTAATACTGAACATTTACCATGGTCTAATATAGCCATTATATGCATCTTTTGACGATTTTAAAACTTAAAAATTATAAAGCGTTGCAACGCGAAACGATTGAATAATTTGGAGAGTTCTGTTTTTGTCGTTAAATTTTGTGAAACTACGAAGATTGCTTTTATAAGGTATAAAATACGTCAAGTATGTGTACTCGGCGGAATAGCTCAGTAGGCTAAAGCGTTTTTACTTCAGGACTCTGGCAGGACTCCAGGGGTCACTGGTTCGAAACCTGCTCCGGGCAATGTTCTTTTCCTTTTTTAAATTTTATTCTTGATTTTTTACTGAAGCCTTTACGATTCAATGTTTACATTTATCAATATAAAGCATTTAATGAATGAATTAAAAAATGCCAAAATGTGTGAAAAGGCCCCTTTAACTATATGACAAGGTTCAACAGGAAATTACTTCAGCTGAGTTCTTCGTGATTTTTGTCTTGATTTAAATAAAACAAAATTGTTTGGAGGATTATTTTCAATTTCTAACTAACAAAAAAGAAACAACAGTAATTTAAACAAATATTGTCTTCTGTAAACTTTCTCCTCACGGAGTATACACATCTATCTGTGTATATTTTCATTAGAGGATTCCAAACAGTGTCATGACAATTTCGCAAAATTATCTCCGGAAACACCTTGGCGTATAGCGAGGTTACATCCGACTGATTTCTCCATGCATGGTCGAGAGGAGGGTATCTAGCCCAAATAGATATTGTAAATGACATTGCAAAACTCATCATCATCTCCATATACGGTGATGCCATTCGGTGCATAGTTGGACACCAGGATTTGTTTTGTGAGATCAATGATAGGCTGCGTATCGTTATTCTTGGTCGGCGTCGTCAAAGTCATCGAAACCGGCGTACAAAGTCTCGCCCTCGTCGGGATTCTCACCGTAAAGTTTGAACCGAAGATCGAGAACCTCGTTTTTCTTTTGGCATGCGTAATGGCAGTACGTCTGCAGCAGTCCTTCTGCCACCAGGATGCGCTTGCGCAGTTTGTACCGGAAACACTTGTCGTTATCTCTCACGGCTTTCTCGTACGTCATTTGCAAGTCATCCAGTCATCCGTTAAGGAAAGCAATCTGATCACAGGCTTTCTGGAACCGACGTTCAGATTCGTACAGCTGGGCGCACATGTTGAACATTTCCGTACCCATTTCCAGATATCCGTTGATTAGGGCAATGAAAACAAAAACAACAGCAGCAATCTCGTATGTTTGTCCGTAAGCAAAGAAATACGTTTTGATACGTGCACAAACAATACATGCAGTACAGCACCACAATTTAACGAGAATAGAGTACAGCATTAATACTTCAATTACTTTTTTGTGTTTATTGAATTAATTAAAGGCATATTACTTATATACATATCACTTACATTTGAGAGCGAGTCAAAACTGTGATTTAAGTTGCTCATCGACATGAGTTTTGGTGTCACTCAAGTAGCTTAATGGCATCCATCAAGCTTTTTCACACCTCGTAACGAGTGTGAATGGTTAGTAAAAGTTGCTGATGGACTACGGCTATTTCACAGTTGCACGACTTGTTGAACATTGACAGCTTGGTATTCGAGGTAAGCAGATAAGTATGTTTACTTCGCGTTTTGTAATGTTGTTGGGTTGTTTCAGCCAGAAAATAGTGTTATGCAGAAGTTTGAACGGTCGATGCAAAAGCAAATACATTTAATAACTATTTTGCCGATTGTTTCTGTCTTTTGTGTACTTCTGACACATTTAGATAGATCCGCAACAACTTTGCCCGATTAGGACGTCCATCAAGACGGAAGCTGATAAAACATATTTATTTGACGTATTTTCCCTTCCGTTATTTATAACCGAAAATGCACCGTCTCCTGAACGGTACATCTCACTCCCCGTATTAAATGCTCGCGACTTACTGCCAAAGGTCACCTTGACATTAACAATTGTCTTGAATTAAAGTTTAAGTGATTACACGGTTTACTAGCTAAAAGCATTGGAGAATCATTAAAAAACTGGTGAACACGACACGTCAATATTGCCATCCATTTTGTTGTTTAAAAAGAGGGCGATCACAGTCCTTAGTGTCGGAGACTTGACCTGTTGACAGTGTTTTAGTCAAATGTTCCAGATTTCATTACGGCCTTAATATCGTCAAGACAAACATTTTGAAAATTAAATTATAATGCTTATTGTAAAAAAGATTTGACCGGGTGTCATTTCTTTTTATCCAACCTCAACAAGATTAAAACGAATTCTGAATAAGTTTCATCAAGATTGAGTGATAGTAGTAGCTTGTTGAGTGGACATAATCTTTTAAACAACAACATTTTATAGTTCTGTATGTGCATGTTTTCTATTTTATGGACTGGCTTACATGTAGTTCTTAACTAGTGCGTTGACTTTTTGACAGGTTGACATTGATATTGATTCAAATGAATCTTAGCTAGCACGTCAATTAAATGACAAAATTTAATTCAAAAGTTATTTGCAACAGTTGAGTTTGTAGCAAGCACGTCAACTGTGTTCAACGGGAAATTACTGTAGCTGAGTTCTATATTCTCACGTTAACTGTATAACAAGGTTCAACACCAAATAACTTCAGCTGAGCTCTATGTTATCACGTTAACTGTATGACAAGGTTCAACAGAAAATTACTTCAGCTGAGTTCTATGTTATCATGTTAACTGTATGACAAGGTTCAACAGGAAATTGCTTTAGTTGAGTTCTAAGTTATCACGTTAAATGTATGACAAGGTTCAACGGGAAATTACTTCAGCTGAGTTCTATGTTATAACGTTAACTGTATAACAAGGTTCAACACCAAATTACTTCAGCTGAGTTCTATGTTATCACGTTAAGTTTATGACAAGGTTCAACAGGAAATTACTTCAGCTGAGTTCTATGTTATCACGTTAACTGTATGACAAGGTTTAACAGGAAATTGATTCACCTGAGTTCTAAGTTATCACGTTAACTGTATGACAAGGTTCAACAGGAAATTACTTCAGCTGAGTTCTTCGAGATTTTTGTGTTGATTTAAATAAAACAAAATTGCTTTGGAAGAATAGTTTTAATTTCCAGCAAACAAAAAAAGAAACAACAGTAATATGAACAAATACTGCATTCCGTAAACTTTCTCCTCACGGAGTATACACATCTATCTGTGTATATTTTCATTACAGGATTACAAACAGTGTCATGAAAATTTCGCAAAATCATCTCCGGAAACATCTTAGCGTATAGTGAGGTTACATCCGACTGATTCCTCCATGCATGGTGGAGAGGAGGGTAGCTAACCCACATAGATATTGTAAATGACATTGCAAAACTCCTCATCATCTCCATATACGGTGATGCCATTCGGTGCATAGTTTGACACCAGGATTTGTTTTGTGAGATCAATGATAGGCTGCGTATCGTTATTCTTGGTCGGCGTCGTCAAACTCATCGATACCGGCGTACAAAGTCTCGCCCTCGTCGGGATTCTCACCGTAAAGCTTGAACCAAAGATCGTGAACCTCGTTTTTCTTTAGGCATGCGTACTGGCAGTACGTCTGCAGCAGTCCTTCTGCAACCAGGATGCGCATGCGCAGTTTGTACCGGAAACACTTGTCGTTATCTCTCACGGCTTTCTCGTACGTCATTTGCAAGTCATCCAGTCTTCCGTTAAAGAAAGCAATCTGATCACAGGCTTTCTAGAACCGACGTTCAGATTCGTACAGCTGGGCGTACATGTTGAACAATTCCATACCCATTTTCAGATATTCGTTGATTAGGGCAATGTAAACAAAAACAACAGCAGCAATCTTTCTGAAAACATGCACATACAGAACTATAAAATGTTGTTGTTTAAAAGATTATGTCCACTCAACAAGCTGCTACTCTCACTCAATCTTGATGAAACTTATTCAGAATTTGTTTTAATCTTGTTGAGGTTGGGTAACAAGAAATGACACCCGGTCAAATCTTTTTTACAATAAGCATTTAATTAAATTTTCAAAATGTTTATCTTGACGATATTAAGGCCGTAATGAAATCTTGAACATTTGACTAAAACACTGTCACAAGGTCAAGTCTCCGACACTAAGGACTGTCATGGCTCTTTTTTTAAATAACAAAATGAATGGCAATATTGACGTGTAGCGTTCACCAGTTTTTAAATGATTCTCCAATGCTTTTAGCTAGAAAACCGTGAAATCACTTAAACTTTAATTTAAGACAAGTGTTAATGTAAAGTTGACCTTTGGCAGTAAGTCGCGAGCATTTAATACGGAGAGTGAGAAGTACCTTTACGGAGACGGTGCATTTTCGGTTATAAATAACGAAAGGGAAAATACGTCAAATAAATATGTTTTATCAGCTTCCGTCTTGATGGACGTCCTAATCGGGCAAAGTTGTTTCGGATCTACCTAAATGTGTCAGAAGTACAAAAAAGACAGAAACAATCGTCAAAATAGTTATCAAATGTATTTGCTTTTGCATCGACCGTTCCAACTTCTGCATAACACTATTTTCTAGCTGAAACAACCCAACAACATTAAAAAACGCGGAGTAAACATACTTATCTGCTTACCTTGAATACCAAGCTGTCAATGATCAACAAGTCGTGCAACTGTGAAACATCCGTAGTCCATCAGCAACTTTTACTAACCATTCACACTCGTAACGAGGTGTGAAAAAGCTTGATGGATGCCATTAATTTACTTGAGTGACACCAGAACTCATGTCGATGAGCAACTTAAATCACAGTTTTTACTCGACATCAAGTGTAATTGATATGTATATAAGTAATATGCCTTAACTATTCAATAAACACAAAAAAGTAATTAAAGTATTAATGCTGTACTCTATTCTCGTTTAATTGGGGTGCTGTACTGCATGTATTGTTACTGCACGTATCAAAACTTATTACTTTGCTTACGGACAAACATACGAGATTGCTGCTGTTGTTTTTGTTTTCATTACCCTGATCAACGGATATCTGGAAATGGATATGGAAATGTTCAACATGTACGCCCATCTGTACGAATCTGAACGTCGGTTTTAGAAGGCATGTGAACAGATTGCTTTCCTTAACGGCAGACTGGATGACTTGCAAATGACGTACGAGAAAGCCGTGAGAGATAACGACAAGTGTTTCCGGTACAAACTGCGCATGCGCATCCTGGTGGCAGAAGGACTGCTGCAGACGTACTGCCAGTACGCATGCCGAAAGAAAAACGAAGTTCTCGATCTTCGGTTCAAGCTTTACGGTGAGAATCCCGACGAGGGCGAGACTTTGTAAGCCGGTATCGATGAGTTTGACGACGCCGACCAAGAATAACGATACGCAGCCTATCATTGATCTCACAAAACAAATCCTGGTGTCAAACTATGCACTGAATGGCATCACCGTATATGGAGATGATGAGGAGTTTTGCAATGTCATTTACAATATCTATTTGGGTTAGCTACCCTCCTCTCGACCATGCATGGAGCAATCAGTCGGATTTAACCTCACTATACGCTATGGTGTTTCCGGAGATGATTTTGCGAAATTGTCATGACACTGTTTGTAATCATGTAATGAAAATATACAAAGATAGATGTGTATTTTCCGTGAGGAGAAAGTTTGCAGAAGGCAGTATTTGTTCAAATTACTGCTGTTTCTTTTTTGTTAGCTGGAAATTAAAAATATTCTTCCAAAGCAATTTTGTTTTATTTAAATCAAGACAAAAATCACGAAGAACTCAGCTGAAGTAATTTTCTGTTGAACCTTGTCATACAGCTAACGTGATAACTTAGATGAATCAATTTCCTGCCCTGTCATACAGTTAACGTGATATCATAGAACTCAGCTGAAGTAATTTCCTGTTGAACCTTGTCATACACTTAACGTGATAACATAGAACTCAGCTGAAGTAATTTGATGTTGAACCTTGTTATACAGTTAACGTGATAGCATAGAACTCAGCTGAAGTAATTTCCCGTTGAACCATACATTTAACGTGATAACTTAGAACTCAGCTAAAGCAATTTCCTGTTGAACCTTGTCATACAGTTAACGTGATAACATAGAACTCAGCTGAAGTAATTTCCTGTTGAACCTTGTCATACAGTTAACGTGATAACATAGAACTCAGCTAAAGTAATTTCCTGTTGAACCTTGTCATACACTTAACGTGAGAACATAGAATTCAGCTGAATAATTTGGTGTTGAATGTTGTTATACAGTTAACGTGATAACATAGAACTCAGCTCAAGTAATATCCCGTTGAACCTTGTCATACAGTTAACGTGATAATTTAGATCTCTGCTGAATTAATTTCCGTCAACTGTCAAACAGTTGACGTGCTTGCTAAAAACTCAACTGTTGCAAGTTACTTTTGAATTTTGTTATATAATTGACGTGCCAGCTAAGATTTATTTGAAGCAATATTAATGTCAACCTGTTAAAAAGTCAACGCACTAGTTAAGAACTACATGTAAGCCAGTCCATAAAATAGAAAACATGCACATAAAAATCTAGAAAATGTTGTTGTTGTTGTTTAAAAGATTATTGCCACTCAACAAGCTACTATTATCACTCAATACTGATGAAATTTATTCAGAATTTTTTACCCAACCTCAACAAGATTAAAACAAATTCTGAATAAGTCTCATCAAGATTGAGTGAGAGTAGTAGCTTGTTAAGTGGACATAATCTTTAAAACAACAACATTTTATAGTTCTGTATGTGCATGTTTTCTATTTTATGGACTGGCTGACATGTAGTTCTTAACTAGTGCGTTGACCTTTTGATAGGTTGACATTGATTCAAACGAATCTTAGCTAGCACGTCAATTATATGACAAAATTCAATTCAAAAGTTATTTGCAACAGTTGAGTTTGTAGCAAGCACGTCAACTGTGTTCGACGGGAAATTACTATAGCTGAGTTCTATACTCTCATGTTAACTGTATAACAAGGTTCAACACCAAATTACTTCAGCTGAGCTCTATGTTATCACGTTAACTGTATGACAAGGTTCAACGGAAATTACTTCAGCTGAGTTCAATGTTATCACGTTAACTGTATAACAAGATTCAACACCAAATTACTTCAGCTGAGTTTTGGGTTATCACGTTAACTGTATGACAAGGTTCAGCAGGAAATTACTTCAGCTGAGTTCTATGTTATCACGTTAACTGTATGACAAGGTTCAACGGGAAATTACTTCAGCTGAGTACAATGTTATCACGCCAACTGTATGACAAGATTCAGCAGGAAATTACTTCAGCTGAGTTCAATGTTATCACGGTAACTGTATAACAAGGTTCAGCACCAAATTACTTCAGCTGAGTTCTATGTTATCCCGTTAACTGTATGACAAGGTTCAACGGGAAAATATTTCAGCTGAGTTCTATGTTATCACGTTAACTGTATGACAAGATTCAACGGGAAATTACTTCAGCTGAGTTCTATGTTATCAGGTCAACAGTATGACAAGATTCAACAGGAAATTTATTGAGCTGAGTTCAATGCTATCACGTTAACTGTACAACAAGGTTCAACACCAAATTACTTCAGCTGAAGTCTATGTTATCACGTTAACTGTATGACAAAGTTCAACCGGACATTGCTTCAGCTGAGTTCTAAGTTATCACGTTAACTATATGACAAGGTTCAACAGGAAATTACTTCAGCTGAGTTCTTCGTGATTTTTGTCTTGATTTAAATAAAACAAAATTGTTTGGAGGATTATTTTTAATTTCCAGCTAACAAAAAAGAAACAACAGTAATTTAGACAAATATTGTCTTCTGTAAACTTTCTCCTCACGGAGTATACACATCTATCTGTGTATATTTTCATAACAGGATTACAAACAGTGTCATGAAAATTTCGCAAAATCATCTCCGGAAACATCTTAGCGTATAGTGAGGTTACATCCGACTGATTCCTCCATGCATGGTGGAGAGGAGGGTAGCTAATCCACATAGATATTGTAAATGACATTGCAAAACTCCTCATCATCTCCATATACGGTGATGCCATTCAGTGCATAGTTTGACACCAGGATTTGTTTTGTGAGATCAATGATAGGCTGCGTATCGTTATTCTTGGTCGGCGTCGTCAAACTCATCGATACCGGCGTACAAAGTCTCGCCCTCGTCGGGATTCTCACCGTAAAGCTTGAACCGAAGATCGAGAACCTCGTTTTTCTTTAGGCATGCGTACTGGCAGTACGTCTGCAGCAGTCCTTCTGCAACCAGGATGCGCATGCGCAGTTTGTACCGGAAACACTTGTCGTTATCTCTCACGGCTTTGTCGTACGTCATTTGCAAGTCATCCAGTCTTCCGTTAAGGAAAGCAATCTGATCACAGGCTTTCTGGAACCGACGTTCAGATTCGTACAGCTGGGCGTACATGTTGAACAATTCCATACCCATTTTCAGATATTCGTTGATTAGGGCAATGTAAACAAAAATAACAGCAGCAATCTCGTATGTTTGTCCGTAAGCAAAGAAATACGTTTTGATACGTGCAGAAACAATACATGCAGTACAGCACCCCAATTAAACGAGAATAGAGTACAGCATTAATACTTCAATTACTTTTTTGTGTTTATTGAATTAATTAAAGGCATATTACTTATATACATATCACTTACATTTGAGAGCGAGTCAAAACTGTAATTTAAGTTGCTCATCGACATGAGTTCTGGTGTCACTCAAGTAGCTTAATGGCATCCATC
Source organism: Dreissena polymorpha (assembly GCF_020536995.1). Taxonomy (NCBI): domain Eukaryota; kingdom Metazoa; phylum Mollusca; class Bivalvia; order Myida; family Dreissenidae; genus Dreissena; species Dreissena polymorpha. Next base: position 6,647,661 of record NC_068356.1, read on the forward strand.
AAGATTTTTCACACCTCGTAACGAGTGTGAATGGTTAGTAAAAGTTGCTGATGGACTACGGATATTTCACAGTTGCACGACTTGTTGAACATTGACAGCTTGGTATTCGAGGTAAGCAGATAAATATGTTTACTTCGCGTTTTGTAATGTTGTTGGGTTGTTTCAGCCAGAAAATAGTGTTATGCAGAAGTTGGAACGGTCGATGCAAAAGCAAATACATTTAATAACTATTTTGCCGATTGTTTCTGTCTTTTGTGTACTTCTGACACATTTAGATAGATCCGCAACAACTTTGCCCGATTAGGACGTCCATCAAGACGGAAGCTGATAAAACATATTTATTTGACGTATTTTCCCTTCCGTTATTTATAACCGAAAATGCACCGTCTCCTGAACGGTACATCTCACTCCCCGTATTAAATGCTCGCGACTTACTGCCAAAGGTCACCTTTACATTAACAATTATCTTGAATTAAAGTTTAAGTGATTACACGGTTTACTAGCTAAAAGCATTGGAGAATCATTAAAAAACTGGTGAACACGACACGTCAATATTGCCATCCATTTTGTTGTTTAAAAAGAGGGCGATCACAGTCCTTAGTGTCGGAGACTTGACCTGGTGACAGTGTTTTAGTCAAATGTTCAAGATTTCATTACGGCCTTAATATCGTCAAGATAAACATTTTGAAAATTAAATTATAATGCTTATTGTAAAAAAGATTTGGCCGGGTGTCATTCTTTTTACCCAACCTCAACAAGATTAAAACAAATTCTGAATAAGTTTCATCAAGATTGAGTGATAGTAGTAGCTTGTTGAGTGGACATAATCTTTTAAACAACAACATTTTATAGTTCTGTATGTGCATGTTTTCTATTTTATGGACTGGCTTACATGTAGTTCTTATCTAGTGCGTTGACTTTTTGACAGGTTGACATTGATATTGATTCAAATGAATCTTAGCTAGCACGTCAATTATATGACAAAATTCAATTCAAAAGTTATTTGCAACAGTTGAGTTTGAAGCAAGCACGTCAACTGTGTTCAACGGGAAATTACTGTAGCTGAGTTCTATATTCTCACGTTAACTGTATAACAAGGTTCAACACCAAATAACTTCAGCTGAGCTCTATGTTATCACGTTAACTGTATGACAAGGTTCAACAGGAAATTACTTCAGCTGAGTTCTATGTTATCATGTTAACTGTATGACAAGGTTCAACAGGAAATTGCTTTAGTTGAGTTCTAAGTTATCACATTAAATGTATGACAAGGTTCAACGGGAAATTACTTCAGCTGAGTTCTATGTTATAACGTTAACTGTATAACAAGGTTCAACACCAAATTACTTCAGCTGAGTTCTATGTTATCACGTTAAGTTTATGACAAGGTTCAACAGGAAATTACTTCAGCTGAGTTCTATGTTATCACGTTAACTGTATGACAAGGTTCAACAGGAAATTGATTCACCTGAGTTCTAAGTTATCACGTTAACTGTATGACAAGGTTCAACAGGAAATTACTTCAGCTGAGTTCTTCGTGATTTTTGTCTTGATTTAAATAAAACAAAATTGCTTTGGAAGAATAGTTTTAATTTCCAGCAAACAAAAAAAGAAACAACAGTAATATGAACAAATACTGCATTCCGTAAACTTTCTCCTCACGGAGTATACACATCTATCTGTGTATATTTTCATTACAGGATTACAAACAGTGTCATGAAAATTTCGCAAAATCATCTCCGGAAACATCTTAGCGTATAGTGAGGTTACATCCGACTGATTCCTCCATGCATGGTGGAGAGGAGGGTAGCTAACCCACATAGATATTGTAAATGACATTGCAAAACTCCTCATCATCTCCATATACGGTGATGCCATTCAGTGCATAGTTTGACACCAGGATTTGTTTTGTGAGATCAATGATAGGCTGCGTATCGTTATTCTTGGTCGGCGTCGTCAAACTCATCGATACCGGCGTACAAAGTCTCGCCCTCGTCGGGATTCTCACCGTAAAGCTTGAACCGAAGATCGAGAACCTCGTTTTTCTTTAGGCATGCGTACTGGCAGTACGTCTGCAGCAGTCCTTCTGCAACCAGGATGCGCATGCGCAGTTTGTACCGGAAACACTTGTCGTTATCTCTCACGGCTTTGTCGTACGTCATTTGCAAGTCATCCAGTCTTCCGTTAAGGAAAGCAATCTGATCACAGGCTTTCTGGAACCGACGTTCAGATTCGTACAGCTGGGCGTACATGTTGAACAATTCCATACCCATTTTCAGATATTCGTTGATTAGGGCAATGTAAACAAAAACAACAGCAGCAATCTCGTATGTTTGTCCGTAAGCAAAGAAATACGTTTTGATACGTGCAGTAACAATACATGCAGTACAGCACTCCAATTAAACGAGAATAGAGTACAACATTAATACTTCAATTACTTTTTTGTGTTTATTGAATTAATTAAAGGCACATTACATATATACATATCAATTACACTTGAGGGCGAGTAAAAGCTGTGATTTAAGTTGCTCATAAGCATGAGTTCTGGTGTCACTCAAGTAGCTTAATGGCATCCATCAAGCTTTTTCACACCTCATTACGAGTGTGAATGGTAAGTAAACGTTCTGGTGTCACTCAAGTAGCTTAATGGCATCCATCAAGCTTTTTCACACCTCGTTACGAGTGTGAATGGTAAGTAAACGTTGCTGATGGACTACGGCTATTTCACAGTTGCACGGCTTGTTGATCATTGACAGCTTGGTATTCGAGGTAAGCAGATAAGTATGTTTACTTCGCGTTTGATAATGTTGTTGGGTTGTTTCAGCCAGAAAATAGTGTTATGAAGACGTTGGAAGGGTCGATGCAAAAGCACATACATTTAATAACTATTTTACCGATTGTTTCTTTCTTTTTTGTACTTCTGACACATTTAGATAGATCCGCAAGACCTTTGCTCGATTAGGACGTGCATCAAGACGGAAGCTGATAAAACCCCTTCCGTTATTTATAACCGAAAATGCACCGTCTCCGTAAAGGTACTTCTAACTCTCCGTATTAAATGCTCGCGACTCACTGCCAAAGACCAAATTTACATTAACAATTGTATGAAATAAACATTTGTACAGGAAGCACGTGTCGTTATCTCTCACGGCTTTCTCGTACGTCATGTGCAAGTCAACCAGTCTGACTTTAAGGAAATCAATCTGATCACAGGCCTTCTGCAAAAGCATATACAATTAATAAATATTTTGCCGATTGTTTCTTTTTTGTACTTCTGACACATTTAGATAGATCCTCAATACCTTTGCCCGATAAGGACGTGCATCAAGACGGAAGCTGATAAAACATATTTATTTGACGTATTTCCCCTTCCGTTATTTATAACCGAAAATGCACCGTCTCCGTAAAGGTAATTTTCACTCTCCGTATTACATGCTCGCGACTCACTGCCAATAGTTAAATTTACGTTAACAATTGTCTTGAATTAAAGTTTAAGTGATTACACGGTTTACTAGCTAAAAGCATTGGAGAATCATTGAACACGACACGTCAATATTGCCATCCATTTTGTTGTTTAAAAAGAGGGCTATCACAGTCCTTAGTGTCGGAGACTTGACCTGGTGACACTGTTTTAGTCAAATGTTCAAGATTTCATTACGGCCTTCTATCGTCAAGATAAACATTTTGAAAATTAAATTATAATGCTTATTGTAAAAAAGATTTGACCGGGTGTCATTTCTTTTTACCCAACCTCAACAAGATTAAAACAAATTCTGAATAAGTTTCATCAAGATTGAGTGATAGTAGTAGCTTGTTGAGTGGAAATAATCTTTTAAACAACAACATTTTATAGTTCTGTATGTGCATGTTTTCTATTTTATGGACTGGCTTACATGTAGTTCTTAACTAGTGCGTTGACTTTTTGACAGGTTGACATTGATATTGATTCAAATGAATCTTAGCTAGCACGTCAATTATATGACAAAATTCAATTCAAAAGTTATTTGCAACAGTTGAGTTTGTAGCAAGCACTTCAACTGTGTTTAACGGGAAATTACTGTAGCTGAGTTCTATGTTATCACGTTAACTGTGTAACAAGGTTCAACACCAAATAACTTCAGCTGAGCTCTATGTTATCACGTTAACTGTATGACAAGGTTCAACAGGAAATTACTTCAGCTGAGTTCTATGTTATCATGTTAACTGTATGACAAGGTTCAACAGGAAATTGCTTTAGTTGAGTTCTAAGTTATCACGTTAAATGTATGACAAGGTTCAACGGGAAATTACTTCAGCTGAGTTCTATGTTATAACGTTAACTGTATAACAAGGTTCAACACCAAATTACTTCAGCTGAGTTCTATGTTATCACGTTAAGTTTATGACAAGGTTCAACAGGAAATTACTTCAGCTGAGTTCTATGTTATCACGTTAACTGTATGACAAGGTTCAACAGGAAATTGATTCACATGAGTTCTAAGTTATCACGTTAACTGTATGACAAGGTTCAACAGGAAATTACTTCAGCTGAGTTTTCGTGATTTTTGTGTTGATTAAAATAAAACAAAATTGCTTTGGAAGAATAGTTTTAATTTCCAGCAAACAAAAAAAGAAACAACAGTAATATAAACAAATACTGCATTCCGTAAACTTTCTCCTCACGGAGTATACACATCTATCTGTGTATATTTTCATTACAGGATTACACACAGTGTCATGAAAATTTCGCAAAATCATCTCCGGCAACATCTTAGCGTATAGTGAGGTAACATCCGACTGATTCCTCCATGCATGGTGGAGAGGAGGGTAGCTAACCCACATAGATATTGTAAATGACATTGCAAAACTCCTTATCATCTCCATATACGGTGATGCCATTCGGTGCATAGTTGGACACCAGGATTTGTTTTGTGAGATCAATGATAGGCTGCGTATCGTTATTCTTGGTCGACGTCGTCAAACTCATCGATACCGGCGTACAAAGTCTCGCCCTCGTCGGGATTCTCACCGTAAAGCTTGAACCGAAGATCGAGAACCTCGTTTTTCTTTAGACATGCGTACTGGCAGTACGTCTGCAGCAGTCCTTCTGCAACCAGGATGCGCATGCGCAGTTTGTACCGGAAACACTTGTCGTTATCTCTCACGGCTTTCTCGTACGTCATTTGCAAGTCATCCAGTCTTCCGTTAAGGAAAGCAATCTGATCACAGGCTTTCTGGAACCGACGTTCAGATTCGTACAGCTGGGCGTACATGTTGAACAATTCCATACCCATTTTCAGATATTCGTTGATTAGGGCAATGTAAACAAAAACAACAGCAGCAATCTCGTATGTTTGTCCGTAAGCAAAGAAATACGTTTTGATACGTGCAGTCACAATACATGCAGTACAGCACTCCAATTAAACGAGAATAGAGTACAACATTAATACTTCAATTACTTTTTTGTGTTTATTGAATTAATTAAAGGCACATTACATATACATATCAATTACACTTGAGGGCGAGTAAAAGCTGTGATTTAAGTTGCTCATAAGCATGAGTTCTGGTGTCACTCAAGTAGCTTAATGGCATCCATCAAGCTTTTTCACACCTCATTACGAGTGTGAATGGTAAGTAAACGTTCTGGTGTCACTCAAGTAGCTTAATGGCATCCATCAAGCTTTTTCACACCTCGTTACGAGTGTGAATGGTAAGTAAACGTTGCTGATGGACTACGGCTATTTCACAGTTGCACGGCTTGTTGATCATTGACAGCTTGGTATTCGAGGTAAGCAGATAAGTATGTTTACTTCGCGTTTGATAATTTCCAAGTCCAAAATTTATTGCATAAACATTATACAATGTCAAAGCACAACAAATAATGTTGTTGGGTTGTTTCAGCCAGAAAATAGTGTTATGAAGACGTTGGAAGGGTCGATGCAAAAGCACATACATTTAATAACTATTTTACCGATTGTTTCTTTCTTTTTTGTACTTCTGACACATTTAGATAGATCCGCAAGACCTTTGCTCGATTAGGACGTGCATCAAGACGGAAGCTGATAAAACCCCTTCCGTTATTTATAACCGAAAATGCACCGTCTCCGTAAAGGTACTTCTAACTCTCCGTATTAAATGCTCGCGACTCACTGCCAAAGACCAAATTTACATTAACAATTGTATGAAATAAACATTTGTACAGGAAGCACGTGTCGTTATCTCTCACGGCTTTCTCGTACGTCATGTGCAAGTCAACCAGTCTGACTTTAAGGAAATCAATCTGATCACAGGCCTTCTGCAAAAGCATATACAATTAATAAATATTTTGCCGATTGTTTCTTTTTTGTACTTCTGACACATTTAGATAGATCCTCAATACCTTTGCCCGATAAGGACGTGCATCAAGACGGAAGCTGATAAAACATATTTATTTGACGTATTTCCCCTTCCGTTATTTATAACCGAAAATGCACCGTCTCCGTAAAGGTAATTCTCACTCTCCGTATTACATGCTCGCGACTCACTGCCAATAGTTAAATTTACGTTAACAATTGTCTTGAATTAAAGTTTAAGTGATTACACGGTTTACTAGCTAAAAGCATTGGAGAATCATTGAACACGACACGTCAATATTGCCATCCATTTTGTTGTTTAAAAAGAGGGCTATCACAGTCCTTAGTGTCGGAGACTTGACCTGGTGACACTGTTTTAGTCAAATGTTCAAGATTTCATTACGGCCTTCTATCGTCAAGATAAACATTTTGAAAATTAAATTATAATGCTTATTGTAAAAAAGATTTGACCGGGTGTCATTTCTTTTTACCCAACCTCAACAAGATTAAAACAAATTCTGAATAAGTTTCATCAAGATTGAGTGATAGTAGTAGCTTGTTGAGTGGAAATAATCTTTTAAACAACAACATTTTATAGTTCTGTATGTGCATGTTTTCTATTTTATGGACTGGCTTACATGTAGTTCTTAACTAGTGCGTTGACTTTTTGACAGGTTGACATTGATATTGATTCAAATGAATCTTAGCTAGCACGTCAATTATATGACAAAATTCAATTCAAAAGTTATTTGCAACAGTTGAGTTTGTAGCAAGCACTTCAACTGTGTTTAACGGGAAATTACTGTAGCTGAGTTCTATGTTATCACGTTAACTGTGTAACAAGGTTCAACACCAAATAACTTCAGCTGAGCTCTATGTTATCACGTTAACTGTATGACAAGGTTCAACAGGAAATTACTTCAGCTGAGTTCTATGTTATCATGTTAACTGTATGACAAGGTTCAACAGGAAATTGCTTTAGTTGAGTTCTAAGTTATCACGTTAAATGTATGACAAGGTTCAACGGGAAATTACTTCAGCTGAGTTCTATGTTATAACGTTAACTGTATAACAAGGTTCAACACCAAATTACTTCAGCTGAGTTCTATGTTATCACGTTAAGTTTATGACAAGGTTCAACAGGAAATTACTTCAGCTGAGTTCTATGTTATCACGTTAACTGTATGACAAGGTTCAACAGGAAATTGATTCACATGAGTTCTAAGTTATCACGTTAACTGTATGACAAGGTTCAACAGGAAATTACTTCAGCTGAGTTTTCGTGATTTTTGTGTTGATTAAAATAAAACAAAATTGCTTTGGAAGAATAGTTTTAATTTCCAGCAAACAAAAAAAGAAACAACAGTAATATGAACAAATACTGCATTCCGTAAACTTTCTCCTCACGGAGTATACACATCTATCTGTGTATATTTTCATTACAGGATTACACACAGTGTCATGAAAATTTCGCAAAATCATCTCCGGCAACATCTTAGCGTATAGTGAGGTAACATCCGACTGATTCCTCCATGCATGGTGGAGAGGAGGGTAGCTAACCCACATAGATATTGTAAATGACATTGCAAAACTCCTTATCATCTCCATATACGGTGATGCCATTCGGTGCATAGTTGGACACCAGGATTTGTTTTGTGAGATCAATGATAGGCTGCGTATCGTTATTCTTGGTCGACGTCGTCAAACTCATCGATACCGGCGTACAAAGTCTCGCCCTCGTCGGGATTCTCACCGTAAAGCTTGAACCGAAGATCGAGAACCTCGTTTTTCTTTAGACATGCGTACTGGCAGTACGTCTGCAGCAGTCCTTCTGCAACCAGGATGCGCATGCGCAGTTTGTACCGGAAACACTTGTCGTTATCTCTCACGGCTTTCTCGTACGTCATTTGCAAGTCATCCAGTCTTCCGTTAAGGAAAGCAATCTGATCACAGGCTTTCTGGAACCGACGTTCAGATTCGTACAGCTGGGCGTACATGTTGAACAATTCCATACCCATTTTCAGATATTCGTTGATTAGGGCAATGTAAACAAAAACAACAGCAGCAATCTCGTATGTCCGTAAGCAAAGAAATACGTTTTGATACGTGCAGTAACAATACATGCAGTACAGCACTCCAATTAAACGAGAATAGAGTACAACATTAATACTTCAATTACTTTTTTGTGTTTATTGAATTAATTAAAGGCACATTACATATATACATATCAATTACACTTGAGGGCGAGTAAAAGCTGTGATTTAAGTTGCTCATAAGCATGAGTTCTGGTGTCACTCAAGTAGCTTAATGGCATCCATTAAGCTTTTTCACACATCATTACGAGTGTGAATGGTAAGTAAACGTTCTGGTGTCACTCAAGTAGCTTAATGGCATCCATCAAGCTTTTTCACACCTCGTTACGAGTGTGAATGGTAAGTAAACGTTGCTGATGGACTACGGCTATTTCACAGTTGCACGGCTTGTTGATCATTGACAGCTTGGTATTCGAGGTAAGCAGATAAGTATGTTTACTTCGCGTTTGATAATGTTGTTGGGTTGTTTCAGCCAGAAAATAGTGTTATGAAGACGTTGGAAGGGTCGATGCAAAAGCAAATACATTTAATAACTATTTTACCGATTGTTTCTTTCTTTTTTGTACTTCTGACACATTTAGATAGATCCGCAAGACCTTTGCTCGATTAGGACGTGCATCAAGACGGAAGCTGATAAAACCCCTTCCGTTATTTATAACCGAAAATGCACCGTCTCCGTAAAGGTACTTCTAACTCTCCGTATTAAATGCTCGCGACTCACTGCCAAAGACCAAATTTACATTAACAATTGTATGAAATAAACATTTGTACAGGAAGCACGTGTCGTTATCTCTCACGGCTTTCTCGTACGTCATGTGCAAGTCAACCAGTCTGACTTTAAGGAAATCAATCTGATCACAGGCCTTCTGCAAAAGCATATACAATTAATAAATATTTTGCCGATTGTTTCTTTTTTGTACTTCTGACACATTTAGATAGATCCTCAATACCTTTGCCCGATAAGGACGTGCATCAAGACGGAAGCTGATAAAACATATTTATTTGACGTATTTCCCCTTCCGTTATTTATAACCGAAAATGCACCGTCTCCGTAAAGGTAATTCTCACTCTCCGTATTACATGCTCGCGACTCACTGCCAATAGTTAAATTTACGTTAACAATTGTCTTGAATTAAAGTTTAAGTGATTACACGGTTTACTAGCTAAAAGCATTGGAGAATCATTGAACACGACACGTCAATATTGCCATCCATTTTGTTGTTTAAAAAGAGGGCTATCACAGTCCTTAGTGTCGGAGACTTGACCTGGTGACACTGTTTTAGTCAAATGTTCAAGATTTCATTACGGCCTTCTATCGTCAAGATAAACATTTTGAAAATTAAATTATAATGCTTATTGTAAAAAAGATTTGACCGGGTGTCATTTCTTTTTACCCAACCTCAACAAGATTAAAACAAATTCTGAATAAGTTTCATCAAGATTGAGTGATAGTAGTAGCTTGTTGAGTGGAAATAATCTTTTAAACAACAACATTTTATAGTTCTGTATGTGCATGTTTTCTATTTTATGGACTGGCTTACATGTAGTTCTTAACTAGTGCGTTGACTTTTTGACAGGTTGACATTGATATTGATTCAAATGAATCTTAGCTAGCACGTCAATTATATGACAAAATTCAATTCAAAAGTTATTTGCAACAGTTGAGTTTGTAGCAAGTACTTCAACTGTGTTTAACGGGAAATTACTGTAGCTGAGTTCTATGTTATCACGTTAACTGTGTAACAAGGTTCAACACCAAATAACTTCAGCTGAGCTCTATGTTATCACGTTAACTGTATGACAAGGTTCAACAGGAAATTACTTCAGCTGAGTTCTATGTTATCATGTTAACTGTATGACAAGGTTCAACAGGAAATTGCTTTAGTTGAGTTCTAAGTTATCACGTTAAATGTATGACAAGGTTCAACGGGAAATTACTTCAGCTGAGTTCTATGTTATAACGTTAACTGTATAACAAGGTTCAACACCAAATTACTTCAGCTGAGTTCTATGTTATCACGTTAAGTTTATGACAAGGTTCAACAGGAAATTACTTCAGCTGAGTTCTATGTTATCACGTTAACTGTATGACAAGGTTCAACAGGAAATTGATTCACATGAGTTCTAAGTTATCACGTTAACTGTATGACAAGGTTCAACAGGAAATTACTTCAGCTGAGTTTTCGTGATTTTTGTGTTGATTAAAATAAAACAAAATTGCTTTGGAAGAATAGTTTTAATTTCCAGCAAACAAAAAAAGAAACAACAGTAATATGAACAAATACTGCATTCCGTAAACTTTCTCCTCACGGAGTATACACATCTATCTGTGTATATTTTCATTACAGGATTACACACAGTGTCATGAAAATTTCGCAAAATCATCTCCGGCAACATCTTAGCGTATAGTGAGGTAACATCCGACTGATTCCTCCATGCATGGTGGAGAGGAGGGTAGCTAACCCACATAGATATTGTAAATGACATTGCAAAACTCCTTATCATCTCCATATACGGTGATGCCATTCGGTGCATAGTTGGACACCAGGATTTGTTTTGTGAGATCAATGATAGGCTGCGTATCGTTATTCTTGGTCGACGTCGTCAAACTCATCGATACCGGCGTACAAAGTCTCGCCCTCGTCGGGATTCTCACCGTAAAGCTTGAACCGAAGATCGAGAACCTCGTTTTTCTTTAGACATGCGTACTGGCAGTACGTCTGCAGCAGTCCTTCTGCAACCAGGATGCGCATGCGCAGTTTGTACCGGAAACACTTGTCGTTATCTCTCACGGCTTTCTCGTACGTCATTTGCAAGTCATCCAGTCTTCCGTTAAGGAAAGCAATCTGATCACAGGCTTTCTGGAACCGACGTTCAGATTCGTACAGCTGGGCGTACATGTTGAACAATTCCATACCCATTTTCAGATATTCGTTGATTAGGGCAATGTAAACAAAAACAACAGCAGCAATCTCGTATGTCCGTAAGCAAAGAAATACGTTTTGATACGTGCAGTAACAATACATGCAGTACAGCACTCCAATTAAACGAGAATAGAGTACAACATTAATACTTCAATTACTTTTTTGTGTTTATTGAATTAATTAAAGGCACATTACATATATACATATCAATTACACTTGAGGGCGAGTAAAAGCTGTGATTTAAGTTGCTCATAAGCATGAGTTCTGGTGTCACTCAAGTAGCTTAATGGCATCCATTAAGCTTTTTCACACATCATTACGAGTGTGAATGGTAAGTAAACGTTCTGGTGTCACTCAAGTAGCTTAATGGCATCCATCAAGCTTTTTCACACCTCGTTACGAGTGTGAATGGTAAGTAAACGTTGCTGATGGACTACGGCTATTTCACAGTTGCACGGCTTGTTGATCATTGACAGCTTGGTATTCGAGGTAAGCAGATAAGTATGTTTACTTCGCGTTTTATAATGTTGTTGGGTTGTTTCAGCCAGAAAATAGTGTTATGAAGAAGTTGGAACGGTCGATGCAAAAGGAAATACATTTAATAACTATTTTGCCGATTGTTTCTTTCTTTTTTGTACTTCTGACACATTTAGATAGATCCGCAAGACCTTTGCTCGATTAGGACGTGCATCAAGACGGAAGCTGATAAAGCCCCTACCGTTATTTATAACCGAAAATGCACCGTCTCCGTAAAGGTACTTCTAACTCTCCGTATTAAATGCTCGCGACTCACTGCCAAAGACCAAATTTACATTAACAATTTATATTAAATAAACGTTTGTACAGGAAGCACGTGTCGTTATTTCTCACGGCTTTCTCGTACGTCATGTGCAAGTCAACCAGTCTGACTTTAAGGAAATCAATCTGATCACAGGCCTTCTGCAAAAGCATAAACAATTAATAAATATTTTGCCGATTGTTTCTTTTTTGTACTTCTGACACATTTAGATAGATCCTCAATACCTTTGCCCGACAAGGACGTGCATCAAGACTGAAGCTGATAAAACATATTTATTTGACGTATTTCCCCTTCCGTTATTTATAACCGAAAATGCACCGTCTCCGTAAAGGTGATTCTCACTCTCCGTATTAAATGCTCACGACTCAATGCCAAAGGTCAAATTTACGTTAACAATTGTCTTAAATAAAAGTTTATGTGGTTTCACGTTTTCTAGCTAAAAGCAGTGGAGAACCATTTACAAACTGTTGAACACGCCAATATTGCCATTTATTTTGTTGTATAAAAAGAGAGCAATGAGAGTCCTAAGTGTCGGAGACTTGACCTGGTGACAGTGTTTTGCTCAAATGTACAAGATTTCATTACGGTCTAGATATCGTCAAGATAAACATTTTGAAAATTAAATTATAATGCTTATTGTAAAAAAGAATTGACCGGGTGTCATTTCTTTTTACCCAACCTCAACAAGATTAAAACAAATTCTGAATAAGTTTCATCAATATTGAGTGATAGTAGTAGCTTGTTGAGTGTCAATAATCTTTTAAACAACAACAACATTTTCTAGATCTTTATGTGCATGTTTTCTATTTTATGGACTGGCTTACATGTAGTTCTTAACAAGTACGTTGACTTTTTGTCAGGTTGACATTGATATTGCTTCAAATGAATCTTAGCTAGCACGTCAATTATATAACAAAATTCAAAAGTTACTAGCAACAGTTGAGTTTGTAGCAAGCACGTCAACTGTGTGATAAGTTCAACAGGAAATTACTTCAGCTGAGTTCTATGTTATCACGTTAACTGTATGACAAGGTTCACCAGGAAATTATTTCAGCTGAAGTCTATGTTATCACGTTAACTGTATGACAAAGTTCAACAGGACATTGCTTCAGCTGAGTTCTAAGTTATCACGTTAACTATATGACAAGGTTCAACAGGAAATTACTTCAGCTGAGTTCTTCGTGATATTTGTCTTGATTTAAATAAAACAAAATTGCTTTGGAGGATTATTTTTAATTTCCAGCTTACAAAAACACAACAACAACAGTAATTTAAACAAAAATTGTCTTCTGTAAACTTTCTCCTCACAGAGTATACACATCTATCTGTGTATATTTTCATTAGAGGATTACAAACAGTGTCATGACAATTTCGCAAAATTATCTCCGGAAACACCTCAGCGTATAGCGAGGTTACATCCGACTGATTCCTCCATGCATGGTCGAGAGGAGGGTATCTAGCCCAAATAGATATTGTAAATGACATTGCAAAACTCATCATCATCTCCATATACGGTGATGCCATTCGGTGCATAGTTGGACACCAGGATTTGTTTTGTTAGATCAATGATAGGCTGCGCATCGTTATTCTTGGTCGGCGTCGTCAAACTCATCTTACCGGCTTACAAAGTCTCGCCCTCGTCGGGATTTTCACCGTAAGGCTTGAACCGAAGATCGAGAATTTCGTTTTTCTTTTGGCATGCGTAATGGCAGTACGTCTGCAGCAGTCCTTCTGCCACCAGGATGCGCATGCGCAGTTTGTACCGGAAACACTTGTCGTTATCTCTCACGGCTTTCTCGTACGTCATTTGCAAGTCATACAGTCATCCGTTAAGGAAAGCAATCTGATCACAGGCTTTCTGGAACCGACGTTCAGATTCGTACAGCTGGGCGTACATGTTGAACAATTCCATACCCATTTTCAGATATCCGTTGATTAGGGCAATGAAAACAAAAATGACAGCAGCAAAATCGTATGTTTGTCCGTAAGCAAAGAAATACGTTTTGATACGTGCAGAAACAATACATGCAGTACAGCACCCCAATTTAACGAGAATAGAGTACAGCATTAATACTTCAATTACTTTTTTGTGTTTATTGAATTAATTAAAGGCATATTACTTACATACATATCACTTACATTTGAGAGCGAGTCAAAACTGTGATTAAAGTTGCTCATCGACATGAGTTCTGGTGTCACTCAAGTAGCTTAATGGCATCCATCAAGCTTTTTCACACCTCGTAACGAGTGTGAATGGTTAGTAAAAGTTGATGATGGACTACGGCTATTTCACAGTTGCACGACTTGTTGAACATTGACAGCTTGGTATTCGAGGTAAGCACATAAGTATGTTTACTTCGCGTTTTATAATGTTGTTGGGTTGTTTCAGCCAAGAAATAGTGTTATGCAGAAGTTGGAACGGTCGATGCAAAAGCAAATACATTTAATAACTATTTTGTCGATTGTTTCTGTCTTTTGTGTACTTCTGACACATTTAGATAGATCCACAACATCTTTGCCCGATTAGGACGTCCATCAAGACGGAAGCTGATAAAACATATTTATTTGACGTATTTTCCCTTCCGTTATTTATAACCGAAAATGCACCGTCTCCTGAACGGTACATCTCACTCCCCGTATTAAATGCTCGCGACTTACTGCCAAAGGTCACCTTTACATTAACAATTGTCTTGAATTAAAGTTTAAGTGATTACACGGTTTACAAGCTAAAAGCATTGGAGAATCATTAAAAAACTGGTGAACACGACACGTCAATATTGCCATCCATTTTGTTGTTTAAAAAGAGGGCGATCACAGTCCTTAGTGTCGGAGAATGACCTGGTGACAGTGTTTTAGTCAAATGTTCAAGATTTCATTACGGCCATAATATCGTCAAGATAAACATTTTGAAAATTAAATTATAATGCTTATTGTAAAAAAGATTTGACCGGGTGTCATTTCTTTTGACCCAACCTCAACAAGATTAAAACAAATTCTGAATAAGTTTCATCAAGATTGAGTGATAGTAGTAGCTTGTTGAGTGGACATAATCTTTTAAACAACAACATTTTATAGTTCTGTATGTGCATGTTTTCTATTTTATGGACTGGCTTACATGTAGCTCTTAACTAGTGCGTTGACTTTTTGACAGGTTGACATTGATATTGATTCAAATGAATCTTAGCTAGCACGTCAATTATATGACAAAATTCAATTCAAAAGTTATTTGCAACAGTTGAGTTTGTAGCAAGCACTTCAACTGTGTTCAACGGGAAATTACTGTAGCTGAGTTCTATATTCTCACGATAACTGTATAACAAGGTTCAACACCAAATAACTTCAGCTGAGCTCTATGTTATCACGTTAACTGTATGACAAGGTTCAACAGGAAATTACTTCAGCTGAGTTCTATGTTATCATGTTAACTGTATGACAAGGTTCAACAGGAAATTGCTTTAGTTGAGTTCTAAGTTATCACGTTAAATGTATGACAAGGTTCAACGGGAAATTACTTCAGCTGAGTTCTATGTTATAACGTTAACTGTATAACAAGGTTCAACACCAAATTACTTCAGCTGAGTTCTATGTTATCACGTTAAGTTTATGACAAGGTTCAACAGGAAATTACTTTAGCTGAGTTCTATGTTATCACGTTAACTGTATGACAAGGTTCAACAGGAAATTGATTCACCTGAGTTCTAAGTTATCACTTTAACTGTATGACAAGGTTCAACAGGAAATTACTTCAGCTGAGTTCTTCGTGATTTTTGTGTTGATTAAAATAAAACAAAATTGCTTTGGAAGAATAGTTTTAATTTCCAGCAAACAAAAAAAGAAACAACAGTAATATGAACAAATACTGCATTCCGTAATCTTTCTCCTCACGGAGTATACACATCTATCTGTGTATATTTTCATTACAGGATTACACACAGTGTCATGAAAATTTCGCAAAATCATCTCCGGAAACATCTTAGCGTATAGTGAGGTAACATCCGACTGATTCCTCCATGCATGGTGGAGAGGAGGGTAGCTAACCCACATAGATATTGTAAATGACATTGCAAAACTCCTTATCATCTCCATATACGGTGATGCCATTCGGTGCATAGTTTGACACCAGGATTTGTTTTGTGAGATCAATGATAGGCTGCGTATCGTTATTCTTGGTCGGCGTCGTCAAACTCATCGATACCGGCGTACAAAGTCTCGCCCTCGTCGGGATTCTCACCGTAAAGCTTGAACCGAAGATCGAGAACCTCGTTTTTCTTTAGGCATGCGTACTGGCAGTACGTCTGCAGCAGTCCTTCTGCAACCAGGATGCGCATGCGCAGTTTGTACCGGAAACACTTGTCGTTATCTCTCACGGCTTTGTCGTACGTCATTTGCAAGTCATCCAGTCTTCCGTTAAGGAAAGCAATCTGATCACAGGCTTTCTGGAACCGACGTTCAGATTCGTACAGCTGGGCGTACATGTTGAACAATTCCATACCCATTTTCAGATATTCGTTGATTAGGGCAATGTAAACAAAAACAACAGCAGCAATCTCGTATGTCCGTAAGCAAAGAAATACGTTTTGATACGTGCAGTAACAATACATGCAGTACAGCACTCCAATTAAACGAGAATAGAGTACAACATTAATACTTCAATTACTTTTTGTGTTTATTGAATAATTAAAGGCACATTACATATATACATATCATTTACACTTGAGAGCGAGTAAAAGCTGTGGTTTAAGTTGCTCATAAGCATGAGTTCTGGTGTCACTCAAGTAGCTTAATGGCATCCATCAAGCTTTTATACACCTCATTACGAGTGTGAATGGTAAGTAAACGTTCTGGTGTCACTCAAGTAGCTTAATGGCATCCATCAAGCTTTTTCACACCTCGTTACGAGTGTGATTGGTAAGTAAACGTTGCTGATGGACTACGGCTATTTCACAGTTGCACGGCTTGTTGATCATTGACAGCTTGGTATTCGAGGTAAGCAGATAAGTATGTTTACTTCGCGTTTTATAATGTTGTTGGGTTGTTTCAGCCAGAAAATAGTGTTATGAAGAAGTTGGAACTGTCGATGCAAAAACAAATACATTTAATAACTATTTTGCCGATTGTTTCTTTCTTTGTTTTACTTCTGACGCATTTAGATAGATCCGCAAGACCTTTGCTCGATTAGGACGTGCATCAAGACGGAAGCTGAAAACCCCCTTCCATTATTTATAACCGAAAACGCACCGTCTCCGTTAAGGTACTTCTAACTCTCCGTATTAAATGCTCGCGACTCACTGCCAAAGACCAAATTTACATTAACAATTGTATTAAATAAACGTTCGAACCGGAAGCACGTGTTGTTATCTCTCACGGCTTTCTCGTACGTCATGTGCTAGTCAACCGGTGTGTCTTTAAGGAAATCAATCGGATCACAGGCCTTCTGCAAATGCATATACAAGTAATAAATGTTTTGCCGATTGTTTCTTTTTTGTACTTCTGACACATTTTGATAGATCCTCAATACCTTTGCCCGATAAGGACGTCCATCAAGACGGAAGCTGATAAAACATATTTATTTGACGTATTTCCCCTTCCGTTATTTATAACCGAAAATGCACCGTCTCCGTAAAGGTACTTCTCACTCTCCGTATTAAATGCTCGCGACTCACTGCCAAAGGTCAAATTTACGTTAACAATTGTCTTAAATTAAAGTTTAAGTGGTTTCACGTTTTCAAGTTAAAAGCAGTGGAGAACCATTTACAAACTGTTGAACACGTCAATATTGCCATTTATTTTGTTGTATAAAAAGAGAGCAATGAGAGTCCTAAGTGTCGGAGACTTGACCTGGTGACAGTGCTTTGCTCAAATGTACAAGATTTCATTACGGCCTTGATATCGTCAAGATAAACATTTTTAAAATTAAATTATAATGCTTATTGTAAAAAAGAATTGACCGGGTGTCATTTTTTTACCCAACCTCAACAAGATTAAAACAAATTCTGAATAAGTTTAATCAATGTTGAGTGATAGTTATAGCTTGTTGAGTGGCAATAATCTTTTAAACAACAACAACTACATTTTCTAGATCTTAATGTGCATGTTTTCTATTTTATGGACTGGCTTACATGTAGTTCTTAACTAGTACGTTGACTTTTTGACAGGTTGACATTGATATTGCTTCAAATGAATCTTAGCTAGCACGTCAATTATATAACAAAATTCAAAAGTTACTATCAATAGTTGAGTTTGTAGCAAGCACGTCAATTGTGTGACAAGTTCAACAGGAAATTAATTCAGCAGAGATCCAATTTATCACGTTAACTGTATGACAAGGTGTAACGGAAATTACTTCAGCTGAGTTCAATGTTATCACGTTAACTGTATAACAAGGTTCAACACCAAATTACTTCAGCTGAGTTCTATGCTATCACGTTAACTGTATGGCAAGGTTCAACGGGAAAAATATTTCAGCTGAGTTCTATGTTATCACGTTAACTGTATGACGAGGTTCAACGGGAAATTACTTCAGCTGAGTGCTATGTTATTACGTCAACAGTATGCCAAGATTCAACAGGAAATTTATTGAGCTGAGTTCTATGTTATCACGTTAACTGTGTAACAAGGTTCAACACCAAATTACTTCAGCTGAGTTCTATGCTATCACGTTAACTGTATGGCAAGGTTCAACGGGAAAAATATTTCAGCTGAGTTCTATGTTATCACGTTAACTGTATGACAAGGTTCAACGGGAAATTACTTAAGCTGAGTTCTATGTTATCACGTCAACAGTATGCCAAGATTCAACAGGAAATTTATTGAGCTGAGTTCTATGTTATCACGTTAACTGTGCAGCAAGGTTCAACAGGAAATTACTTCAGCTGAGTTCTATGTTATCACGTTAACTGTATGACAAGGTACAACAGGAAATTACTTCAGCTGAAGTCTATGTTATCACGTTAACTGTATGACAAAGTTCAACAGGACATTGCTTCAGCTGAGTTCTAAGTTATCACGTTAACTATATGACAAGGTCCAACAGGAAATTACTTCAGCTGAGTTCTTCGTGATTTTTGTCTTTATTTAAATAAAACAAAATTGCTTTGGAGGATTGTTTTTAATTTCCAGCTAACAAAAAAAAGAAACAACAGTAATTTAAACAAATATTATCTTCTGTAAACTTTCTCCTCACGGAGTATACACATCTATCTGTGTATATTTTCATCAGAGGATTACAAACAGTGTCATGACAATTTCGCAAAATCATCTCCGGAAACACCTTAGCGTATAGTGAGTTTACATCCGACTGATTCCTCCGTGCATCGTCGAGAGGAGGGTATCTAACCCAAATAGATATTGTAAATGACATTGCAAAACTCCACATCATCTCCATATACTGTGATGCTATTCAGTGCATAGTTGAACACCAGGATTTGTTTTGTGAGCTCAATGATAGGCTGCGTAGCGTTATTCTTGGTCGGCGTCGTCAAACTCATCGATACCGGCGTACAAAGTCTCGCCCTCGTCGGGATTCTCACCGTAAAGCTTGAGCCGAAGATCGAGAACCTTGTGTTTCTTTAGGCATGCGTACTGGCAGTACGTCTGCAGCAGTCCTTCTGCCACCAGGATGCGCATGCGCAGTTTGTACCGGAAACACTTGTCGTTATCTCTCACGGCTTTCTCGTACGTCATTTGTCATTTGCAAGTCATCCAGTCTGCCGTTAAGGAAAGCAATCTGATCACATGCCTTCTGGAACCGACGTTCATATTCGTACAGCTGGGCGTACATGTGGAACATTTCCATACCCATTTTCAGATACCCGTTGATTAGGGCAATGAAAACAAAAACAACAGCAGCAATCTCGTATGTTTGTCCGTAAGCAAAGAAATAAGTTTGTATTGTGCTGTTTTGTACTGTTTGGGCAATCGGTCACTTGCCTTAAATAAAGGACCAACTAATTGTTTTTAATGAAAATTCAATACTGCTCCAGCAGCTGGAGTTTCACTTCTTTATATTGATACGTGCAGTAACAATACATGCAGTACAGCATCCCAATTAAACGAGAATAGAGTACAACATTAATACTTCGATTATTTTTTGTGTTTATTGAATTAATTAAAGGCGTATTAATTATATACATATCAATTACACTTGAGAGCTAGTAAAAGCTGTGATTTAAGTTGCTCATCAACATGAGTTATGGTGTCACTCAAGTAGCTTAATGGCATCCATCAAGCTTTTCACACCTCGTAACGAGTGTGAATGGTTAGTAAAAGTTGCTCATGGACTACGGCTATTTCACAGTTGCACGACTTGTTGATCATTGACAGCTTGGTATTGAAGGTAAGCAGATAAGTATGTTTACTTCGCGTTTTATAATGCTGTTGGGTTGTTTCAGCCAGAAAATAGTGTTATGCAGAAGTTGGAACGGTCGATGCAAAAGCAAATACATTTAATAACTATTTTGCCGATTGTTTCTGTCTTTTGTGTACTTCTGACGCATTTAGATAGATCCGCAACACCTTTGCCCGATTAGGACGTCCATCAAGACGGAAGCTGATAAAACATATTTATTTGACGTATTTTCCCTTCCGTTATTTATAACCGAAAATGCACCGTCTCCTTAACGGTACATCTTACTACCCGTATTAAATGCTCGCGACTTACTGCCAAAGGTCACCTTTACATTAACAATTGTCTTGAATTAAAGTTTAAGTGATTTCACGGTTTACTAGCTAAAAGCATTGGAGAATCATTAAAAAACTGGTGAACACGACACGTCAATATTGCCATCCATTTTGTTGTTTAAAAATAGGGCCATCACAGTCCTTAGTGTCGGAGACTTGACCTGGTGACAGTGTTTAGTCAAATGTTCATGATTTCATTACGGCTTTAATATCGCCAAGATAAACATTTTGAAAATTAAATTATAATGCTTATTGTAAAAAAGATTTGACCGGGTGTCATTTCTTTTTACCCAACCTCAACAAGATTAAAACAAATTCTGAATAAGTATCATCAAGATTGAGTGATAGTAGTAGCTTGTTGAGTGGCAATAATCTTTTAAACAACAACATTTTATAGTTCTGTATGTGCATGTTTTCTATTTAATGGACTGGCTTACATGTAGTTCTTAACTAGTGCGTTGACTTTTTGACAGGTTGACATTGATATTGATTCAAATGAATCTTAGCTGGCACGTCAATTATATGACAAAATTCAATTCAAAAGTTATTTGCAACAGTTGAGTTTGTAGCAAGCACGTCAACTGTGTTCAACGGGAAATTACTATAGCTGAGTTCTATATTCTCACGTTAACTGTATAACAAGGTTCAACACCAAATAACTTCAGCTGAGCTCTATGTTATCACGTTAACTGTATGACAAGATTCAACAGGAAATTACTTCAGCTGAGTTCTATGTTATCATGTTAACTGTATAACAAGGTTCAACAGGAAATTGCTTTAGTTGAGTTCTAAGTTATCACGTTAAATGTATGACAATGTTCAACGAGAAATTACTTCAGCTGAGTTCTATGTTATAACGTTAACTGTATAACAAGGTTCAACACCAAATTACTTCAGCTGAGTTCTATGTTATTACGTTAAGTGTATGACAGGGTTCAACAGGAATTTACTTCAGCAGAGTTCTATGTTATCACGTTAACTGTATGACAAGGTTCAACAGGAAATTGATTCACCTGAGTTCTAAGTTATCACGTTAACTGTATGACAAGGTTCAACAGGAAATTACTTAAGCTGAGTTCTTCGTGATTTTTGTGTTGATTTAAATAAAACAAAATTGCTTTGGAAGAATATTTTTAATTTCCAGCAAACAAAAAAAGAAACAACAGTAATATGAACAAATACTGCATTCTGTAAACTTTCTCCTCACGGAGTATATACATCTATATGTGTATATTTTCATTACAGGATAACAAACAGTGTCATGAAAATTTCGCAAAATCATCTCCGGAAACATCTTAGCGTATAGTGAGGTTACATCCGACTGATTGCTCCAGGCATGGTCGAGAGGAGGGTAGCTAACCCAAATAGATATTTTAAATGACATTGCAAAACTCATCATCATCTCCATATACGGTGATGCCATTCAGTGCATAGTTGGACACCAGGATTTGTTTTGTGAGATCAATGATAGGCTGCGTATAGTAATTCTTGGTCGGCGTCGTCAAACTCATCGAAACCGGCGTACAAAGTCTCGCCCTCGTCGGGATTCTCACCGTAAAGCTTGAACCGAAGATCGAGAACCTCGTTTTTATTTAGGCATGCGTACTGGCAGTACGTCTGCAGCAGTCCTTCTGCAACCAGGATGCGCATGCGCAGTTTGAATCGGAAACACTTGTCTTTATCTCTCACGGCTTTCTCGTACGTCATTTGCAAGTCATCAAGTCTTCCGTTAAGGAAAGCAATCTGTTCACAGGCTTTCTGGAACCCACGTTCAGATTCGTACAGCTGGGCGTACATGTTGAACATTTCCATACCCATTTTCAGATATTCGTTTATTTGGGTAATGAAAACAAAAACAACAGCAGCAATCTCGTATGTTTGTCCGTAAGCAAAGAAATACGTTTTGATACGTGCAATAACAATACATGCAGTACAGCACCCCAATTAAACGAGAATAGAGTACAACATTAATACTCCGATTATTTTTTGTGTTTATTGAATTAATTAAAGGCGTATTAATTATATACATATCAATTACACTTGAGAGCTAGTAAAAGCTGTGATTTAAGTTGCTCATCAACATGAGTTATGGTGTCACTCAAGTAGCTTAATGGCATCCATCAAGCTTTTCACACCTCATTACGAGTGTGAATGGTAAGTAAACGTTCTGGTGTCACTCAAGTAGCTTAATGGCATCCATCAAGCTTTTCACACCTCGTAACGAGTGTGAATGGTAAGTAAACGTTCTGGTGTCACTCAAGTAGCTTAATGGCATCCATCAAGCTTTTTCACACCTCGTTACGAGTGTGAATGGTTAGTAAAAGTTGCTCATGGACTACGGCTATTTCACAGTTGCACGACTTGTTGATCATTGACAGCTTGGTATTGAAGGTAAGCAGATAAGTATGTGTACTTCGCGTTTTATAATGCTGTTGGGTTGTTTCAGCCAGAAAATAGTGTTATGCAGAAGTTGGAACGGTCGATGCA
Organism: Dreissena polymorpha; assembly: GCF_020536995.1. NCBI lineage: Eukaryota > Metazoa > Mollusca > Bivalvia > Myida > Dreissenidae > Dreissena > Dreissena polymorpha. The sequence goes on from NC_068356.1 coordinate 6,670,954, forward strand.
AAAGCAAATACATTTAATAACTATTTTGCCGATTGTTTCTTTCTTTTTTGTACTTCTGACACATTTAGATAGACCCGAACAACCTTTGCCCGATAAGGACGTGCATCAAGACGGAAGCTGATAAAACATATTTATTTGACGTATTTTCCCTTCCTTTATTTATAACCGAAAATGCACCGTCTCCGTAACGGTACTTCTCACTCTCCGTATTAAATGCTCGCGACTCACTGCCAACGGTCAAATATACATTAACAATTGTTTTAAATTAAAGTTTAAGTGGTTTCACGGTTTTCTAGCTAAAAGCAGTGGAGAATCATTTAAAAACTGGTGAACACGTCAATATTGCCATTTATTTTGTTGTTTAAAAACAGAGCCATGACAGTCCCTAGTTTCAGAGACTTGACGTAATTTCCTGTTGAACCTTGTTATCACGTTAACTGTATGACAAGGTTCAACAGGAAATTACTTCAGCTGAGTTCTATGTTATCACGTTAACTGTATGACAAGGTTCTACAGGAAATTGCTTCAGCTCAATTCTAAGTTATCACATTAACTGAATGACAAAGTTCAACAGGAAATTACTTCAGCTGAGTTCTTCGTGATTTTTGTCTTGATTTAATTAAAACAAAATTGCTTTGGAAGAACAAAAAAAGAAACAACAGTAGTTTAAACAAATATTGCCTTTTGTAAACTGTCTCCTCACGGAATATACACATATTTTTGTGTATATTTTCATTTCGAGGCTTAGAACGACGGGAGCGCGAGCCTTGGCGAGCGCTTTCGGTGTTCGAGCCGAGCAACATAAACTTCTCTGTTGCTAAAGAAACTTCAGCGTACAGTTTACATAGTATTGACAGACCTGTATGCTGAAGCTAATCCCGTATCGAAAGTCAACCAGAGTCATAACATATTTATGTCAAGCTATAAATCAAAGAAAGCTCATTTTCTTGGATACATTTCTACATATATTGGTGAATGAATATAAAATACTGCATTGGGGATTATTTTAAGGTTCAAATGTTTCAAATGCATCTTACAATATACGAAAATAACTCTCATCAGTCTGAAATTCACAATTTTGACGCCATTGTCGCTTTGTCACGTGACGAGTTTTCATTTCGATACTTTCAGATCGACCTTGACATTATTTGCTGAAATTGTAAACATTACTTTCGTTTTCTGAAATCTATTATTTGTGATAAACAACTTACGTCTGGTGGATTATAAGACTGATTTCAGTGTGAATCCGGTAGTTTTAAATAATATTTACTTTGAGTTTGTATTTACACTACAATTTGTTTACAAAACAAGCGAGAATAATATAAAAAAAATACCGGGAAATGTCATTCTGAATTTGAAAACACTTGAGCACATGGTATGTTACTAAAAATAGAAATAATGTCATATGACCGTAAAATCTCGGGAGATTCGCATTTCAAGTAAGTCTGACACATCGGTGTTTTTCTCGATATGTAAAATCAGAATAGATAAATTTGAAATGTTTAAGATAGTATTTTGTGAAAGATTATATCAGTTAAATGTAAAAATGTCAATCTTTCCGATCAAGTGGTTGATTTGGGACAATAACTGCATTTAAAAGCTGTTTTGGACCGGTATTTATTGACTGTCAACTTTTCGGGAATTTCTGGATGACTTTCCTAATGGGGTTGGTCCATAACTATAAAGTCGCGCCAGTCAAAAATCATAAAAAGCGACATTTAAAGTTATGGTAGCCAGAACTAACTTCTCTGTATTCAACGCTAAGCCTAGTATTCTATTTATCCCATTTGATTTTTTTTCAACGTGACATTTAACATAAACAGATCTAATAACCTAAACAAGAATTTTATTTCAGTCTTAAAAGCGCTTAAAATCTAACGAATGTAACCATGCGTAGTGATATAAATGTATTTGTTCTGGTACGAAAATAGTCTTTAAAAAATTCACACACAAACTGTTAAACAGGTAATAATATCACCATATGCCTCGATGAAATTTTACGCAGTATGCGAATTGTAACACATAACGACCGCAAAAAGAAGATTTTACTTTACTATAATTCATTTTATTTTCGAAAGAAAATGATCAAAATCCAATATGGCGGCGATTGCTCCTGACAAAATGATGTCGATGTCCACATTATGATACATGTACACCATCGACGACCTTGACAATTTCGACAAGTAAACAGACAATTGCAGCGACTGACACTTTATTTGACTTAATATACAGGGCAATACGTTTTCCGAGTTCGGACGACGAATTTAAGGATGCGCAGAACGTGTTTTTTTATAAAATGTTATGGGTATGCCGTGTGTGATCCGATGCATCAATGGCGCCCATGTTAAAATCATTTCCCCGAGAACAGGGAACGACAAAAGTACAAACAAAAAGCAAAACACGTTCGAACTAGTTTCTTACCTTTAATTATCCTTTAAAACCCATCTAATAATCCATTTAACTCTATAATTGACGATTTTGCATTTAGGGTCTTTAATAATTATTTTAGCATAGTTAAATAAAGACCATTATGCCATCCTATCACTATATTCCAATGAGTTTACGAACTCAATAAACTTTCTTCTTCATCACACGCTACATCATGTACTCTATGTACATTACTGCTGTTAAAATGAACCGGAGCAGTTTATTAAATAAAAGCCGTTGGTAAACTCGGTTGCATTTGCAGATTTCTGCATACAAACATAATTATGTTTAAACTTGCACAATGTTTTATTTGTCTATGGTAAATGCCCATATTGTACAAAACAATTTAATATATAAATACACAAAGAATGGAAAACATTCCATTACACAACAGATAAATGAGTGGATAATACCCGTATACAAAATGGGACGTTCCGAATTCCAGTGTGGTGCTATTTTTACCATCTTATACTTTACACAGCTCTATGCCTAACGTGAATTAAATCGGAAAGCAAATATTGCAGATTATTTATGAATTGTGCGATATTTGTATGGTTTGTTGTACATTCTTAAATGTCAAAAGTATATGGATGGATTATAAACAATGCACATTACACGAAATAAGGAACATGTGATAAATTGACAATTATGTCGATATACAGTACATGTTCATGTGAAATAAGTCGCGTTTATAATAAAGCGTAAAAAAAATGGGGAAAATGACGCAATAAGTATGTCATTTTATGGCGCCATCAATCAGCTGATTCATTATACGGATGGCGAAAAATTATGTCATATGACTAGATTTCATACTTTTGAAGCTAAGTTTTCTCGACTTTATTTCTTATGAAAAATCATTCAGTGGTAAAGTAAAAAGTAGTCCGTGCACGCGACAGGTATATCCCACAAGGTTGAATACAGGCTAGTATATTCCATAAGGTGTTATACCGTCAATGTCGCGTTGAAAATGGGATAAAATATACACTGTTGTCATTATCAAAATTTTGTTATGAATCATAGTGTCTTGTATTACACACCGGTTGACGTAAACACCATTCAACAGACACATCTTTATGCCGCCCTTCGAAGAAAAGCGGGTATATTGTTTTGCACATGTCGGTCGGTCCGTCCGTCCGGATTCAGGATAATACCTCAAGAACACTTAGGCCTGGGATCATGAAACTTCATAGGAACATTGACCATGACTGGCAGATGACCCTATTGATGTTAAGGTCACTAAGTCAAAGGTCAAGGTCACAGTGACTCGAAACAGGTAACATGGTTTCCGGATGATAACTCAATAACGCTTAGGCCAAGGTTTATGAAACATTTAGGAACATTAATCATGACTGGCAGATGGCGCCTATTGATTTTCAGGTCACTAGGTCAAACGTTAAGGTCACAGTGACTTGAAACAGTAAAATGGTTTCCGGATGATAACTCAAGTACGCTTAGGCATAGGATCATGAAACTTCATAGGCACATTGATCATGACTGGCAGATGGCCCCTATTGATTTTCAGGTCCCTAGGTCAAAGGTCAAGGTCACAGTGACTCAAAACAGGTAAATGGTTTCCGGATGATAATTCAAGAATGCTTAGGCCTAGGATCATGAAACTTCATTCACACAATGGCTGCCACTACAACTGACAGCCCATTTGGGGGGCATGCGTGTTTTACAAACAGCCCTTGTTAATGTAGCGACATCTAAATAGAAATTAGTAACTAAATTAAAATCTTCATGTATATGGAATAAATAATTTTTCGCCTAAGCACCGTATGTGTTTCGTCACGACTTGCATTTATCAGCGGGTCATAAAAATGTGACAAACCAATAATACTTGTTTCATTATGTCATATGGTAAACATCGCATAGAAGTAGGATTAGCAGAAATAGTAATAGTAGTACTCGATGTTCAACATTCGGATGTTACGGCAGATCTGGTAGTGGCAAATTACGAAATGTCTAAACTTAAGTTACAATCAAATGACGACGCAATATTTAAATATATTTATTTACATACAAGTGTTTGTTAAATAAACAGTATATATTTTCCAATCTAAAACCAAATTATAAATTCCAAATAAATCAACCTAAAGCACCTTGAAAAAATGAAACATTTCATCAAATCTACATTAGACACTTTATGGCAGGTTTTCAGTGCTTGCAGTATTATTGGAGTGTTAGCTGTTTTTGCGGATGGTGGCGAGGATCCAGGGCCGGAAGGAGGACACGCGCGTGTAGACGTTCGGCTTGTTGGCCTGGCGACATCCGTTGTAGCCCCAGGAAGTGGCCCCTGCCAACTCCCAAGAGGTCTCGCCCTTTCGGACACACGACAGGGGGCCACCGGAATCACCCTGTAACAACATTAAATGTGCAATATATTTTGGGAAATATTTCGTTGTCAACATATCGTAGCAGTTTAAATGTTTGCTGCTTTAGTGTGATGCATGAGCGCACATTGCCCACGCCCACGTCTCCGAGGCCGACATAGATCGGGAAGTTACATGATATGAAAAGCGTCTAAACGCATGCCGTTTACGTAAGTCGCTAATATTGTACGTACGTTGCACGCGCCAATATCCCCGAGGCCGACGCAGATCTGGGACTCGAGAATGTAGTCGCCCCACATCTTACGACAGACGTCATTGGCGGTGATGTTAACACGCAGTTCGTTCAGCTTCGTTTCATCTCCAGTGTCTGCATTGGGATAAAACTTGTACAATGACACTTGACTGTCTTACGGCGAATGACAAACTGTGTACAACAGGTTCATATCAGTTACAGTGATTTCACACGCGCGCACACTTTATGTATTGAAAGTCTTTTTAAACGATTTTATCACTAGAACGAAAACGCAAGCTTTCGAACGCATACAAGACGGATATTTACGGTAAGTACATATCATAGTCTTTCTGTACTCTCTTATTTGGGAAGTATTGCTATTCACATATCCTAAGGTTCGAAACAAGCGAAATTTATCATTAACAACTTAAAAAAGCATCGCATATATAGCATCTGGCACGAGTTGTCATATCATACCATATTTTATTAAACGAGTTCAGGAATTTTATTAGCAAGCGAGCCTTTGGCGAGCTTACTAACGAATTTCCTGGACGAGTTTAATAAAATTTGGTATGAAATGACGAGTGTCAGATCTTTTTTATTACATGCTTTTAAAAGAGCAAATTAAATAAATTTACGCAAACATAATGATAAATCTCAAATGTTGTTTACATTTCCTGACGTCATTTGACGTTGCGACGCCACTATAGCAAAATGACAAAATGCGATTGGTCAATAGAACGAAAACTAAGCCAATGAAAACGCTTCAAAAGTATATTACATATAAAGGTTATATTACATGGGGAAACACGGTATGGCATGTGATTAATACTATTTCATTGCCAAAATCAATGTATCTGCAAAACAGGTTCACTATTAACCGTAATTTTGCATTTGCAGTAATTGAATGACTAGCTTTTAATCCTAACTGTCATCAGAACCTACCTTTCGTATCACCCCAACCGGAGATCCAACACTCATCACCACGGGACGTGTTGTACTCCCTGCCAATTTGCGGTACGCAGGCCGGAAACACGTGGTGACCAAGGATCGCCGGCGCCGACAGCTTCAGCAAAGCGATATCGTGGGGTATGGCGACGCCCTTATTGTACTCCGGGTGCTGAGATTTAAGTCAAAAGTTAAGAATAATATGTATAGAACATTTTTGTCAACTGCACCCACGTGGATCTGTACGACTCTGTACTATACTGAAATATACTGTAATATATAAATAATGGATACAACTCGACCTCTGCAGTCCGGAGATGGGTTCGTCACTTTAAATTCAGTTTTTAAATTGCATTAAAATACAAATAAAGAAAATATATTTATTGATTTCTATTAATAATTCATGAAACAGTTTATAATAATCGGTTTCTTATACGCACATTCTGCGACAATCTTTACTACATGTAATACGTTGAGTATTTTTACAATTTACCAGTCAGTCAATTTTCAACTTTACAAGGGTTAGCTACTTGCTATGGACAATAAAACTATCGTATATCGAATAGTAGTTAAGAAGGAAATTACTCAAATGCGTTTAATGAAAAATAACCAATTATGTTTTATCCCCCGCCCCTCGTTTTAATGCAAATGGTGTCTGTTGTTCTGTATTTTGTTTTGCGCGTCTTATTAACGGCAGTGCACAAAAGAACAAAAAGCCAAATATGAGCAATAATATCGCTTGTTATGAAATGACGTTTGGCACCGACATTTATTGACAAGACGGCTGTCGAAGTAAAAATAAAGTATATCTTTTGCAAGTTTTGCTTACATTGTATTTGGCAAACGTTTGGAACAATTTTGGAATATAATAAGTCATAAATAGTTTTTACCAAAAACATTATAAATCCAATAGCATATTTTGGTTCGTTTGTAAAACACGTTATATTCCATTTCCCTACAGTATTATGGTGAAGCCGAGGTTACGATCCGGAAAGAACATATGTTAATTTGTTGTTGACCGACACACTAAACGTCATTTTTGCCAAACAGAGAACTGCTAGAACTGTTGTTTAGTTTTGTTAAAAATCTACAGGGCCCTCACACTACTTTGGGGGAAGGGGTCCGCAGACCTTAGGAGGGGGAATTTTCGCGGCGTTTCCCTTTTTGGGGGATTTTTTTACTTACTCTCTCATTATTTCATTTGTACACGTTTGCACTATATTCATTGCATTTTTCATAACTTAGTATGTTTGAAAAGATTTAATTGAAATAGAATTGAGGTATAATAATCATGAGACACATCTTTCTATTAAAAAAAAAAAAAAATAATTTTTTTTTTTTTTTTTGGGGGGGGGGGGAATTTTCCCCCCAAAAGGGGAAAAAAGTATACTTTTCAGGTGGGGGACTGCCACCGAAATTCGGCGGCAGATTTGATAGATTGAGGGCTCTGATCTATTTTTAACTTTGATGATCATCTATGTAGCAAACAGAGTGATTTGAATAAATTTAAAAAACAATCATCCAAGAATCATTCATGTGATGTTTTTATAAACGGTTTAGGAGGAGATTGCTCTCAACGGAAAGTTTACGTACGACGCCCGACACGACTTACGTCGGGCAATGGCGGTTTCTGAATCCCACAATGTGATTTGCACTGGCGCGAGCTAAAAGTAAGCGTGTCATTTGTTGGGAGTCCATATACTGAGTACAGTATAATATGTATTAATTCTTTTCCTTTACGAATAGACTCAATGCTTTCTATTGATCTAGTAGTGATCGGCTATTCGAATACACTACATGTCCTATTGCATCACCCGTTTCGCGAATACGCCCCACCCGATACAAGCGTACACCTACCGAAAATACAGAGGCCTTGAACACTTGCTCGCGACCGGGGTCAGTTATCTCTCGGTTGTGTTCCCCAAGCACTACCCTCGCCACTGAGGTCACCCTAAAATGTGTAAGAAACTGCGAATTTGCTGAAACTAGCATGTTGCAGACAAAATCAAAGGCAGAAAAAATAATAGGAAAACACAAAATTATTGATGATATTTGAAGTACGACGCTCTTTATATTTTTATTAGAGCAATTGTTGCAGAAAGTGTGAAATTTAAAGATAAAAAAAAACATTAATCAACTTAAACCTTAACAACTCAATCATAATATATCTGAAGATATTTCGGAATGTTTTTGGTGTGACATCAGTTTAAAAGCTATTTATTGCAAGCGTCATCAATTCTCACCCTTCAACACAGTGTGCTGCGGTTAAAACCCACTGTGCCGCTATTAAGGATCCTCCGCAAAAGTGAAATTTATCCGACTTCTGGAGGGATGCCTGCCATGGCCACGTGTGTGGCTTTGCTTCCGTCCCTCCCACAATGCGGCTCTGACCTCCCTGAAGGACCGGAAGTAGGCCACTTCTAGTTAAGTAGGGGTCTCCGCACTCGTACGGAACTGTAGTTTACATAAAATATATATAAACAAGCAAATTGCAATGATAATGATACCATGGAATAATTATATAATACATGACACTTGGAGCATTTTTGTATATAATCAAACTACGATGGCGTTAGACAGTAAGAATTGAACAGGAAGACGTTAGTCAGTAATAATTAAACAGGATGGCGTTAGACAGTAATAATTTAACAGGATGTCGTTGGTCAGTAATAATTAAACAGGATGGCGTTAGACAGTGAGAATTAAACAACGATGGCGTTAGACAGTAAGAATTAAACAACGATGGCGTTAGACAGTAAGAATTAAACAGGATGGCGCTAGTCAGTAATAATTAAACAGGATGGCGTTAGACAGTAAGAATTAAACAACGATGGCGTTATACAGTAAGAATTAAACAATGATGGCGTTAGACAGTAAGAATTAAACAGTATGGCTATAGTCAGTAATAATTATTAAACATGATGGCGTTAGACAGTAAGAATTAAGTAACGATGGCGTTAGACAGTAAGAATTAAACAACGATGGAGTTAGTCAGTATGACTTTAGTCAGTAATAATTATTAAACATGATGGCGTTAGACAGTAAGAATTAAGTAACGATGGCGTTAGACAGTAAGAATTAAACAACGATGGAGTTAGTCAGTCATAATTAAACAGGATGGCGCTAGTCAGTAAGATTTAAACAGGATTGAGTTAATCAGTAAGAATTAAATCACGATTGTGTATGTCATTAAGAATTAAATCACGGTGGAGTTAGTCAGTAAAAATTAAATCTCGATGGAGTTAGTAAGTAAGAATTAAATCACGATGGCGTTAGTTCAATGTGTCACAGAGAGACGAAACATAACGAAAAATAGATGTTTGAAAACATTGTCATGAGCCGGACATCTTTCTGCTTTTTTGTTGGAAAGTTTAACAAATATTAATTTAGCCTTTGCTTATAGGGAAATCTGCGGCTATCAAGCTTGAATCTTAAAATTTTAAATAAGGTCATAATCAAGTTACAAAAAATACGAAGAGATATTTTGTGTTTCTAAAAACAACAACAATATTCTTCTGTATTTAAATAAGCTGATTTTTTGTATTAATAACAATAAACATTCGTCTATGACTCTGTAACAGACTTGTATCGGTAAGATAAAAATAATGCATACGCTGTGTACAATTTTTAGCAATTATTTATGTTATGGTTCCAGTAATACATTCCAGCTTTGTTTGGACTATCATCTGTGCGGTGTGATAAAAGTGCTCAGCTTCCTATTGGCTTCACATCTACACATGTACATACGAACGTTGGGTAGGCAGCAAGAGGTCCCGGTAGTAGCGCACTCGAAACTCGCGTCCACCTCGCCGTCACAGTGTCCACTGACGCAAGTGCCTCCGTTACCATCACAGCTGAGATCTACACATAACCAGAACGACTGCTAGAATCAAAACCATCCTCGACATATCGCTACATGTTACTAACAATAAAAGCTTACGTGAAACGATATAATTGATGATAGTGATGATGACGAATAAACTGACATTACATTCGCCATCACCCATAATAATAATGATGTAAGAAAAAAAATGAATACAACAATTCAGAACAAAACATGGTAATTCTACCTGGTTCTGGTGTCGTCGGTATACCCGTTGTCCCCCATCCACCTCCACCTGGCCCTACAGGCCATCCGCCATCGCCAACAGGTCCAGTGAGCCAACTTCCTGTTCCCCAACCACCACCGCCACCGCCGCCGCCGCTCGAACCGGTCGTTCCCCAGCCACCACCTCCTCCACCGGAACCAGTTGTTCCCCAGCCGCCGCCACCACCCCCGGAACCTGTTGTTCCGCCGATACCTCCACCAGGCCAGCCTCCACCGCCACCTGATCCCGTTGTTCCCCAACCACCTCCACCACCTCCGGAGCCAGTTGTTCCCCAACCACCTCCACCACCACCGTTTCCTCCACCACCAGGCCAACCTCCGCCGCCGCCTGATCCAGTTGTACCCCAACCGCCACTACCGGCGCCGGAGCCTGTTGTACCGATACCACCGGGCAAACCTCCGCCACCTCCACCAGGAAAACCTCCACCGCCACCGGATCCCGTTGTTCCCCAACCGCCACCACCACCGCCAGACCCTGTTGTTCCAATGGGAAAACCTCCGCCACCTCCACCCGGGAAACCTCCGCCGCCACCAGAGCCTGTTGTTCCAACGGGAAAACCTCCGCCGCCAACAGATCCTGTTGGCACCCACCAGCCACCGCCTCCACCTAAACTACCACCACTACCACCACCAACTGGTGGGCCCCCTGAAACAAGATAATAAAAGCTAACGTTTGTGATCGCATGTAAATACGGTTTTCAATAATTACCCTTTCATGTTGAATGCGGCATAAAGATACTTAAATTTTACGCATTTTGCATCTAAATTAAGAATATGAAAAGCTGTACACCACGCGGTGGTCATGCCAAAACAGGCAAGACCGATCAAAACTGGTGATAACATGTGTCTGTCCACGACAATATTGCAAACCGTTTCGCGAACCAATTTCTTATATTCATATCCAAAAAGCAATAAACAACCGAACGTCATGATCTAGTAACTACTTAAGAAAACAAGTGAAAATTATGAGCCACTCAGAGAATTTAAGACAATCGTTAAATGAATTCGCACCGAACAGAGGCTTTTAATAGCTGTGTTTATTACCTGCATAGAGCCAGTTGTCCAAAACTTGATCAGTCAATAAATAAATAAATACAATGATACGTCAGTAAAAGTTGCACTGGCAAGTTTCTCATGAAATAAGGGTTTTTATGACTGTGCTAATTAAAGGACCGTCAAAGATCCTTCGCCCGGTATTTGTAACAAGAAGACAACTTCATTAAAAGCCGCAATAGTGAACTGTGGAGTCGAAATCCTGTAAAAGAGTTCACTTATTATTGTTATCTTCGGTTTCCAAATTTCGTCGCACTATCAAAATGTAATGTTTTAGGCTCAGAACCTAATTATATTAAATAAGTCCATATCGTGACCATAGATTGGCGTTGCATGATCTTACCTCTATACATTGAATAAAGTTGTACACATAAAGAGTGCATTTGTTGAAAATGTATACTAGTATTTGTTTATAAATCAAACGTTTTGGATTTTGAAATACGCGACATGTGTCAATTAACGTACCACATTTTGTATTTGGGGTTACATATTGTAAGTTGTACGAAATCTGTATATTTTAACACAAAATTTCAAAAATAATAAAAACGTAATAAGTGATAATTACATGTGTGATCGCATTCCAACATGACCATTGAAGATCGAGTCTGTGGACTCGTCTACCGACTCTCACGTTAACCCCCTAATCGCTGGGACATAACTCGTCCGGTAACACTTGGGGCCCTATGTAACCACGTCACATTGACATAGTTCCCTCATAGGTACCCTGGGTATAGAGGTGAAAGCGTGGGATTATATATTTGCTAGAAACAATCCAGAGCTCTGACTGGGATTCAAACCAGGCATCTCCTAATTCCTAGACCAGCATCCTTCCACTACATCACTGTTCCCCTCATGAATGTATTTAGCTTTTTTTGCTTACCATGTTTTGAGCGAATGTGGAGATAACTGTTTATGTCGGTTATTAAGATGTATATGTCTGTCAGTCAGTGGATGTTTTTAAGAATCAAAAGTTTCAAAACCACAGTTCAGTCTTAAATTTTTTATCTGCAGCACCAAACGTTTGCATACATGCTGAACGAGGTTTAATTAAACTTATATAGCGTTTGGCATTTGGACTCGAATGATATAGCAAGACAGGTTCAACAAGAACTGTTGGATAAACTTAAGATATACGCATACTCAAACTTTGGACTCAATCCAAGTTAACCTGGAAGCAGGCGTCACCAAACATTAGAGAAATCCGGTATTAAATTGATTTTTTCAATCACTATAAAACTATATGGCAAAGAGGAACATGTATCAACATTTTTAGACCAATTTTTATGCCCTTTTAGTGAACTTATTTAAACATGGGTTATGATGACAAGTATATGAAAAACTGCGTGTCGCCAGAACTAAGTGAATGAACGAAACTATGCGTAAGGTATCAAAAGTACATTCATGTTTCAACTGTTGATCGTAATTATCATCATCATCATTCCATTTACTGGTCTGGTTGTTTGAGAAAAATAAGGGGCAACGATACAGATATCCTCCTCCAGTCAGGTAGTAATTCGTCTATGGGGAGAGATGTCTACTCATTCACATTTTCCTTCCAGCTTTTCTTTTGACGGCCTCGACGGCGATCTTCCGTTAGCCTTCCATGGAGAACAGTCTTGCACAAACAGTCGTGCCTGGTGACGTGTCCAAACCAAGCCAGCTTTCGTCGTTTATCGCCAGAAAGGGCTCTTGAGGACAATCAAGTGTTACAGTCATGTTCCGGACGTACTAGTTCGACTTGTGTTTCATGTAGGAGATGCGGAGCAGTCTTCAGAGACAATTGTTCTCAAATGCCTGTAAAGCGTGATGGTCTCACAGCCGCACAGTAGGATGGAGACTACAGGGGACGTGTAGAGCCTGTTCTTGTTGGTATAGCTGATGGATTTCTTGTCCACCACCTGCTTAGTCTGGTTATGGCTGCGGTCGCAATGCCAATTCTTATTCTTATTCAGCGGTACTTGAGGCTGGTCAGTGTGAGTATGTTGGTGAGATCTTGAAGTTCACTGCCGGTGCCACCCATGAGGTTAATATCATCAGCTAATCTCAAGTTGGAGATAGATCTTCAGCCGATAGAGGTAGAGGTGTGTTGATCATGGAGAGTCACCTGCATTATCTGCTAAAGGAATGGGCTAAACAGGACGAGAGTGAGCAGACATTCTTGACGGACACCTACTGATGTCCTGACAAACCCCTCCCAACCCCTCTGCTCTCCATTGATAAGTACAATGCTTCTGGCGTTTCCGTATATTTCTTTGATGACTTGCAACAGCCCTTGTTGAATTATCAATGTTGAATTATCTCATAACATGTCATAGGCCATCATGTCATACGTGGGCGAAATCTTTCTTAAAGTCGACAAAGTTGTGGAGGACGTAACATTGGTTCTGCAGGTGTTTCGCAATTATGACAAAGTTGTGGAGGACGTAACATTGGTTCTGCAGGTGTTTCGCAATTATGACACTGCGGTTGACGACCTGTTCTACTGTGTTCCATCCAGCTCTGAATCCAGCCTTCTCTTCGGTCAGCAGTTTCTCGGCCTCACTTTTCTATCGGTTGCGGATGATGCGTAGCATGACGTTGCTGGAATGACTGATGAGGCTGACGATGCGGTACTTGAGGTTGCCCTTTTTCAGTAGAAGGATGACCAGAGACTGGGGTTGTTCTTTAGGAGACTGAGGTCTGATTTACAGAGACTGGGTTGTTCTGTAGGAGACTGAGGTCTGATTTACAGAGACTGGTTTGTTCTGTAGGAGACTGAGGTCTGATTTACAGAGACTGGGTTGTTCTGTAGGAGACTGAGGTCTGATTTACAGAGACTGGGTTGTTCTGTAGGAGACTGTGGTCTGATTTACAGAGACTGGTTTGTTCTGTATGAGACTGAGGTCTGATTTACAGAGACTGGGTTGTTCTGTAGGAGACCGAGGTCTGATTTACAGAGACTGGGTTGTTCTGTAGGAGACTGTGGTCTGATTTACAGAGACTGGGTTGTTCTGTAGGAGACTGAGGTCTGATTTACAGAGACTGGGTTGTTCTGTAGGAGACTGAGGTCTGATTTACAGAGACTGGGTTGTTCTGTAGGAGACTGAGGTCTGATTTACAGAGACTGGGTTGTTCTGTAGGAGACTGAGGTCTGATTTACAGAGACTGGGTTGTTCTGTAGGAGACTGAGGTCTGATTTACAGAGACTGGGTTGTTCTGTAGGAGACTGAGGTCGGATTTACAGAGACTGGGTTGTTCTGTAGGAGACTGAGGTCTGATTTACAAAGACTGAGTTGTTCTGTAGGAGACTGAGGTCTGATTTACAGAGACTGGGTTGTTCTGTAGGAGACTGAGGTCTTATTTACAGAGACTGGGTTGTTTTGTAGGAGACTGAGGTCTGATTAACAGAGACTGGGTTGTTCTGTAGGAGACTGAGGTCTGATTTACAGAGACTGGGTTGTTCTGTAGGAGACTGAGGTCTGATTTACAGAGACTGGGTTGTTCTGTAGGAGACTGAGGTCTGATTTACAGAGACTGGGTTGTTCTGTAGGAGACTGAGGTCTTATTTACAGGGACTGGGTTGTTCTGTAGGAGACTGAGGTCTGAATTACAGAGACTGGGTTGTTCTGTAGGAGACTGAGGTCTTATTTACAGAGACTGGGTTGTTCTGTAGGAGACTGAGGTCTGATTTACAGAGACTGGGTTGTTCTGTAGGAGACTGAGGTCTGATTTACAGAGACTGGGTTGTTCTGTAGGAGACTGAGGTCTGATTTACATAGATTGGGTTGTTCTGTAGGAGACTGAGGTCTGATTTACAGAGACTGGGTTGTTCTGTAGGAGACCTAGGTCTGATTTACAGAGACTGGGTTGTTCTGTAGGAGACTGAGGTCTGATTTACAGAGATTGGGTTGTTCTGTATGAGACTGAGGTCTGATCTACAGAGACTTGGTTGTTCTGTAGGAGACTGAGGTCTGATTTACAGAGACTGGGTTATTTTGTAGGAGACTGAGGTCTGATTTACAGAGACTGGGTTGTTCTGTAGGAGACTGAGGTCTGATTTACAGAGACTGGGTTGTTCTGTAGGAGACTGAGGTCTGATTTACAGAGACTGGGTTGTTCTGTAGGAGACTGAGGTCTGATTTACAGAGATTGGGTTGTTCTGTAGGAGACTGAGGTCTGATTTATTTAAACAGTTGGACCGAATACTGCAGCGACATCTACAACTACCGTAGAGGTCGCTGCAGTATTCAGTCCACATGTTTTAATAAATCTAAACAATCAGACGGCTGTTTGGAACAGAATTTGGTACATTCGAAGAGGAATATGCTTGATGACATCGGGAAAATAGCAATACAAATACACATTATGATTGGTTTCAGCGTATAAAATGATTAACTGCACATTTTGTGCATTCGATATTATATCTCGCCAAATTCAATAAATATACGGAACAAATGTTTAACAACAAAACTATATTTTTTAAAGCACTCAAGGTATGAAAATATTCATGCATTTTACTCTTCCTAATCACTTAAGTTGTTAAATCTTAAACCTCAGATTAAAACGAGCAATAGCAATGGTCTTTTATCCGAACAAAAAGAAGGCTATTTTGAACATACGTTGTACATTTGATACGAATATACTTGATAACATCAGCGAGAGAGTGAAGAAGCACGGTGAGCAAGGAACTCGCTGCGATCATGTTTCAGATGAGAAATACATCCCAACACAATTCCAAAAAGGAATCAGCAAAAACCAGTGAATGGTCCATGAAAGAACATCTTACATTTTTATTAACGAATGACACTCTATTTTAAAAAAGATTACATTTGGAATATCGGATTTCAATACCTTTTGTGATAAAATAAAGCTCAAGTAGTTTTGTATATGCCAGTTTGCAAGGTTAACTCGGGACGAGTCTTTGTTGCGAACCGGTTGAATTAACAGCGTAATGGAACCAAGCATAGTATATTTGAACTATCGTATACGTAATTCACGATCATTAACATGGTATGCTTTAAAGGAAACTTTTCACAGATTTTGGAATATATTCAAGTTTGACATCAAATGCTTTATATTTATAAATGTTAACATAGGATCTAAAAAGCTCCAGTAAAAAAAAGAATAAAATTAAAGAAAGAAAAAAAGTAACCCTCAACAGGGCTCGAACCACTGACCCCGGGAGTATAAGTCTTACGCATAGAGCACTCGGCCATCCGCGCGAACAGCATTAGGATGTATTTTATACTTTATATAAGCAATCCTCGTACTGTCACACAATATAACGACAACAACAGAACTTTTTAAATTTTTCAATCGTTTCGCATTGTAACTTTATAATTTTCAAGTTTTTAAATCGTCAACAGATGCATATAATGGATATTTTAGAGCATGGTAAATGTTCAGTATAACTGTTTCCTCACAAATATCATCACTAGAACGAAAATTTGAGATTCTTAAACAACTTTTTTTCTTCAATTTTGTCAATTTACCAAAATGTGAAAAGGCCCCTTTAACTGGCGGTTAATTGACTGCGTAAACATTTGAATATTCTAAGCTGACTTATATTTGTGGGATTGAAAGCATTTAACATAAATATTATATGTATTAATATTATCTGAATGCGACATGTTTGTATTTCAATTTGTTATATGAATGCATGTACAGGTACGCGTGTACAAAACCACTCAAAGGTAAATCATGCTTGTCAAATAATAGAATGAGTGTTAAAATAGGTAAAACTAATTGGTAAAACATGTGATCGTTTCTCATCGTAAAACTGAATCATGAGATGTATAAGGGGTTTGAGTATGCCATTAACTTTTATATGGCTGCTTATCGTCTGGTTGTCCAATTATTTCCTCGATGCACTTCCAAATACTGGTTAAAAACCATACTATACCGGGCGTACCGTAGATGCCTTGCATGGTGTCGCCGAGTGCGAGCATGGTGTCGCCGAGTGCGAGCATGGTATGCTGTATAACTGTATATAACGTGCCATAACTGCTTTTAGCTTTTATATCCCCCGAAAAAGGCGGTGTCCATCTGTCATAAACTTTTCAGGGCCTTATCTCAGAAACTATATAAGATATCAACATGAAACTTCATGGGTAGATTTATATCGATGAGGAGAAGTGCCATGCTTAAGAACGATAACCCTATACTTTTTAAAATAAGTTATTGCCTTTGTCGTTTTTGTATGATGTAATTTTCAGGGCTATATCTCAGATACGGTACAAGATTTTAACATGAAATTTTATGAGTGCGTAGAGATTTATGAAAAGGAGTGTAATGCAGTAGAACCATAACTCAATATATTCTTAAATAAGAGTTATTCCCCTTTATTGTGTTTCGAACGATGTTTCTTGGGCTGTATCTCAGAGACGATACAAGATTTCAAAGTGAATTTTCATGTGTGTATAGATAATAATAAGGAGCATTGCCTTGTACAAGAGCCACAACCATACATTCTTAAATAAGAGTTATTGTCTTTTGTTGTGTTTGTATGATGTAACTTTCCAGCACTATGTCTCAGATACAATAAAAGATTTCAACATGAAACTTTCCGTTGTATATATATATATATATATATATATATATATATATATATATATATATATATATATATATATATATATATATATATATATATAAGGAGCATTGCCATGCATGAAAACATTTACCATACACATAATTATTTTTATACCGTATATCAAGGGTTTTGTACCAATCAATAAACCATTTGACGAAGGATATCAATTCCACGCATTTGCTTTTTTTATTGTATTGCAGTATAACATCTAAAGAAATACGCCTGGTTTAGGTCATTCTGGTCAGTATTACAGATGACCATACGAATAATTCAATACTGGCCGAACATATCTCCCCTGATGACACAAAACGGTCTTTAATGAACGTAATTCGGAGATCAGCCTCGAGCTGCAAAAAAGCAGAAAGACGAACAAACATGTTTTAAATGCCACATTTATTGTTAAGATCTATTTCCAAAGTGTTAGTAAGAACGTTTTGATTTGTAAAATGTAATAATTTAACAATATACACAACAACTTAAAGCTCTTATATAAATTCTAATATAGGATCGACGAACATTATAACAAATTGTGTTCTCAAAAGTAAAGGTAATATGTAATTTTAAGAATCTATCAGACCAAATTTAATAAACCAATGTTTCATTGTGACAAAACTGTGATACAAAACGAAACGTATTCTAAATTTAACAACTTAAGAAAAGGTTAACAGAAATTTTGGAAACTAAATTGATAATATGTCACTTAAAGGACAATTTTGGTATCATAAAACTCATGTTGCACAAAATTTACATTAATTAGCGTTCTTGTCTTACTTAACAGAATATACTTGAAAATGCTAACAACAACTGCACAAAAACTAAATCTTACAAACACTTTTACGCGTTCTTGAACATGTATTATTCATAAAAAGCTGTAAATTACCAGACTTCATCATCATCCATCGGAAGACAAAACTATCAACAACAAACAATCTGCAACAATAGTAAATGTAATATTTACAAATATGCACATATGAATATTGATTTTTAGACTGCACAGTTAACATATGTTTGCAGAATAACAAATAATTATTTTTAAACATAGATTAGAAAACATAACATTCAGGCTACAATGTGATTTAAAAGTACATAATATTTATGTTTAATGTAAACTAAAGTTTGTGACAGAGGTGACGACAAAAGCTATGTGCAGCTTCATATAATGCGGCACAAGTCATGTGAATTTGGGTGTTGTACATTAAAAGGTGCAGGAAAAATTCTCTGGACAAAACTGCAACAACGTTAAAGTAGAAAAAGATGCATGACTTTTGTAATATTTAGCATAGGGTGGTCAAAACTCACATGCATAATTTCAAATTATAAGGAACAATGTATGTTATTTGAATGCTGTGTTTAATTGGAGTTTATTGAGGAATATCATAACCTTCATAAATGATAATTAATAATGAGATAAATGGCGTTTGTTTTTGTTCAATATTATTTCACAATTTTCCACATCTATGATTGGGCACATCACGGGTTTGCTTGGCAAGTGGTTAGTTGGACATTAAACAGTTCCAAATAAAAATGTTTGTTCTGTTAGAAAAAATGTAATACTTAAATGCATTCAAATTAATTTCAAAATTCAAAATATTAATAATGATTTTGATTTGAATTAATTTTCATTTTCACCAAAAAAAATGTAACATAACTTCCATCCCAAATCTCCCACTCATACCGAAAATTGATTTAAAACAAATGGCACTTTAATATTTCTTTTAAACAAGAGCACCACATAACGGGTGCCACGCTCGGCTGCGGGTGCAGATTTGAATGCTTTAAAAAAAAAATTATTTTTTTTTGAGGTCACAGTGACCTTAACCTTTGACCAAGTGACCCGAAAATTGGTGTGGCATGTAGAACTCATCAAAGTTCAGCTACATATGAAGTTTCAAAGTTGTAGGTTGAAGCACCTTGACAAAATGTTAAGGTTGTAGCACGACGCTGACGGAAGACACGACTACGGACACAACATGACACGACGAGCTGGCTATGACAATACCTTCGGGTTTTCTCCGAAAACAGCCGAGCTAATAAAATCAAACAGAGAATTGACACCAGTTTACATACATTTCTCTACAAAAGAACTACTATTCAGAGTTTTTGTCATGGACGACTGAAGAGGACACAGTTAATCAACAAGAGAAAGTAGCACAACTAATTAAGGTATGCAAGCATTATGTCTGTTGAATGAACCAACAGTTCCTAATGATTCTAACAAATGTCTAAGTAAATCCATGTTTATTTTCTACATTTTGTCTTTGTTTTGACCACAAGAAACTGTATTGTATGTATATGTAAGTATGATCTGATAAATGAGTTTAAACAATTAGTAAAGACTGTTTAGTTACACATAACATGAATTGTCAAAGTAAGCACACAGAATTTAAGTATCAAACTAAATTTGTGCAATAGGTGACCATAAACAATAACATGTTAAAGAAAATAAATTAATGAAATGTTTAAGAAAATAAATTAAGATTTCATTGAATGTCATTTTGTAAATGATCCAATATGGAAAACGTAATGAAAACAAGAAATAGAAAAGAAATACAAAATGTCTTACACATTAACAATACTGTACAAAAAAACATGAATATATTTTTATTCACATCACACTTGACTAAAAAAAATTACAATAAATACTAAAATATTCACAAATCAACCCTTCTAATCAGGCAAGATTTAATTAAGACAATAATTGACAGCAACTAAAAATAAGTTTTGAACAACACAAATAGTATCCAGATTTAACATCAGGGTGCTGACCTTTGATCCTACTTGTTTTCAAATCGGGGTGTTGTAGGGATGGAGCAGGAAAAAAATCATTTGAAACACTTAGTACGAAAATGGGTATTGTGTCAAATGCAGCCAGCATATTTCTAAACCACAGAATGGTAAGGAGCTACCATGTTCGCAGTTAAGTCATGCAAGGTTTTGTTCTCTCATTAACGGACAGCGTAGCTCCTCAACAGACTGTGCTGGGAAAGAGCTTAGCTGGCTGCATATGCTTTAAGACCCATTCACTCACGACGCAGCTCATATGTTAAGAGTGAATAAGCAATCGGCTAAATATTGCTCCATTATTAGTACCACCAGGCTGAATGGCCGAAAAAAAAGTTTTAAATCACTTCATAAGTTTCTCCAAATTTTGAATAAGTCATATCAATCATGAATGTGTCATGTGCCTGAAAAGAAAACTGTCAAACCCTGTGATTGATCAATTTTTGATGAGTGAAAATAATTTTGAGAAATTTGGTACAGGCACATTTCTAAAATTGTTTTAAAATCTGATAATCAAATTTTGAGAATATATTGAAAACAACTGAGATGCATCATGATGTTGTTTGTAATATGAAGTTAAAGAATAAGGAAGCTGGTTACTGCCAAAATCATTTTTAAATGTTACCATAATATTTTGAAATAAGATAACAGTTTCAACAGTTTCTAGGATTTTCAGCGTTTTCCAAAATAACAATTTTAGGGAAACTGACACTCCATGACATCCATGTGTTTTTTGTGTTACAAAAGCACCATTATTCATAGAAAGTGTGTAGAGGGTCAACACATGAACATTTCTGGTGAATTAAGTTTTACTGGTAAGTCTGATGATCACTTTTGAAGATTTATTTCAGTGAAAACTATTTGAAATACAGCAATTGATTTCTGACCAGTTTTATAGTTGCTTGTTTTTTTAAGCTTAAAGAAGTTTTTGGTTACAAGGGATAACATAGCTTCAAAATATTTCTTTGATATGAAGACATTTGGTCAATGGGTACCTCATAAACCTTTCTGATATGTTGGGACAAAATCCACATGGTGGTTTCACACGTTTAGTATTTTGAAGAAATTTTTTATATGGGAAGCTGGATGCAACTGACCACAAAAGCTTCACACCTTCACCCTTTCCCCAATAAGAAGCAAAGTGAAAATGACTTTTGCAACCAGCGTAAAACCAGAACAGCCTGGAAGTAACTCGCAGTCTGTTCAGGTTTAATGTTGTCTGCTGCTCATCAATAACTAAGGTATTGAAATGAAGCCTTTAAAGCTTGAATTTAGTAAGAAAGGTATTTAATTAAATTTAACTTTCTATGGAACAACAAATGTGTCAAAATACGTATCTAAGTGGTAAAGGATTAACAGTTAACTCATGATGTTCTCACACAGCAACAGTTTTGTAAAAGCAAAAGTAATACAGTTATGAAATTAGAAGCCAACCAGGGTAGATACATTTTTTACCTGCACCACACTTTGTTAATAATTCTTATCTAGAAAAAAATCAGGATACGATTTGGTAATATCCTTGGCAAATAATAATAGACCAAGAAAAACAAACTGTCAAATATGTGCCATATAATCCGTGTTTAAACATTAGATCTAATCATTAATGTTTGAGAGAAATATATGAATAACAAAACAAATGTGAATGTACATTTAGTTGTTTTAACCTTTGTAAGATACTCTCAAACCTTTTGTGATTGTAGATTAACACTAGAAAACACATCTCCAAAATCAAAGAATCAACATTTTAATGTACAAGTACAAGCATGCTATTTATTGTTTCACAAACATATATTTACAGTATTTACAGGTTTATGATATGCATGAACTGTTATCACATGCCAAATAAATGTTATATAAAATCTTTAAAAATTGAAAAACTGTGGGTTCTAACAAATGCATCACTTTGTGATTAACAACATGGTATAAGAAAACTATTTTTACTAAAATAACTTTTGATGTGAATACATTAACAAGATAATTAATAGCACTTTAAAGGTCTTTAACAGATCTTTGTGTTACATGACACTGTCAAAGTTTGATAAAACACAACACCGAATTGATACTTCAAAGATAAAATGATTACATGTATAAAAATAATGAAACATAAAAACCTGCTATGCCTTTACCTTTTTTTACTTTGTGTTAATACAAATTATCTACGTATACTTTAATGTAAAATTATTTTTTCTCAGTATTTAAGTAAGATTATGTTACTCCTATAAAATTTAAAAAGGAAGTAAGTAGTATGAAATTTAAGAAAAGTTGATAAATATATATTTGTGTCATGAAAAGAAATGGAATGTCCTCAATAACAGACATTTACAGTATGGTAGCTTTGCTACAGAATTCAAATCAGTTACTTTTACAGATTTTTGGAAAATGTGTACAGTAAAATATCAATTAGGCCATTTATCAGTCTTCTGCCATAATCTGACAGATTATGTACATGATTATAATATTTAATAAAAACAAACTATTATAAATGTTGCATCTAGAAAAAATATGACCATCTAGTTTCTACAGTAATTTATTCTAATAAAGTAATTAAGCATTGCTTTCTATTAAATATAAAATAGGAAACTTGTTTTGTTACTAAAATAGTATCTAATACTAATGTAATATTTTGCTATACAATACAATTATTTTTTCCACTGACAACTAATAATATATGGAATGCTTCATAATTTTAATCACAGGAAAGTTTGTATTTCAAAAATAAAAATAGAAGCAACTTTTTAAATCTTAAAACTTAGTAAAATATACATCATTTAAAACATGACTTGTAAGATGTGTTCAGATTTCATATATTGGGTAAAAACCATTAATTGGCGTCTAGTACAACAAATAAAGACCAATATTGTCCTGCAAGAAGAGTTGTAATACATTTGCAATAATAGTTATTGGTATTTGCTAAGCACTGAAACTGTAAATACATTGTTTGTAGCAGTATCAGTTTAATGCTTAACAGGTTTAGTCCGCTTGCAGTAACCAAACTATCTAGCACTAGATATAGATACATTTAATGCATATGAATTGAGGTATTTAAATGTCTATTTGTACCAAACCTGGATTCAATGTAACATCATACTCATGATTAACCCATTTATGCCTAGTGGACACTCCCATCCTTCTAAATTGGATCAATTTATTTCCAAAATTAGGGATGTCTAGTACATTTATTTCTATATTTAGAATATTTCTTACAGAAATTTCTTTAAGCGAACAGTGCAGAACCTGATGAGACGCCGCATCATGCTGCGTCTCATCTGGGTCTATGCTGTTTGCCAAGGCCTTTTTTCTAGACGCTAGGCATAAATGGGTTAAATTAAACACAAACACATCCTACTGGGTAATTTACTATTCATACCTAGTAAGTAAGCAATACAGTATGTTACAACATTGCTGGCCATTAGCATGCTAATCGAAAGTCAGTAAAACCTAACTGTTCACTTGTGTGCAAGTTTCTTTGTAAATTGTTTACCCTGCAAATATTTAAAACTAACTGTACACAATGTATGAAACTGAAAGTAACTGAGATTCACAAACATAGACTTAATTTGTTAATACATTATGTTTACAGTAATGACTTAAATACAATGCTTCAACATGACAGTGAATTGAATATGATCACAGTTCTATGCAAGGAAGAAAATGTAATCTCATAACTAACAGAATCTGTGCAAGGGTAATGCTTTTTCTTCGGAAAACATTATAATGGCAATTGTAAATATATCTACAACATTTACATAATAAAGCAACATTATCAACAATCTTGCTACATTAACATGGAATTCAGTAACACATTAACACTTGAATCATACCTTCTCTACAAAAAACGCTCATATACCAGCACTTTGAGGATGGAGTGTACAACACGTGAATATTTGTGCCACAGTCTCTGTGAAAACCACTCTTAATGCATGTTCATTAAGTATTTTCTGGAGATTATTACTTTCCACTTTTGTGGAATTGTTCATTGAATTATCTCCTAACATAAATCCAGGCTATGCAGAAAGTGTTGTCCCTGATTAACCAGTGCAGAGTGCGCAGGCTAATCTAGGCCAATACTTTACACACATTCATTAAGCCTGGTTTTCCCAGAGACTCATTTGTATCAGTGACACATTTCTTAAATGAGACACTTTTATCTCCTCTTGATCTTTTAAGCCCTTTTCATTTCAACTCTTGACAAATAATTAGCACAAATTGTAGTTACCGGGTACATGTAAATCTACTATTTCTAACATACTCTGTCTACCACATTGGACAAACTTTAATACATCAATTGTTTGTGTCTGCATTATACATATTCCAAATATCTGAAACAAAATCAAATGCATTCAAAACCTGCACATAATCTCTCATTCAATAATATTCATTAATGAACACACATGAGGTATTTCCATCGAGGAGTGTCAAAATCGTTTATCATATTCAACTTAATTTTACATTAAAGTTTGGCAAATCTCATTGCATGCCTCAGACATGCAGGTCAACATGGACACTTATTTTGCCACATCTGCAGCATGGCTTAGTCATACAGCCTTCTCTCAGTATCATGCCGATGAAAAACACTTGTATAAACATTACACTTATAGATTATAAGAAATAGGTTACGCATCCTCATTTTTAGAGATTTGCATCTTAAAAACACATTTAACAGTGAGTTAGAATTGTGTGTGAGTAGGTATTCAACTTCCTCAACTAATTTGGACGTGACCAATATGTGATTACATGCTTGAGACCTTGTAGCAGATTTTAATGTAAACACAACTTTGTCTATTGGTCACAGAGACAAACAATTTTCACTTGTTTTATAAACAGACATAACATTGTCAGTTGATTGTGCTTTCACTCAGACTATGTTCACACACTGGACTCCTTCAAGCAATTCTGCTGGGACCGAGACTTGCGTTGTTTGATGGCAAGTCGCTGGATCATCTTCTCCGTGTGCAGGTGGGGCTGATACCTGTCCACGTACAGGTGGGGATTGTACGGTGCGCGCGAGCGGGGCGGCTGATAAATAGATGCATCGGGAAAGTCGGAGGACTGTAAGGACGAGTATCCAGTATCAAATGTGGTGTAGGAGTCGTTGTGTGAGTCAAGTATGGGGTCCGCGCATGGCTGGTGGCGTATTGTGGCATAACGGCTGGTACGCTCAAATGCTGTTTCATCTACAGGTTGAGATAGGTAGTATTCGTCGCTGTACTCACTGGCAGACTGATGATAGGACAGTGGGCGCTCAGTTTTTAAGCGGACACTTCGCCGGTTGTCTAAAAGAGTGAAAGCAAAGCAATTTAACATAAACAAGACATGTGTCACTGAAACTGATTCACCCACAACACTTGCTTGGACACAGAGTAATCCACATCATATTCTACAGAATACGAAATGAGAAAGGGCATAATGTAGCCAAAAATGGTCGCAGTCACTATTTGTTCAAGTTCATTCACACATTAAAGCCATCAAACTGTGATAGTTGGATCAAGATTTATCGGTAAGCATTAGTTAAAGAGGAGTAAAATCACTAAATTGTAGGCCTATATTTTAAAGTAGAAAAACAGACAAAGGGGCATAATTCTGCAAAAACGCATCATTACAAATGTCTGCTCATATAAGTCATTCAGTCGCTAGTGAACAACTTTAAACAGACATAGGGCCATTATTCTGCCAAAATTGAAGTAGCCACAATTCCTTTCTTAAAGGGACTGTCAACCACATATGACGAAAAAAGAAAAGTTCTAAAATACCGTATTTGTTTACAATTATTAGTTTATATTGGTTAAAATATCACGACTGGTATATAACATTACTTGAAAAAAGTTCATATTATCAGTATATTTGGTAATAAAATTTCGCAATGTGAAATCGAAAGAACATCGGGAAAATAGGTGACATAACGATATACACACTATAAATAATGCAAGTAGATTGATAATTTTATATATTAGATATATACAATTCACTACGCATGCACAATTTGCATTCCTGGGTTTACCACGTGACGATGATGATCAATCTACTGGCGTTATTTATAGTTTACTTTTAGTTACCTGGTAGACATACCCAGTAAAATTTATTACCAAATATACTGAAAATATGAAAACTTAACAACTTTTTTCAAGTAATGTTACATACTAGTCGTGATATTTTAATCACTATAAACTAATAATTTTAAACAAATACGGTATTTTACAACTTTTCTTTTCTTCATCGTCGTGGTTGAAAGTCCCTTTAAAGATCATCTATAATGAAGGATATTTAGCTGTTAAAGTGTAAGTGAGAACCACCCATTAGTTAACCCTTTCCCACTCAGAAGCAAAGTGAAAATGGCTATGTGCAAACGCTGCATAAAACCAGAACAGTCTGTGAGTGACTCACGGTCTGTTCAGGTTTTATGCTGCTCATCAGTATCAAAGGGTTGGAAATGAAGCCTTTAAAACTTGAACTTAGTAAGAAAGGTCTTAAATTAAAGTAAACTTAAATAGGGACTACAAATGCGTAAAAATACGTATCTAAGTGCTAAAGGGTTAAAGAGAATTTGAAAACAGAAGTTTCATAGGAATATAAATTGAAAAACAGACAAAGGCAATAATTATGCCAAAAATAGTTGCAGACCATATAAGCCGCATTCTGAGAAAACTGGGCATAATGCATGTGAGTACATTGTCGTCCCAGATTAGCCAGTGCAGTCCACACAGGCTAATCAGGGACGTCACTTTCCGCTTTTATGGTATTTTTAGTTTCAAGGAAATCCCTCCTTACCAAAAATCAAGTCTAGGCGGAAAGTGTCGTCCCTGATTAGCCTGTGCAGACTGCACAGGCTAATCTGGGTTGACACTTTACGCACATGCATTAAGCCCAGTTTTCTCAGAACAAGGCTCATATTTATATCTTTATGATTGTCAATTTGATGGCAATCCACCAAGTTATTTTTTTTTCAAATACACAAGCTTTGTTACGAACGTACAGACGGACAAATGCAATACAGGTCATGCCTCCCATTTCTTGGGGGCATAAACACACAAAAGACTGTATTGTTAGAAAAATGGTTAAAACAAGGGTTGTTTGTAAAACATGCATGCCCCCCATATGGGCTGTCAGTTGTAGTGGCAGCCATTGTGTGATTACGTTGTTTGTCACTGTGACCTTGACCTTTGACCTAGTGAGCTGAAAATTAAAAGGGGTCATCTGCCAGTCATGATCAATGTACCTATGAAGTTTCATGATCCTAGGCGTAAGCATTCCTGAGTTATCATCCAGAAACCATTTTACTATTTCGAGTCACTGTGACCTTGACCTTTGACCTAGTGACCTGAAAATCAATAGGGGTCATCTGCCAGTCATAATCAATGTACCTATGAAGTTTCATGATCCTAGGCGTAAGCATTCTTGAGTTATCATCCGTAAACCATTTTACTGTTTCGAGTCACTGTGACCTTGACCTTGACCTAGTGACCTGATAATCGATAGGGGTCATCTGCCAGTCATGATCAATGTACATATGAAGTTTCATGATCCTAGGTGTAAGCATTCTTGAGTTATCATCGGGAAACCATTGTACTATTTCGAGTCACTGTGACCTTGACCTTTGACCTAATGACCTGAAAATCAATAAGGGTCACCTGCCAGTCATGATCAATGAACCTATGAAGTTTTATGATCCTAGGCATAAGCATTCTCGAGTTATCATCCGGAAACCATTTTACTATTTTGAGTCACTGTGACCTTGACCTTTGACCTGAAAATCAATAGGGGTTATCTGCCCGTCATGATCAATGTACCATTGAAGTTTCATGATCCTAGGCCTAAGCGTTCTTGAGTTATCATCCGGAAACCATCTGGTGGACGGACCGACCGACGTGTGCAAAATAATAAACCCCCTTTCTTCGAAGGGGGGCATAATAAAAAAATAAGATTTTTGAAATATTCTTAGCCTAATTAGGTTATATGCAATAAATGAATACTTAAATCAAGTGTTGTAACATGTGGCATTGGTACTAGACAACACAATTAAATCTTGGAATTATCACATGGTTTTTGGGACAGAAAAATAACTGAAGGCTTCACAAATCAATTTTTGTTGAGTAAAATTTAAGACATAATTTTTTTTACAAAAAATGTTACACTTAATAACCTACATACCAGATTGTCTGTCTGCAGACCGATTTCTCATTCTAACAACTGGCCTTGATCTTTTATCCTCGAGGTCATTGCCATTCAACCCCTCACTCTTTATACCCTCTGTGAATGGCTGCCTTGACCTTGAACTAAGGCCCCTGTCTGACATCCTTGCACTGGGTTTCATCTCTTGTGATCTTAAAGTGGACTGACCCAAAGCACTTGACCTTGGCAATGAAGCACTTGACCTTGGCAATGGAGGCTTATCAGCAGCAGATGACCTTGAAACCTGGTCAGCTGGAAGACTCTTGGGCTGACTGTCGTAAATTCGATGACCTTCAACCGCCATATTAAAACCTTGCTTGTCAATATTGACAAGAGGCTTTTCTGAGTTTTGGGGACCGGAACACTGTCTGTCCACCACTAGCCTTGCAGGTTCTTTGGAAAACTGTCTGTCAACCATAGGCCTTGAAGGCTCTGGGTAACTCTTCCTCACAGGTTGAGGGGTGGAGAAGGAGCGCTTTGGGAGGGGAGGAGAGGGTGACTTCCTCATCTGCTGAGGGGTGGCGAAAGCATCGGGTCGATATGGAGGGGAATCTGGTGTCACTGGATGTTGGCTTGTTCGATTCTGGGCTGTTTGATTTACTAGCTTGTTGCTCCGAGAATCTGAAGGCTTGGGATGCTTTTCACTTTTGGATTTACTGATTTTATTTGAGTGAATTTTGAGTTTCTCGCTGTTGGATACTGACCCATTAGTAATTGTTATGTTTCTCTCATTATTTAGACCAGCCTGCGGGCCAGCCTTTGTCAAGCCCGTTGCACTATTACTTAAATAGTAAGAACTGTCTGACTGAGTATGATAAGCCCCTACACTCTGCTGTTGCTGATAAACATCTGGCTGTTGAAACTGGGCAGCCGCTCTCATTGGCTCCTGCTGGTACAGATCAGCCTGGTGAGACGGCATGGATTGCTGCAACAAAACGTAAGTCCCCGCATTAGATGGGACAAGGATTCCAGCGCTGGGAAAGGACTGATAAGCTGTTGGGCTGCTTTGCTGCTGACAAGCACTGGGGCTGGGTTGTTGAAATGGGTCTTGTGGAGACGAGGGGGCACTGCCGTCACTTCCAGAGGTCAGAGACTTGCTATTCTTGCTGGAATCTACGCTATCTGACCTTCTATATCGGTCACTGGCTTGTCTGGGTGGGGGGATAGGTCTCCCAGACTGGGTCGTGTTTTCTTCCAAGGTTTTACTTCTCAAGATCTGCTCAGCGACACTTTGTTTATGCCTGTCAGTGTTTCTAGGAATAACTTCACTGCTGTAAGTTTTGTGAGATACAAATGGATCCTGGGGTTGGAATAGCTCTTTTCTTGGGGATTCATGAACAGCATTTTTGGCCTGCTGCCTGGGAGAATTTATCCCAAAATCATCCCTATCTCTGTCCCTGGGAGAGCTAATATCCTTCGGAGAATTGATTTCAGATCGCACGCTATCTCCATAATAATCTCTACTCTGCAAATCTTTTCTAGGACTTGCATTCCTGTGCTCCTCAGCATCTTTGAGTGAAATCGCAGCAACGTCCAAACTCAGGTCTTTCCTATTCCCACTGTGGCCATCAGGTTCGAGTCGCACTTTGTTTAAATAAAGGTCATTAAACTCAGGATCACTTGACCCATTCTTGCCCTCACTTGATGCATTAGCAAGAACTTTTCTACCCGGAACCTGGTCTGATGAGGGTCGACTTGTCAACTCATCCTTGCTTAATGGCAGCTTGTTTAGTGAGAAAACCCAGTGATTCCTTGTTTGTAAACTGTTCAGAGTGTAATTTGTTAGACCCTTTCGTTGGTAGAACAAGAGGTATGCAGCTTTAGTTACAATGTCCTGACGTGACAGGGGTTTCACATTGGTGTCATCATATTCATACCACTTCATATCTACGGGGTTCTTGCAGAATGCTGGAAAACATAATTTACATTCAATTGTATAAAATCATAAGTTCAGCTGTAATAGATGGCCTTCCAGATTTTCAAATGTGGAAACAAATTGAAATATGAACAACTGGGTAATAATTATAAATAATAATGTTTACTTCCATCAAGAGTCTTAATGTGTGTATGTCAGAGTATATGTAAAGGTCATCACCCAGTCTTCACAACCACCTCATGTGCTGACCTGGCTGCCAAGAGTCTTAAAATTTGTTGACATTTGAGTTAATTACTTTAACAACAGTGTTTAACCATGTCTGTCACAAACCTTTATCTTTAAAAAACAACAACATCATTTTGCACATTATCAGACTGTAGTTTATTGTAAAGCCCATGCATAACTTAAACTTAAGCATTTTTACATGCCTTTTTTTGCTTGTTTTGTTAAATATCTCTAAAAACACATGTAAACTTTTAGATTATTCTCACAAGCCTTTCCAATTGTATTACAAAGATAGGTTCTATGTTAAAATAGATAAAAACCTACGAAGTGAAAACATCATCCTTCCTCACAAATCTAATTGAATTATAAGGTCAAACATGTAAGTCTCATAATTATTAAAACATGAAAACTCAACTCAAAATATCATACCTGTGTAATGTCCACCACTCATGTTACCATAGTGATTGGCAACGGCATAAAGGTCGTAATGATTGTACAGCTCTTCATCGGAGCCTCCCGGTGTTTCTAATAATAGATGTGGGGTCATGTCAAGGTCACCCACTGGGAAGTTGACGAGAACGTTGACCTTGCTCTTGTGCAATCCACACTGAAAGGTTAACAAACTTTAATGAAGATACAAGTTTTAACCAATGGACAGTACTTTTCCTAAAAAGAGGCAGGGTGACTTCTTTTGTGAAAATGGGTGGATAGTAAACTGTGTCCATTGTCAGTGACTTAATTGTGCTGTTTCCACATAAGTGATATTCAATTATCCATTCAGTTAAATGTTTAATATAAACAGGAGTTTCTTCAAATCTTATTTTCACCCTTTTACTCCTGGATTTAGTAAATATGCTTTTTGACTCTTCAGTTTTATCATGAAAGTGTTAGAAAAAATTACAAAATCTGACCAATTCTAAAATATATGAGGTTACTTGTGTCAACTTTTGACTTTTTGAATCTAATGAAAGTCCTGGTATAAAGGTTAGTATTTTTACTGATGAACAAAATAATAGAATGTGTGTGTTTTAATTATTGAGCTATGAAATGATTTTGATCCATTTGGAAGGCTATTTACACAATCATTGAATGTGTTGGATTCCACTCTGAAATCTGTCAAGCAAAAGTTAAACCCTGCATATAAACCCTGGTTCCACTTTTGAATCTGAAAGCTTCTATTACCCTCAAATCCCACAAAAACATGTAAATGTGTACTTACGTGTCTGAATCGTTTGAGGTGTATGACTAGAATATCAGGGGTGGACCAGAGACCAAGCTTCTTGATGGCCCCGTCTGGCACCTTGCCACACACAGGGCAGTTCCAGGCATCTCCCTCACCCAGCTGTAATATCAATTTATGATTTGTGTGACTATTCAGTTAAAAATTTAATTTGATTCAAATGGTAATATAATTAGTTAATGAGACAATAGTGGTATTAATTGTTCATGATATAAAGCTGAACTGATACAAACTTGAAATATGTAGGCACTATTGATATGTTTGTAAAGTTTTATATTTCCAGCACCAGTACTAGTTGAATTACATGTACACAAAATAAGGGACTGACAGGAGGACAGAAAGAATAGAAGGACAAGGGCACATCTATATTTTGCATTGCTCCTTCCCTCTAAAAAACGGGGCACAAACATGAAAAAAAATGTTTCAAATACAATTTAACATGCCATAATAGAACAAACTATAAAAAACATAATGAAAGTTACAATCTACCAAAAATGTCAATGCAGTATTGAACTTCAATTAGGAAAGCCTCTAAAAATGCTTTTTCAGCAAAATAAAATGTAGGGATACTCTGTCATTGGCTAAATAAGCAAATGGTAAGCACATTTGGATAAAGAATATTCTTTTATGCTACATTCATTTAACCATAAAAATAGTGAAAATGAGAACAATTTTTACAAAATGCTGTAAATTTTGGCAAAATACATATTTAAGCCAGTGGGAGCACTGTTGAGCATGCCTACCCGTTCCTCCTTGGTGAAGACCCGGAGACAGTCCTCGAGGGAGACAGAGGTGGGCTGCTGCAGGTTTAGCCGCGCCGTGTGCACAGAGTCATGTTCCTCCAACTGGTCATCATCCAGCTCCACATAGCTGTAAGCACCCCAAACATGTGTTCAATAATGGAAGGAAATCTCATTTATCAATGTCGACTTTTCCTGACATGAACTTCCAAAATAAAGTTAGGCTATACTCACAACTGTAATCACCAAACAAGTAATCGGGAAAGGAAGGTTATCTTTTTTTTATCAATGTTGATTTTTCAAGACACAAACTTTCAAAATGAAGGGATAGTTTTTATTATTGTTACAGACAAGACAGTTATAAATTAGATACATAAAATGTGCAGATTGCCAGAATCATGCTAAAATGGGTCTTATACTATATGTGGCTAGCATTGTTCAAGTTCAGCCCGCACAACCAAGTAGTCTGGTCAGGACCTACCTGTCCAATATAAAGACACTAAAGCAGGGTTTTTTATTTGATTTTGGGGAAAGGGCCTTGCCTTTTTTAAGGGGAAAAAATCGCGCGAAACTCCGGATTTTGGGGAAAATAAGGAAAGTCTTATATAATCAATTATTCATATTTTACTGTTTTTAAAACAAATTCAAGGCAACAGATAATTTAATTATGCAATATTTTTCTATTTTCTACACTGGATCAGGTAAACTTATATAATTAAAGAATATTTTTTTTTATTTTGTTTAGATATTGTTTTGGGGAAAATCTCTGTAAGAGGGGAAAAATTCGTCTAGGGGAAAGGGCCGAAATTTGGCGGGTCTCAAAGAAGGAAAAACAAGAGATGTGTTTGTCAGAAACACAATGCCCCCTATTGCGCCCCTTTGAAATAAAATTTCAATATATCATTTGGCAGGTTTAGAAACTATCTCCCTTTTATAGCTAATTACTTCCCTTGGATTGTATTTTTTGACTTTTGACCTTGAAGGATGACCTTGACCTTAAAATTTGTTTTAGATTATATTCTTTTAACAAATATTACTTCCCTTGTGAAAATGATCTGTACCTGCCAAATGATATAAAATAGAAATTATCTCCCTTTAAAGCTTGTTACTTCCCTTGGATTTAGTTTTTTTACCTTTGACCTTGAAGGATGACCTTGACCTTTCACCACTCAAAATGTGCAGCTTCATGAGATACACATGCATTCTAAATATGAAGTTGCTATCTTCAATATTGCAAAAGTTATGACCAATATTAAAGTTTTCGGACGGACGGACTGACTGACGGACAGTTCAACTGCTATATGCCACCCTACTGGGGGTATAAAAAACCTGTAAAGGTATCGTGGTCTCATTCACAGACAGGGTAGCTCCTGACCAGGCATTGTAGATATGCAGGCTGGTCTCGAACTGGTTGCATATGGCATGAAACCAATTTTTGCATGACACTGGTCAATATGGCTTGGTCACTTGGGTCTGTAAGTGCGCAGAATGTCTTTGCGTATTAGATCCCCAATCAATGAACCTTCTATATAGTGTTTCAAAGACATTATTTCTTCCAAGGGAATGGACTCATAAAGTGTTTATACAACCCTTTCCATTAAATCAAGCTAAAAAATAAGGTTAAATTGACAAGCGTTTTCTCTTCCTTTACCTTCCAGAGAAAAATAATGTTATTTAATGAAATTAAATTAGAAAGGCAGACTCACCTGTTCTTCATACGTGGGTCCCATTCCACGACAAACTTCACATGTGCCGGACCAAACTTTGCATCATAGGTGGACAGTGCTCTGTAAGAAAAAAACACTTCAAAAGTTAACTGAAAGAAAAGGTGATATCATGTTTTTAACTCTATTTTGCTTTTTGATCAGACCATGGGAAATAACACTATGTAATCATAAATAAATTACGATGTATCTGATAAGTTCTGTATCCTACCGATAAAATGGCAAGTTACTCAGATATATATACAACTGATAGTACCAGGTAAAGTTGACTAGTGAAAAACATTATTTGGATCACTAATTGAAATCCCAACACAACATAAGAACTTCAAGCTAGTCCAAAAATGAGTGGAGATAATTACTTATGTTAAATGTGAAAACAGCAGTATCTGTTTGAATTGGGTGTAAAGGCAGGTAATGGTAAACCAATGTTGATAATAAAAAAGTTTGAAATACATGACAGTGTACCACTTTCAAAAGCCAATAAAGCCGTCCAGACCTACCTGTCTATAGCCTCTGTGTACAAGGGCATGTCTACATCTGTTGGCAAGTACATGTCTGAAGGTCCACTGTCGATCACACGAACATCAAATATGATACGTTCTAAACGCTGCAACAAAGTGTGAATAATAGTATGAGGCAACATGATCCTGCAACATCATCCAACATCTTGCCATTGGTCTCTTTTCTGACGACAGTTTTCAATGTCATCACAGTCCCAACATGTAATATTGACTATTGAAACAGCTTGTAACACTATTAGTATTACATTCATTTAATTGTATTGAATATTTATTAAGGAATTAAGCAAAATGATGTTAATGGTCATGGTTGCTGGACTATTTACAAAATGCCAATAAATCAGTGCTGATATATATACTGGTTAAAAACAAAATGCCTTTCTTTGCATAGAACACCATTTAAAGAATAATGCATGCATTATTATAATGCATATGTTTGTGCATAAACACATCTAAATTTTAAAGAAAAAACTCTCCTGGTGGTACTTTTTGACAAAAAAATTCTTATTACCGGTACAAAGAAAAAAATATATACAGAAATAGATCGACTCTTGACTTCTAAATAATGACCCCTGACAATTTAAATTTGACCCTGTTCCATATTTTTAGCCAACAGTAAGTGTTGTAGTATTTAAAAAATCTATAGAGCCTGGTTCTGGGAAAACTGGGCTTAGAGCATGTACATAAAGTGTCATCCAAAATTAGACTGTATAGTCTGCATGGCATAGGCTAAACAGGGTCGACACTTTCCACCTGTACTGGATTTTGTTTAAAAGAGACTTCCTTTAAATGAAAAAATCCGTAAATGACGAACATATCGTCTCCTGAAGAGCACAGGTTGATCTGAGCGACACAATATGATTATGAATTCAACCCAGTTTGCTCAAAACGCTGCTTGATTTAAATTGTGTGAAAGTCCTTACCACACTTTTCTCTACGAGCTCCTCTGACACCGCCTCTCTCATGCTCTTGAGGATGCACCTCTGCAGCTGGCGAAAGTCAATGTCTCGGGGAATCTTCAGCACCTCAGGTGGACAGAATCTGAAACTGAATGACAAACATTGATACTGCAGGTGACTGTGATATATCAACAAAGCAATGAACTCTGAATTAGTTGATTCATAACAAACTAGGTGGTTAAACACAAAATATTTGTCCTTTAATACAAGGAAGTAACTATGTTCTTATCAAATTTTCAAGTGCATGGTTGTAGCTTAAATAATTTCAAACGAATGAAAAGATGACTATTTTTATCTGATTTATTTTGCTAGGGATTAAATATATGGGCCCCACCTGTATTAATGACTGTTCTTTCCTTTCAAAATACAACCAACTTTTAATGATTGCAAAAAACAAGCTTCCTAGGCTATTGGTAAATAATAACCATGTAAGATGTTTATTTCCCTTTTAAATGCTTAAACACACCATTAACAACAAGCCATTTTAAGTGTTACATTATTTTATTTTTCAGGTGCTTTAATAACAATGCTAATTGAATCACAACAGTTGTCGTATATACATGTAAACGCTCCCTGATACAGTGTTTTTTTCACCATTTTGGGAATGGGGCCGGCTCCCTTTGGATTGGGAAATTCGCAGCGTTTTGACTAAAATAAGGGAAATTAGTGTTGTTGTTGTTTTGCTAACAAATGCTTCAAAATTGAGGATACAAGTGTGTCCAGTATTATATTTACTAAGGTTGATCTTATATGGATGGGAGATAAACAAAATATTGAGTTCTAAAAAAAAATATATATATATATTTTTTTGAAACCTTCCATTGGGAATTTTTAGCCCCCAATTGGGAAAAATATATACTTTTTTTCATTGGGAATGCGTCTGGTTACCGGACCCGATTTTGAATTAAAAACACACCGTGATACCATCTTTAAATAACACAAGACACAAATAAGAAATTTAGTTAACAATTTTCAATTAAAGTCCTTACCTTTTTTTAGTAGATGTAAACTTTTCCACATGCACAAGGAGTATTTGAATCATGTCTTCATCAGGCGTTTTGTTCACTTCACTGAGTGGAAAAGTTTCAAACACAAATACATTTTCTGATTCGTGAATGTCAGTGAGGGGCTGATCATCACTGAATGTATTCCCAAATCCATCGCTGTTTATTTGGCACAACACAAGCTAAAACATAACATTGAACCCAATTTAAGACGTATTTTAAAAAACCTTTGTGGTTTGGGTATTTTGGGTCCCAACCATTGTTTGGAAGAAACCACTCACAGTATTAAATGGACATTATAAATTGCATGGAAGAGACAATTAAAGACAATGTCTAAAAAAACTAGAGCTTTGTCACAGACATGACGCATACCCCCACATGCCGCATTGACACAGAATATTTTGCATGTTGTCTTCCCACAAAAAAAGCGGACACCATGCTCAATGTTTAAAACGCACTAAGTGACCCCGTGACCTAGTTTTTGACCCGGCATGGCCCATGTTCGAACATGACCTACACATCATCTAGATACAACTTCTGACCAAATGTGGTGAAGATCGGATGAAAACTACTTAAATTAGAGAGCGGACACCAAGCTTAATGTTTAAAACCCACTAAGTAACCCCATGGCCTAGTTTTTGACCTGCAATGACCCATGTTCAAACTTGGCCTAGACATCATCTAGATACAACTTCTGACCAAGTTTGGTGAAGCTCAGATGAAAACTACTTGAATTAGAGAGCGCACACCATGCTCAATGTTTAAAACGCACTAAGTGACCCGGTGACCTAGTTTTTCACCCGGCATGACCCATATTTGAACTTGGCCTAGACATCATCTAGATACAACATCTTACCAAGTTTGGTGAAGATCGGATGAAAACAACTTAAATTAGAGAGCGGACACTAAATACGGACCGAAAGACTGACCGACCAACCAACCGACAAACAAGCTCACACTATATACCCCCCTAAACTTCGTTTGTGGGGGTATAACTAAGACCCTTAAATATTTAATGGCATTATCACGACATACAAGAAAATGAAGATAGTTTATAACTTACTCGATTTGTATTGACACGGAGTTCAACAGACAATTTCGAACGCAGATCATTAACACTGTCCATCACATTCATTTCAAGGGCAATCTTCAACTGCTTTGGATTTTCATCCAGGTACACTATGGTCAGAAATACTGGACGAGTGGCTTTCTGGGGTACAGGTATTGAAAGGCAGAGATACGATTCAAAAGTATTGCTGTGTTTTTCACAGTTTGGACAAGACAAGGATGACTGGTACAGGGCCTGGAAGCGGTTGTACACTTCAAATCCACTGGCAGCTATGAGGACCATGTCTGGACTGCTACTGGCGAATGAGGCTTCAATAAGCTGTAAAAACAAATATATTCAAACACATAATTTTAAATATTTACGCATAAATTTATATTAAATAATGCTAATTTTATTAACTAGCAGCAGTAGAAGCAGAGGCAGAAGTTTCAAAATGTACAATGTAAAAATATTGATGGCAAAACATGTTGTTTCAAAAAGGCATAATGGAATGCTAAAGTAGTAATATTGAGATCTAAATAAAAACGTTTGAGAATTTGCGGGGAGAATTATTTTTAACACACTCTTAGGCCAGAGAAAAAAATTAGTATTTGTCAGACCTGCCACAAATAAAATTTGTAAACTTTAATAAAAATATGTTGTTTTTATCAAATTATGCAAGCATGATCCCTCTTGCCCTGCATCTCAACTTGGCTATACATTATGACATAGACTGATAGTACAAAACGGCTCCATCTATCAACCTCTCTGTTCTTGGCAGAACATTAAAAAAAAAGTTTTCAATGACTTTTACTTTTGTATTCAGCTTTATATTGGTGTTACTGGGTCCAAAGCTTTGGGGCCAGATTCCTTCTAACAGCTGATCAATTTTTTATCATTTAAGGGATTCTTAAGGATTCACTGTCACCTTAGCACATTGTTATCACCAATAGACGAATTAATTGTTATTGTTTACATTCGGGATTTTCCGCGCATGCGCACTGACTGGTTGGCAAAAAACACTGGTTACAGTAACGTAAAATATGTATAAAGGGCTTTTGTTAAGTAAATAAATTTGATAATAAAACCGAAATAAACATTAAAACTCTTAAATAATAGTGCAAATATATCATATATGGTACCAAATAAATGTATATTCACAAATAAAATGTCATCTTAATAAAAATACTAAGTAGTTATAATTAAGCATATAGAGTAACCGTGTTCGGAAGACTAAATACTGACAATTCCACAAGACAAAACAATAAATTAGCCGTATTCTTCCTGATAATAAGACTTGAATAAATTATAGTTTAACACTAATAAAACATATATTAATTTTATTATAATTATATGTGGGGTGGATAGTGTTAATTTTCATCAGCGATCAATAGTGTAAGAGGCGCATTTGGTCAATTATAAAACAAAGTCCTAAAAAGCGGAATACATTGCTTGTTTTAAATATTGTGGTAATTTTTCTTTAACATTGAATGAACAATATAAATACAATTTAGAATACAAATGGAAAAACCCTGCATAATAATTATGCAAATTGAACTGTCTTTGCATGTATATATTGAAATCCCTTTAATAGAAATAAATTAAGGAGTGATAAAAAATATAACATTTTATGATAAATGCATATATTTAATTTATTTAACGAAAGTAGTTTTTACCCTATTGTGATTGCTTGTGTTCATGATGGTGTTTCGTAGACTCCAGTAATGTAGAAACTTTACACGTAATAGCGGAGTTAACTTTTGTCGGTACCCGTTAAATACCTGAATTGCGTAGCAGTAAAATTTAACAATATTTAAAATGTATAGTTATTTAACAATGTATTATTATGATTAAACTGGCTAATCGATATAAACACTAGTTCCTGTTAATCCATTTCCGAAAAATGTCTCCATTTTTGTTCATGTTAAAATATTTTCATTGAAGCAACTGATCAGTATTTTTTAGCTTTAAAATTTGACTTAAATGATTGCTCAATATGCCAAGAGATGACATGGAGCAGGGGTTTTTCTGCCTATTTTGGGAAAAGGAGTCTGACCAAATTGGGAATTTCTATCGACAAAATTGGCCATTTTGGGAATTTTTGCTTCGATGAAACGGCTCATTTGGGAAAAAATGTGAATTTGTCATGCTTAAATAATTCAGTGGTTTTACAAATAAATTTTATTTTTATTTGTTATTTCGTCTTCTTTATATAAACAAATGCAATATTGGGCATGTTCAACGTTTATTCAAGTACTGCAGTTTTGTTGTTTTTTAGTTACAGTTACAGATAAAAACTGAACAGTCAAAACCTTATAGCAGATATTTTTGACCAAAACAAACACTGGTAACAAAGGTGCAATTAAACACCGGGATATAAATGCTTCAACGAAGAGTGTCACAATTAGTGTGAACAATTAAATAAAACAATTACATTAAACAATAGAATTTATTTAATGTGTAAGAAGGTAAGTTGTTTAGACATATAAGGGTTCAATTCAGTTACCCTATGTCGCGTACATAAAATCGACCTATTGGTTGTTTATTTTCATCCTTATTTGTTTCCGTTTATTAAATTTAATTTATTCGGAAAGAATTTCAATTTCTGAGAATTTATTTAACTAAAATGGTCACAAAGAAGTGCCAATTAGAGAGATTTTTGTGTAACCACATACCGAGCTCTTAGATTGTGTTCCACTACCGAGTTCGTTGTTAGTAAAAACAAACAATAACAACAACAATATAATTGGATCCAAAGATGCATTTCCTTGCATGCCAATGTTTCATTCAGACATAATTATAAAAATTATATTTGATATTGTGCATGATTATCATTTAAAACGATGATTTTGTAAACCTTCGCTATATGCGCTTATATGAATTGCACCTCATTTTGCCAACCAGTGGGCGGAGTCTAAACTTTGCAGGTGCGTGTGACGTCACGCGTTAACTCCTCTTTAGCATACATACTTTTATTTACATGTAGGCCACCCTGATAACCATACATACACAAATAATATATATATACATGTATATGGTATTATACCTTTTCTTTTTTACTTTTCTGAACATCTTTAGATTTTTTCTTTCCACCTTGATGGATTTCTTCATTGATTCTATCCAACAACCAAAGTAAAAACTCTTGGGCATCGTGCTGCAATGATCCTTTATACTGGGAGTTGTATTTGCTGACTACAGACTTGAGTTGTCCAGATATGTCTGCAGTGTAATCGCCTGACCACAAGCTTTCTAGCAGACATGCCAGCTGCTCACTAACTTCACCCTTCACATTGCCTACAATTCTCTTTAATCCTTTATTGTTCAAGACATCTTTGAATTTCTTCTGAACAAAGTATTCAGCAAATATATCTGTATTACTCAAACACTGTAATATTGTGTTCATAAAACATGTATTTCCATGATTGTAAATGCCCTGAACCCCTGGTGTTGCTTTCCATTTTGGTACATGTGAGCTTGCAGTCTGACTCATGTGATCTGAGTTAGTGGTTGGCATATTATTAGAAGTCTTTTCACCAACCTTCCGCTCATTCTGAATCGCATCCTCTGAATGCGACAAGTTATGCCTCCGCGGAAATGTGGGAGTAAAACCACCTTTCAGATCAGCATAGACACCCACATGTGTCGAATTTCTGTTAATGACGCTCATAGATATACGCAATCAATTCTCAGACATACTGAAGTTGTAGAATTTCTTCCATTTTTTAAGACATTATGTTTGTTTACAAATGTCAAGGTATGTTTACAACTGAATAATATATATTAAGGATTTGAATTCGTTAATTTAACACATATCAATTGTCAAAAATTATATTATTCATTGTGAGCAATAATATGTCACCACTGAATGCATTATTATCGGTAACAAAAGCGTATTAAATACTTAAAATAACTTGTTTCCGTGTTTATCTAATTACTTGGCGGCCATTTTGCATTGACTTGTGGGAACGGTAATTAAGACAAACGCAACACCACAATATTATAAGGAAATTTGTTTCTAGTCGTTCGCAGTTACAGGGCAATCCGATGTATGCGTTTTATGATAATAACAAGAAATTTCTTATATATATATATATATATATACATCATTGATTTACTGTCTGTGTAGGTGAAAAATATTCTGTTATAATTAAGGTCGCGGTGATGAAGGAACCCAAACAGACGTTATTATACTAGACTTTTCCAAGGCGTTCGCTACTGTGCCACACAACGAACTTTTGTACAAGTTGGAATGTTTCGGCATAACTGGAACGTTACATACATGGTTAAAAACTTTTCTCACTCAACGACTTATGCAAGTTGTAGTTGACGGTAAAGTCTCCCAGAAAACCACAGTGGCTCCGGAGTTCCTCAGGGCACAGTCCTTGGCCCCTTAATGTTTCTATGTCACATAAACGACCTGCCACTTTCGGCCAAATCGCAAGTGCGCCTTTTTGCGGATAATTG
Organism: Dreissena polymorpha; assembly: GCF_020536995.1. NCBI lineage: Eukaryota > Metazoa > Mollusca > Bivalvia > Myida > Dreissenidae > Dreissena > Dreissena polymorpha. The sequence continues at coordinate 6,713,371 of NC_068356.1, forward strand.
CCTGCTATATCGAAAAATAAAAACCCAGAAAGACTTTGAAATTCTCCAGAATGACTTGAAAGAACTTGAAAAATGGGCTAATAAATGGGGCATGCGTTTTAACGCAAAGAAGTGCTATGTGATGTCAATTAAGAACAAGACTCCACACTTTTATTCTCTATGTGATCATATCCTTAAACAAGTGCCTGATAATCCATACTTGGGGCTTACCATATCTGAAGACTTAACCTGGTCAACACACATAAACAAATTAACAAAGAAAGCAAATTCGACAATGGCCATACTGCGTAGGAACTTAAAGAACTGCCCTATAGATTGTAGGAAAACAGCGTACCTAGCACTAGTGAGATCTTGCTTGGACTATGGCTCTTCAATTTGGGATCCTTATTTGACCCGTGACATCGACAAAATTGAACAAGTGCAAAAACAAGCTGCTCGTTTTATAACTGGAGACTACAAATCACGAGAAGGCAGCGTTACCAACATGTTAAACAACTTGAACTACCATAGCTCCAATAACGGCGCAAAATCAACCACCTAGTGATGCTCTACAAAGTGGCCGAGGGGCTGGTGCCAGCTATACCAGCAACTGAATACTTAAAACCAGCAAGGGTTAAAAGACACATTAAAGCAAAACAATATAGTGACTGTGTAACATCAAATATAATAGACAATCAAGTAATAAACAACGATAGAGGCTTTGTGATCAAAAACACAAATTGTGTACAATTTAAAAACTCGTTCTTCGTGAAAACAATTATAGAGTGGAACCACCTGGAAAATAGAGTGGTTCACGCAGAGACAGTTGAGGGATTTAAGTCTGCCCTCCATTTCGACTAGCGCACTCCCCCGGTGTACTACGCCGTAACTGGCCCTTCACCGTACTAAGCAGAAGCGGAAGCAGAAGTGTTGTGGATGAGGTGTCCGCCTAGCGATCGGGAGTTCGTGGGTTCGCTCCCTACTCGGGAGCGTTCTCATTATCTCCTCCATAGACACCAAGTACTGATTCTTCCCAGGAAACGGACTCGACAGTGTCCATATCTGCCTATAATAGGCCTTCATGTAATAGTCAGCAATTGACTGTAGGAAGTACGAAGTAGTAGAAGAAGAAGAAATATCAAGAATAACTTTTCTTTAGCGCAGTTTTAAGCTGCATCAAGTACGGGGAGGGGCGTCAGATTTCATGACTTATTTCGCATTATAAAATACTTTTGATCATATATCTATGGATAAAGCGCATACATACAAAAGAAGAATAGAAATAAAATTAAAATAACCCGATGAAACGTGAACCATCCATACATATTTGTTCGAAGAAACCTGATTTGGTGATTTGTCGGACATTCGATATTTGATTATTAATAGTATCGTGAACCATCTCGATCATGCAAAATATATTGATCAGTTTGATGGAATAATTCATATTCAATCAAAAATAAATGTTATGATGAAATCGTTGAAACCACATGTAAAATGTATTATTGACATGCCATGTGTTGCATGATAACCATATATAAAGAAGTGAAACTCCAGCTGCTGGAGCAGTATTGCATTCTCATTATAAATAAATTATCACAATCAGTTAGTCCTTTATTTAAGGCAAGTGACCAATTGCCAAAACAGAACGAAACAGCACAATACGAAACAACATACACACATAGAAGAATAAAGCTCGGGTCACCGCCTTGGAACGGTCAATGCAAAGCATTGGGGGTTTAAACCGGTTTTAGAGCGCTCAACCTCACACTTGGCCCAGCAATATACATGATACATATAAGTGTAAATAAAAATTAACCTCATAGCATTGCAACTCAAATTTAGCAATAATAAAAGGGAATTAAAACGCATTCAATTTACCATTTAATTACTCAATGGTAGGAAGGAGACCAGAGCAACAGAGTTACAACTTTTTGAGGAATGATGAAATGAAATTACGCACAAGTGTCAACTATATCCCTTCTTTTAAGAAAAAGATTTAAGAATATAGCATCATATAGTTAATATTTCAGATCATCATCGTGCAAATACAGGAAGAAGCAGCAATAATAGGCGTAAAAGATCCATATTACATAGCTTATATATATGCCTTGCGGGATGGAATGCAATGTATTTAAAGTGAGGACACAATCACGATCCCACTGCTTGAACGACGGTCGCTTTATACTTAATACTAAAGCATTTTTAAATGTCAATTCTGAAAGCAATAAAAAATGTACACAAATATCATGATAGAGAATAACAATACTTAAATGATAAAAAATATAAGTAAACCTATGTCTGCCGAGTTAACTGTTTCTAGCCACATCTCTGCAACAATAACAATATCTGCTTGTATCTAAGAAATATTAATTGTATGCTCAAGTTGACCTCTTTTACCTGTTAATGGACTGGCAATTAATAATGAAGACTATGAGAGGAATGTGAGATATTCTTTTTGAGTATATTTACTGCCAGAGGGCTGTGTGATCGATTTTGTAATGATGTTGCATATGTACAGAAAAATTCAATTTCGCTTTCTCTGGCAAATGTTAGGTTACTGAAACTGTCGTGGGAGGGGAGGGGAATGGGTCTGATCCGTATTAGAGCAAATCTCTCTGGGATATTGTCATCGTGAATTAATGGTAACACAAATAAGTTATACATAAGGAGCATTGATGCAATAGACAGAGAAAGCATATCTGATTTAAACATTGCTTTACTCTGAATACATCTGTCGACTATCACCACTTGCTCATTTAGGCGACCTCAATATGACCCGCGTCATGTGAAAATGGGTCTTATTGAATATGCGGCAAGCATATGCGAAGGTAGGTCTGTAGCTACGCTAGCCGCATGCGGGTAATATGATATAGAGCTGTGTTTGGAACCATGTATAATAATGCGCCCAAATTTTCCATATCGTCTTGAATGTGAGAAAGAATTTCTTTGTGATTTAGTGTATGCCGTCGTGTCTTAGCCAAATAGGCGAATTAAAAATAAAACGACTTTGATATTACTTTAAACTTATCACTACTTGCTATTACAAGTTGTAATTTAAAGTAAATAACATTTAATGTTCATATGATTCAAAAAGCATATATTGCTGTGAAAGTAATAACAAACTTTTTTAACGTATTCTAAAACTGAAAGTGAAAGTAGCACCAAGTAGACATTACCCCGATGAACGCGTCATTTTGTGTTCGTACAGATATCCACCTGCAGCATCATGTCTACAAAGTGCTTCTATGGACCCACCAACAAGTTCCTTGTCTCGACTCCGATTGGGGACGTGGAATTAGAGTGTTGTCCTAAGGGGATCCATTCGTTGTGCTTAGTCGAGGGAGTGAATGATACGAACTTCAATCCTAAACCAGGGTAATAAGATAGTACAGTTTGGTTTTGCCCTGCACTCAAGTCTACCAATTAAGTAGTACATGAGTTCCTACCAAGTAGAACATGAGTCTCTACCAAGTAGTACATGAGTCCCTACAAAGTAGAACACGAGTCTCTACCAAGTAGTATATGAGTATCTACCAAATAGTACATGAGTCTCTACCAAGTAGTACATGAGTCTCTACCAAGAAGTACATGAGTCTCTACCAAGTTGTACACGATTCTTCACCAAGTAGTACATGAGTCTCTACCAAGTAGTACATGAGTCTCTACAAAGTAGTACATGAGTCTCCACCAAATAGTACATGAGTCTCTACCAAGTAGTACATGAGTCTCTACCAAGTAGTACACGAGTCTCTACCAAGTAGTACATGCATCTCTACCAAGTAGTACATGAGTCTCCACCAAGTAGTATGAGTCTCTACCTAGTAGTACATGAGTCTCTACCAAGTAGTACATGAGTCTCTACCAAGTAGTACATGAGTCTCTACCAAGTAGTACATGAGTCTCTACCAAGTAGTACATGAGTCTCTACCAAGTAGTACATGAGTCTCCACCTAGTAGTACATGAGTCTCTACCAAGTAGTACATGAGTCTCTACCAAGTAGTACATGAGTCTCTACCAAGTAGTACATGAGTCTCTACCAAGTAGTACATGAGGCTCTACCAAGTAGTTCATGAGTCTCTACCAAGAAGTCAATGAGTCTCCACCAAATAGTATATGAGTCTCTACCTAGTAGTACATGAGTCTCTACCAAGTAGTAGATGAGTCTACCAAGAAGTAGATGAGTATCTACCATGTAGTAGATGAGTCTCTACAAAGTAGTACATTAGTCTCTACCAAGTAGAACATGAGTCCCTACCAAGTAGTACATGAAAATCTACCAAGTAGTACATCGGTTTCTACCAAGTAGTATATAAGTATTTACCAAGTAGTACATAAGTCCCTACAAAGTAGTAACTGAGTCGCTACCAAGTAGTACATGAGTCTCTACCAAGTAGTACATGAGTCCCTACCAAGTAGTACATTAGTCTCTAACAAGTAGAACATGAGTCCCTACCAAGTAGTACATGAGTTTACCAAGTAGTAGATAAGTCTCTACCAAGAAGTAGATGAGTATCAACCAAGTAGTAGATGAGTCTCTACCAAGAAGTACACGAGTCTCTACCAAGTAGTACATGAGTCTCTGCCAAGTAGTATATGAGTCTCTGCCAAGTAGTATATGAGTCTCTACCAAGTAGTAGATGAGTCTCTGCCAAGTAGTATATGAGTCTCTACCAAGAAGTGGATGAGTCTCTACCAAGTAGTACATGAGTCTCTGCCAAGTAGTATATGAGTCTCTACCAAGTAGTAGATGAGTCTCTACCAAGTAGTACATGAGTCTCTACCAAGTGATACATGAGTCACTACCAAGTAGTACATAAGTCTCCACCAAGTAGTACATGAGTCTTTACCACGTTACACGTGAGTCTCTACCACGTAGTATGTGAGTCTCTACCAAGTAGTACATGAGTCTACCATGTAGTAGAATAGTCTCTACCAAGAAGTAAATGAGTATCAACCAAGTAATATATGAGTCTCTACCAAGTAGTACATGAGTCTCTACCAAGTAGTAGATGAGTCTCTACAAAGTAGTACATTAGTCTCTACCAAGTAGAACATGAGTCCCTACCAAGTAGTACTTGAATCTCTACCAAGTAGTACATGAGTCTCTACCAAGTAGTATATGAGTATTTACCAAGTAGTACATAAGTCCCTACAAAGTAGTAACTGAGTCGCAACCAAGTAGTACATGAGTCTCTACCAAGAAGTACATGAGTCCCTACCAAGTAGTACATTAGTCTCTAACAAGTAGAACATGAGTCCCTACCAAGTAGTACATGAGTCTACCAAGTAGTAGATGAGTCTCTACCAAGAAGTAGATGAGTATCAACCAAGTAGTAGATGAGTATCTACCAAATAGTACACGAGTCTCTACCAAGTAGTAGATGAGTCTCTACCAAGTAATAGATGAGTCTCTACCAAATAGTAGATGAGTCTCTACCAAGAAGTAGATGAGTCTCTACCAAGTAGTACATTAGTCTCTACCAAGTAGTACATGAGTCTCTACCAAGTAGTAGATGAGTCTCTACCAAGTAGTACATGAGTCTCTACAAAGAAGTACATCAGTCTCTACCAAGTACTACATGAGTCTCTTCCAAGTAGAACACTTGTCTCTACCAAGTAGTACATGAGTCTCTGCCAAGTAGTATATGAGTCTCTACCAAGTAGTAGATGAGTCTCTACCAAGTAGTACATGAGTCTCTACAAAGTAGTACATGAGTCTCTACCAAGTAGTACAGGAGTCTCTTCCAAGTAGAACACGAGTCTCTACCAAGAAGTACATGAATCTCTACCAAGTAGTACATGAGTCTCTACCAAGTAGTACACGAGTCTCTGCCAAGTAGTACAGGAGTCTCTTCCAAGTAGAACACGAGTCTATACCAAGAAGTACATGAATCTCTACCAAGTAGTACATGAGTCTCTACCAAGTAGTACTTGAGTCTCTACCAAGTAGTACATGAGTCTCTAACAAGTAGTACATGAGTCTCTACCAAGTAGTACATGAGTCTCTACCAAGTAGTACATGAGTCTCTACCAAGTATTACATGAGTCTCTACTAAGTATTACATGAGTCTCTACCAAGTAGTACATGAGTCTCTACAAAGTAGTACATGATTCTCTGCCAAGTCGTACATGAGTCTCTACGAAGTAGTAGATAAGTCTCTACGAAGTAGTAGATAAGTCTCTACCAAGTAGTAGATGAGTCTCTATCAAGTAGTTCTTTAGTCCCTAACAAGTAGTACATGAGTCTCCACCAAGAAGTATATGAATCTCTACCAAGTAGTGCATGAGTTTCTACCAAGCAGTGTATGAGTCTCTACCAAGTAGTACACGAGTCTCTAACAAGTAGTACATGAGTCTCCACCAAGTGGTATATGAGCCTCCACCAAGTAGTACATGAGTCTCCACCATGTAGTATATGAGTCTCTACCAAGTAGTACATGAGTCTCTACCAAGAAGTACATGAGTCTCCACCAAGTAGTATATGAGTCCTTACCAAGTAGTGCATGAGTCCCTACCAAGAAGTACATGAGTCTCCACCAAGTAGTACATGAGTCTCCACCAAGTAGTATATGAGTCTCTACCAAGTAGTACATGAGTCCCTACCAAGAAGTACATGAGTCTCCACCAAGTAGTATATGAGTCTCTACCAAGTAGTACATGAGTCCCTACCAAGAAGTACATGAGTCTCCACCAAGAAGTACATGAGTCTCCACCAAGTAGTACATGAGTCTCCACCAAGTAGTACATGAGTCTCTACCAAGTAGTACATGAGTCTGTACCAAGTAGTATATGAGTCTCCACCAAGAAGTACATGAGTCTCCACCAAGTAGTACATGAGTCTCCACCAAGTAGTACATGAGTCTCCACCAAGAAGTACATGAGTCTCCACCAAGTAGTATATGAGTCTCTACCAAGTAGTATATGAGTCTCTACCAAGTAGTACATGAGTCTCTACCAAGTAGTACATGAGTCTCCACCAAGTAGTACATGAGTCTCCACCAAGTAGTATATGAGTCCTTACCAAGTAGTACATGAGTCTCCACCAAGTAGTATATGAGTCTCCACCAAGAAGTACATGAGTCTCCACCAAGTAGTACATGAGTCTCCACCAAGTAGTACATGAGTCTCCACCAAGAAGTACATGAGTCTCCACCAAGTAGTACATGAGTCTCTACCAAGTAGTATATGAGTCTCTACCAAGAAGTACATGAGTCTCCACCAAGTAGTACATGAGTCTCCACCAAGTAGTATATGAGTCTCCACCAAGTAGTACATGAGTCTCCACCAAGTAGTACATGAGTCTCCACCAAGTAGTATATGAGTCTCTACCAAGTAGTACATGAGTCTCCACCAAGTAGTACATGAGTCTCCACCAAGTAGTATATGAGTCTCTACCTAGTAGTGCATGAGTTTCTACCAAGTAGTACATGAGTCTCTACCAAGTAGTGCATGAGTCTCTACCAAGTAGTGCATGAGTCTCTACCAAGTAGTGCATGAGGTTCTACCTAGTAGTGCATGAGTCCCTACTTAGAAGTACATGAGTCTCTACCAAGTATTGCATGAGTCTCTACTTAGAAGTACATGAGTCTCTACCTTGTAGTGCATGAGTCTCTACCAAGTAGTACATGAGTCTCTACCAAGTAGTGCATGAGTCTCTACCAAGTAGTACATGAGTCTCTACCAAGTAGTACATGAGTCTCTACCTAGTAGTGCATGAGTTTCTACCAAGTAGTACATGAGTCTACCAAGTAGTGCACGAGTCTCTACCAAGTAGTGCATGAGTCTCTACTTACAAGTACATGAGTTTCTACCTAGTAGTGCATGAGTTTCTACCAAGTAGTGCATGAGTCCCTACTTAGAAGTACACGAGTCTCTACCAAGTAGTATATGAGTCTCTACTTAGAAGTACATGAGTCTCTACCTAGTAGTGCATGAGTCTCTACTTAGAAGTACACGAGTCTCTACCAAGTAGTATATGAGTCTCTACTTAGAAGTACACGAGTCTCTACCAAGTAGTATATGAGTCTCTACTTAGAAGTACACGAGTCTCTACCAAGTAGTATATGAGTCTCTACTTAGAAGTACATGAGTCTCTACCTAGTAGTGCATGAGTCCCTACTTAGAAGTACACGAGTCTCTACCAAGTAGTATATGAGTCTCTACTTAGAAGTACACGAGTCTCTACCAAGTAGTGCATGAGTCTCTACTTAGAAGTACATGAGTCTCTACCAAGTAGTGCATGAGTCTCTACTTAGAAGTACACGAGTCTCTACCAAGTAGTGCATGAGTCTCTACTTAGAAGTACATGAGTCTCTACCTAGTAGTGCATGAGTTTCTACCAAGTAGTGCATGAGTCCCTACTTAGAAGTACACGAGTCTCTACCAAGTAGTGCATGAGTCTCTACCAAATAGTGCATGAGTCTCTTCCAAGAAGGATATTACTTCACTGTTCTCACAAAAAATGTCTTAAATGAGACTAAATTTGTAATAAACATCCTGCCAGTGGGATACTTTTCTTCGTTTTCAGTAAAAGTGTAGGCCTACTGTCCCAGACTTACAAGGACAATGGGTACACATATAAGCCGGCGGTAGACTGTGTCAGATGGCTTGAGGCGTATTTCAGCCATCCTGAGAAGAGACTGGTGGCTACACCGAGTATTTGTCAACACATCGGTAGGGAAGGTCGGTATGATATTGTATTGGGCGTGATTTTATATGGGACAGGGACATATTATCACGATATTTGGATTTATACCCAATAGGTCAATCAGAGGTTTAATGACTGGATAATTCAGATGAACCTGGGATTACATGAATATAACAAATACAGCAAGCTACCATTTTGATACAGCTCAGTACAATATGCCTCATACATCAATTGATTTAAAAACATATTACATGTTATGCATAAAATGGCCACTACTCCATTGATAATCAATGCAAATTATTGGAGTGTTTATTAGGCATTATGAACCTTAGAATGAAATAACCTTCAGTAATATCTGTCCAACAAAGTTTTTTTTCAAGACATGCATACAGACCGTTGTCTGTTCGTTGTTTACGGTAAATAATTCAACAGGAATATAAAGGTATAGATTTAATAAGAGCAAGATAATTTGTATTATTTTTCCTATCGTTATCAAATGATGTTGGTCATGTATTCTGAAGTAAATTAAATTCGTACATGCATTATCCCAAAGTGATGTGCATCTGAGATAACGCACACATGTTTATCATTTGAGCATTCACAAACTGTTCGACATTGATAACATAGATTAACATCTTTGCCCCAGATAAACGGTTTGCTGCGCTGAACAAGTTTCATTTTTAATATACTAAACGTTTAGGTCAACACATTAAAATACGCATCTCCGTATTCACCTCTCACTATGTTTAGAACAATTGTATTGTCCCTAAATTTCACATTGTCAGTATTTTTTAATGGCTATTGTCTCATTCTTTCTCAGATTGGCTGATATACGCCTTTAACCAGTGTTGGCTTATTATTCACTAATGCGACAAAATCAATTATATACAAGCCTTACATGCGAGAATGGGTCTTTTGTCATATGCGGCCATTGTAGCCCCATTCCAGCCTGCGAATCTGCACAGTGTCGACTGGAGCTACCCTGTTCGTTTATAGTCACACAGGGTTTGTTGGTCTCATAAGCGTATATGGTAGCTCCTTTCCGGACTACACGGGCGCGCTGGCTGGTCTGGAGCTACACTGATAGGATATGGCATAATACTAATTTTCACGTGAAGCGACTAATAAATATTACATATTGTAGGGTCTTTCACTTACAAAGTGTGGTTCACACTGCTAAAAGAGGTTCAGATTGGCCAAACTATATCCTACGGTGGGCTGGCCAGACTATGCGGGAACGTGAAGGCATGCAGAGCAGTGGGCCAGGCTATGAGGAACAATCCGGTTGGTTTGATCATTCCATGTCACAGGGTCATACAGGAAAACGGCCAGCTTGGAAATTATTCCCATGGGACAAGGAACAAAGTGAAACAATGGCTGTTGGAACACGAAGGGTCGTGCAAGTGATGACCTTCTTTAGCCGATAGTACATATTCGTGTGGAGGATGTGTTGCGCCTATACTACTGTATCAAATGCCTTTAGAAACCGTCGTGAAAATACTAAAGAAGTCGAAATGTGGTCATTAAGGGTCTTGAAAAGGATGGGCTTCTTTTTAATATAATACAGGAGCAGTGCATGTGTTATATGTTCAGTCTTTATTAAAGGCATACAAAACGTGGCCGTGTTTTGACTACCGGTAATAACAGACGCCATTATGTGTTCTTTTAATAGTACATCGAACGCCTAGTGTGAAGATAAGTGTGTTCAGTATGTCCTGTTGCTACAACATTTTCATTGTATATGGGTATTCAGCTGTTTTGTATCAAGTAGATAACAGACGTTTGTGATATATAAGATCAATGCTTTACTCTTTTTGTTGCAAAAAATAACTTTACACAGACGTATTGCGCAAAACAGAAGGATTTTAATACGTTGAACAAAGTTATCCCTCCCGCATAAAAATTGATTTGTTTGTGTGAATATTAAATTTGTTCGGTCATTCTGTAGATCACTATTGTTTTCTCTGACTCACATCGTTAGTTTTCTGTTTTTCGACGATGATTGTTATAGTAATAGACTTCAAGTTTCATAGTTAGTCTCATCGCATTAGGAGTTGATGATGTTTAACCTTTAAATAATCGGAAACTGCCCGTTTAGCTTTCATGCTGTTAAAAGTCTTCAGCATTTTCACACACATGAACATGTTTTCAATTACCTTTCTTGTACCATGTTTGTTGATCGTACCAATTGCTCAATGAATTCAAACGTTAATTACACTTATTTTTTGGAAAATCGGCCGTTCTAAAAGATGTTTGCTATCTGGCGATATCTGCTAGTTTTCCTGTTGTTTGTGTGATCGCATTTTGCTCCTCGTTCCTCGTCACCATTTACATTCTTATCATTCTAGAGGACACATTTGCTGTCCAATATAAACGAATACCTCGTTAACACTCTCAAAGGAACATTTTGAAGTTCAATCTTCTTGAACCTTGGTCAGAATATTTTATTCTAATGATATCTCTGCTGAGGTCGATAGTAGTTCCGGTCCGTCAAAAAAAAATACAACAACAAAAAAACACGGCTGTTTGAAGGCTGGAAAATAGTTCAGGCTTTATGAAAAATTTAAAATGCTAATTTCGCTCCGGATGTTTCTGGAGTTTTGTAATTCCAATTTCGTAGTCTGTAATTTTAAGTTACGCCTCAAAGTCTAAACGCCATAAGTTTAATTTCCGTCCTTTTGAAAAAAACATAACCGTAACGTGGCACTGTAGATTTCCATTTTCGGCAATTTACAATCGATTGAACTTTCCAGAAGTCATATTTTTTTACCACATTTGTATTAATCTCACTCCTAAATAATTATTATGATATATATGCTAGTGTGAGAATATTTGGTCATTTGATAAATTTCGCTGTCAGGGGGTGGGACAGTTCACCGGTATATGTCTATATTCAACTCCACCTTCACAGAATAGTTAAGTCCCTTTGCTTCTCAGGCGGACACCCTTGTTTTATACATTCTGCGTCAAAATTGATATTAAATTTAAAAGGGACCTTTTCACAGATTTTGGCATTTATTCAAAATTGTCATTAAATTCTTTAAATTGAAAATTATAAACGTTGGAACAAAGAGCTCCCTTTTAAAAATAAGAATACAATTTAAGAAAAAAAGTATTCATCAACTGGGCTCGAACCACTAACTCTTGGAGTAAAAGTCTATCACCTAAACCACTCGGCCATCCGTGATCATACTGGTAGATGTGTATTTTATACTTTATATAAGCAATCCACGTAGTGCCACACACTGTTACGATAACAACAGAACTCTCCAAATCATTCAATAGTTTCGCGTTTGTAACGCTTTAGGGCCTATAATTTTCAGGTTTTTATATCGTCAACAGACTAATATAATTGATATTTTAGAGCATGGTAAATGTTCAGTATTACTGTTTTCTCGCAAATATCATAATTACAACAAACATGTGCGAGTCTTATTTTTTTTCTATTTTTTTCAATTTACTAAAACGTTAAAAGGTCCCTTGAAGATTGTTTTTCACCCCGAATGGCGCATAGCTTTTGTTAAATATCACAAAAGATGTAGATCTTTGCCTCTCCACCATGAGTCTCCACCAAGAAGTATATGAATCTCTACCTAGTAGTGCATGAGTTTCTACCAAGCAGTGTATGAGTCTCTACCAAGTAGTACACGAGTCTCTAACAAGTAGTACATGAGTCTCCACCAAGTGGTACATGAGTCTCCACCAAGTAGTACATGAGTCTCCACCAAGTAGTAAATGAGTCTCTTCCAAGTAGTATATGAGTCTCTACCAAGTAGTACATGAGTCCCTACCAAGAAGTACATGAGTCTCCACCAAGTGGTATATGAGTCTCCATCAAGTAGTATATGAGTCTCCACCAAGTAGTATATGAGTCTCTACCAAGTAGTACATGAGTCCCTACCAAGAAGTACATGAGTCTCCACCAAGTAGTATATGAGTCTCCACCAAGTAGTATATGAGTCCTTACCAAGTAGTACATGAGTCCCTACCAAGAAGTACATGAGTCTCCACCAAGTAGTATATGAGTCTCCACCAAGTAGTACATGAGTCTCCACCAAGTAGTATATGAGTCTCTACCAAGTAGTACATGAGTCCCTACCAAGAAGTACATGAGTCTCTACCAAGTAGTATATGAGTCACTACCAAGTAGTATATTAGTCTCCACCAAGTAGTACATGAGTCTCTACCAAGTAGTATATGAGTCTCTACCAAGTAGTACATGAGTCCCTACCAAGAAGTACATGAGTCTCCACCAAGTAGTATATGAGTCTCTACCTAGTAGTGCATGAGTTTCTACCAAGTAGTACATGAGTCTCTACCAAGTAGTGCATGAGTCTCTACCAAGTAGTGCATGAGTCTCTACCAAGTAGTGCATGAGGTTCTACAAAGTAGTGCATGAGTCCCTACCAAGTAGTGCATGGGTCTCTACTTAGAAGTACATGAGTCTCTACCTAGTAGTGCATGAGTCTCTACCAAGTAGTACAGGAGTCTCTACTTAGAAGTACATGAGTCTCTACCTAGTAGTGCATGAGTCTCTACCTAGTAGTGCATGAGTCTCTACCTAGTAGTACATGAGTCTCTACTTAGAAGTACATGAGTCTCTACCTAGTAGTGCATGTGTCTCTACCTAGTAGTGCATGAGTCTCTACCTAGTAGTGCATGAGTCTCTACCTAGTAGTGCATGAGTCTCTACCTAATAGTGCATGAGTCTCTACCTAGTAGTACATGAGTCTCTACCTAGTAGTTCATGAGTCTCTACCAAGTAGTGCATGAGTCTCTACTTAGAAGTACATGAGCCTCTACCTGGTAGTGCATGAGTCTCTACCTAGTAGTACATGAGTCTCTACCAAGTAGTACACGAGTCTCTACCTAGTAGTGCATGAGTCTCTACCAAGTAGTACATGAGTCTCTACCAAGTAGTGCATGAGTCTCTACCAAGTAGTACATGAGTCTCTACCAAGTAGTACATGAGTCTCTACCTAGTAGTGCATGAGTTTCTACCAAGTAGTACATGAGTCTACCAAGTAGTGCACGAGTCTCTACCAATTAGTGCATGAGTCTCTACTTAGAAGTACATGAGTCTCTACCTAGTAGTGCATGAGTTACTACCAAGTAGTGCATGAGTCCCTACTTAGAAGTACACGAGTCTCTACCAAGTAGTACATGAGTCTCTACCAAGAAGTACACGAGTCTCTACCAAGTAGTGCATGAGTCTCTACCAAAAAGTGCATGAGTCTCTTCCAAGAAGGATATTACTTCACTGTTCTCACAAAAAATGTCTTAAATGAGACTAAATTTGTAATAAACATCCTGCCAGTGGGATACTTTTGTTCGTTTTCAGTAAAAGTGTAGGCCTACTGTCCCAGACTTACAAGGACAATGGGTACACATATAAGCCGGCGGTAGACTGTGTCAGCTGGCTGGAGGCGTATTTCAGCCATCCTGAGAAGAGACTGGTGGCTACACCGAGTATTTGTCAACACATCGGTAGGGAAGGTCGGTATGATATTGTATTGGGCGTGATTTTATATGGGACAGGGACATATTATCAGGATATTTGGATTTATACCCAATAGGTCAATCAGAGGTTTAATGACTGGATAATTCAGGTACACCTGGGATTACATGAATATAACAAATACAGCAAGCTACCATTTTGATACAGCTCAGTACAATATGCATCATACATCAATTGATTTAAAAACATATTACATGTTATGCATAAAATGGCCACTACTCCATTGATAATCAATGCAAATTATTGGAGTGTTTATTAGGCATTATGAACCTTAGAATGAAATAACCTTCAGTAATATCTGTCCAACAAAGATATTTTTCAAGACATGCATACAGACCGTTGTTTGTTCGTTGTTTACAGTAAATAATTCAACAGGAATATAAAGGTATAGATTTAATAAGAGCAAGATAATTTGTATTATTTTTCCTATCGTTATCAAATGATGTTGGTCATGTATTCTGAAGTAAATTAAATTCGTACATGCATTATCCCAAAGTGATGTGCATCTGAGATAACGCACACATGTTTATCATTTGAGCATTCACAAACTGTTCGACATTGATAACATAGATTAACATCTTTGCCCCAGATAAACGGTTTGTTGCGCTGAACAAGTTTCATTTTTAATATACTAAACGTTTAGGTCAACACATTAAAATACGCATCTCCGTATTCACCTCTCACTATGTTTAGAACAATTGTATTGTCCCTAAATTTCACATTGTCAGTATTTTTTAAATGGCTATTGTCTCATTCTTTCTCAGATTTGCTGAAATACGCCTTTAACCAGTGTTGGCTTATTATTCACTAATGGGACAAACTCTAATTATTTACAAGCCTTACATGCGAGAATGGGTCTTTTGTCATATGCGGCCATTGTAGCCCCATTCCAGCCTGCGAATCTGCACAGTGTCGACAGGAGCTACCCTGTTCGTTTATAGTCACACAGGGTTTGTTGGTCTCATAAGCGTATATGGTAGCTCCTTTCCGGACTACACGGGCGCGCTGGCTGGTCTGAAGCTACACTGATAGGATATGGCATAATACTAATTTTCACGTGAAGCGACTAATAAATATTACATATTGTAGGGTCTTTCACTTACAAAGTGTGGTTCACACTGCTAAAAGAGGTTCAGATTGGCCAAACTATATCCTACGGTGGGCTGGCCAGACTATGCGGGAACGTGAAGGCATGCAGAGCAGTGGGCCAGGCTATGAGGAACAATCCGGTTGGTTTGATCATTCCATGTCACAGGGTCATACAGGAAAACGGCCAGCTTGGAAATTATTCCCATGGGACAAGGAACAAAGTGAAACAATGGCTGTTGGAACACGAAGGGTCGTGCAAGTGATGACCTTCTTTAGCCGATAGTACATACTCGTGTGGAGGATGTGTTGCGCCTATACTACTGTATCAAATGCCTTTAGAAACCGTCGTGAAAATACTAAAGAAGTCGAAATGTGGTCATTAAGGGTCTTGAAAAGGATGGGCTTCTTTTTAATATAATACAGGAGCAGTGCATGTGTTATATGTTCAGTCTTTATTAAAGGCATGCAAAACGTGGCCGTGTTTTGACTACCGGTAATAACAGACGCCATTATGTGTTCTTTTAATAGTACATCGAACGCCTAGTGTGAAGATAAGTGTGTTCAGTATGTCCTGTTGCTACAACATTTTCATTGTATATGGGTAATCAGCTGTTTTGTATCAAGTAGATAACAGACGTTTGTGATATATAAGATCAATGCTTTACTCTTTTTGTTGCAAAAAATAACTTTACACAGACGTATTGCGCAAAACAGAAGGATTTTAATACGTTGAACAAAGTTATCCCTCCCGCATAAAAATTGATTTGTTTGTGTGAATATTAAATTTGTTCGGTCATTCTGTAGATCACTATTGTTTTCTCTGACTCACATCGTTAGTTTTCTGTTTTTCGACGATGATTGTTATAGTAATAGACTTCAAGTTTCATAGTTAGTCTCATCGCATTAGGAGTTGATGATGTTTAACCTTTAAATAATCGGAAACTGCCCGTTTAGCTTTCATGCTGTTAAAAGTCTTCAGCATTTTCACACACATGAACATGTTTTCAATTACCTTTCTTGTACCATGTTTGTTGATCGTACCAATTGCTCAATGAATTCAAACGTTAATTACACTTATTTTTTGGAAAATCGGCCGTTCTAAAAAATGTTTGCTATCTGGCGATATCTGCTAGTTTTCCTGTTGTTTGTGTGATCGCATTTTGCTCCTCGTTCCTCGTCACCATTTACATTCTTATCATTCTAGAGGACACATTTGCTGTCCAATATAAACGAATACCTCGTTAACACTCTCAAAGGAACATTTTGAAGTTCAATCTTCTTGAACCTTGGTCAGAATATTTTATTCTAATGATATCTCTGCTGAGGTCGATAGTAGTTCCGGTCCGTCAAAAAAAAAAACAACAACAAAAAAACACGGCTGTTTGAAGGCTGGAAAATAGTTCAGGCTTTATGAACAATTTAAAATGCTAATTTCGCTCCGGATGTTTCTGGAGTTTTGTAATTCCAATTTCGTAGTCTGTAATTTTAAGTTACGCCTCAAGTCTAAACGCCATAAGTTTAATTTCCGTCCTTTTGAAAAAAACATAACCGTAACGTGGCACTGTAGATTTCCATTTTCGGCAATTTACAATCGATTGAACTTTCCAGAAGTCATATTTTTTTACCACATTTGTATTAATCTCACTCCTAAATAATTATTATGATATATATGCTAGTGTGAGAATATTTGGTCATTTGATAAATTTCGCTGTCAGGGGGTGGGACAGTTCACCGGTATATGTCTATATTCAACTCCACCTTCACAGAATAGTTAAGTCCCTTTGCTTCTCAGGCGGACACCCTTGTTTTATACATTCTGCGTCAAAATTGATATTAAATTTTAAAGGGACCTTTTCACAGATTTTGGCATTTATTCAAAATTGTCATTAAATTCTTTAAATTGAAAATTATAAACGTTGGAACAAAGAGCTCCCTTTTAAAAATAAGAATACAATTTAAGAAAAAAAGTATTCATCAACTGGGCTCGAACCACTAACTCTTGGAGTAAAAGTCTATCACCTAAACCACTCGGCCATCCGTGATCATACTGGTAGATGTGTATTTTATACTTTATATAAGCAATCCACGTAGTGCCACACACTGTTACGATAACAACAGAACTCTCCAAATCATTCAATAGTTTCGCGTTTGTAACGCTTTAGGGCCTATAATTTTCAGGTTTTTATATCGTCAACAGACTAATATAATTGATATTTTAGAGCATGGTAAATGTTCAGTATTACTGTTTTCTCGCAAATATCATAATTACAACAAACATGTGCGAGTCTTATTTTTTTTCTATTTTTTCAATTTACTAAAACGTTAAAAGGTCCATTGAAGATTGTTTTTCACCCCGAATGGCGCATAGCTTTTGTTAAATATCACAAAAGATGTAGATCTTTGCCTCTCCACCATGAGTCTCCACCAAGAAGTATATGAATCTCTACCTAGTAGTGCATGAGTTTCTACCAAGCAGTGTATGAGTCTCTACCAAGTAGTACACGAGTCTCTAACAAGTAGTACATGAGTCTCCACCAAGTGGTACATGAGTCTCCACCAAGTAGTACATGAGTCTCCACCAAGTAGTAAATGAGTCTCTTCCAAGTAGTATATGAGTCTCTACCAAGTAGTACATGAGTCCCTACCAAGAAGTACATGAGTCTCCACCAAGTGGTATATGAGTCTCCATCAAGTAGTATATGAGTCTCCACCAAGTAGTATATGAGTCTCTACCAAGTAGTACATGAGTCCCTACCAAGAAGTACATGAGTCTCCACCAAGTAGTATATGAGTCTCCACCAAGTAGTATATGAGTCCTTACCAAGTAGTACATGAGTCCCTACCAAGAAGTACATGAGTCTCCACCAAGTAGTATATGAGTCTCCACCAAGTAGTACATGAGTCTCCACCAAGTAGTATATGAGTCTCTACCAAGTAGTACATGAGTCCCTACCAAGAAGTACATGAGTCTCTACCAAGTAGTATATGAGTCTCTACCAAGTAGTATATTAGTCTCCACCAAGTAGTAAATGAGTCTCTACCAAGTAGTATATGAGTCTCTACCAAGTAGTACATGAGTCCCTACCAAGAAGTACATGAGTCTCCACCAAGTAGTATATGAGTCTCTACCTAGTAGTGCATGAGTTTCTACCAAGTAGTACATGAGTCTCTACCAAGTAGTGCATGAGTCTCTACCAAGTAGTGCATGAGTCTCTACCAAGTAGTGCATGAGGTTCTACAAAGTAGTGCATGAGTCCCTACCAAGTAGTGCATGGGTCTCTACTTAGAAGTACATGAGTCTCTACCTAGTAGTGCACGAGTCTCTACCAAGTAGTACATGAGTCTCTACTTAGAAGTACATGAGTCTCTACCTAGTAGTGCATGAGTCTCTACCTAGTAGTGCATGAGTCTCTACCTAGTAGTACATGAGTCTCTACTTAGAAGTACATGAGTCTCTACCTAGTAGTGCATGAGTCTCTACCTAGTAGTGCATGAGTCTCTACCTAGTAGTGCATGAGTCTCTACCTAGTAGTGCATGAGTCTCTACCTAGTAGTACATGAGTCTCTACCTAGTAGTGCATGAGTCTCTACCAAGTAGTGCATGAGTCTCTACTTAGAAGTACATGAGTCTCTACCTGGTAGTGCATGAGTCTCTACCTAGTAGTACATGAGTCTCTACCAAGTAGTACACGAGTCTCTACCTAGAAGTGCATGAGTCTCTACCAAGTAGTACATGAGTCTCTACCAAGTAGTGCATGAGTCTCTACCAAGTAGTACATGAGTCTCTACCAAGTAGTACATGAGTCTCTACCTAGTAGTGCATGAGTTTCTACCAAGTAGTACATGAGTCTACCAAGTAGTGCACGAGTCTCTACCAAGTAGTGCATGAGTCTCTACTTAGAAGTACATGAGTCTCTACCAAGTAGTGCATGAGTCTCTACCAAGTAGTATATGAGTCTCTACCTAGTAGTGCATGAGGTTCTACAAAGTAGTGCATGAGTCCCTACCAAGTAGTGCATGGGTCTCTACTTAGAAGTACATGAGTCTCTACCTAGTAGTGCATGAGTCTCTACCAAGTAGTACAGGAGTCTCTACTTAGAAGTACATGAGTCTCTACCTAGTAGTGCATGAGTCTCTACCTAGTAGTGCATGAGTCTCTACCTAGTAGTACATGAGTCTCTACTTAGAAGTACATGAGTCTCTACCTAGTAGTGCATGAGTCTCTACCTAGTAGTGCATGAGTCTCTACCTAGTAGTGCATGAGTCTCTACCTAGTAGTGCATGAGTCTCTACCTAATAGTGCATGAGTCTCTACCTAGTAGTACATGAGTCTCTACCTAGTAGTGCATGAGTCTCTACCAAGTAGTGCATGAGTCTCTACTTAGAAGTACATGAGCCTCTACCTGGTAGTGCATGAGTCTCTACCTAGTAGTACATGAGTCTCTACCAAGTAGTACACGAGTCTCTACCTAGTAGTGCATGAGTCTCTACCAAGTAGTACATGAGTCTCTACCAAGTAGTGCATGAGTCTCTACCAAGTAGTACATGAGTCTCTACCAAGTAGTACATGAGTCTCTACCTAGTAGTGCATGAGTTTCTACCAAGTAGTACATGAGTCTACCAAGTAGTGCACGAGTCTCTACCAAGTAGTGCATGAGTCTCTACTTAGAAGTACATGAGTCTCTACCTAGTAGTGCATGAGTTTCTACCAAGTAGTGCATGAGTCCCTACTTAGAAGTACACGAGTCTCTACCAAGTAGTGCATGAGTCTCTACCTAGTAGTGCATGAGTCTCTACCTAGTAGTGCATGAGTCTCTACCAAGTAGTGCATGAGTCTCTACTTAGAAGTACATGAGTCTCTACCTAGTAGTGCATGAGTTTCTACCAAGTAGTACATGAGTCTCTACCTAGTAGTGCATGAGTCTCTACCTAGTAGTGCATGAGTTTCTACCAAGTAGTGCATGAGTCTCTACCAAGTAGTGCATGAGTTTCTACCAAGTAGTGCACGAGTCTCTACCAAGTAGTGCATGAGTCTCTACTTAGAAGTACATGAGTCTCTACCTAGTAGTGCATGAGTTTCTACCAAGTAGTGCATGAGTCCCTACTTAGAAGTACATGAGTCTCTACTTAGAAGTACACGAGTCTCTACTTAGAAGTACACGAGTCTCTACCAAGTAGTACATGAGTCCCTACTTAGAAGTACATGAGTCTCTACTTAGAAGTACACGAGTCTCTACCAAGTAGTGCATGAGTCTCTACTTAGAAGTACATGAGTCTGTACCTAGTAGTGCATGAGTTTCTACCAAGTAGTGCATGAGTCCCTACTTAGAAGTACATGAGTCTCTACCAAGTAGTGCATGAGTCTCTACCTAGTAGTGCATGAGTCTCTACCAAGTAGTGCATGAGTCCCTACTTAGAAGTACATGAGTCTCTACTTAGAAGTACACGAGTCTCTACCAAGTAGTGCATGAGTCTCTACTTAGAAGTACATGAGTCTCTACCTAGTAGTGCATGAGTTTCTACCAAGTAGTGCATGAGTCCCTACTTAGAAGTACACGAGTCTCTACCAAGTAGTGCATGAGTCCCTACTTAGAAGTACATGAGTCTCTACCAAGTAGTACATGAGTCTCTACCAAGTAGTACATGAGTCTCTACCTAGTAGTGCATGAGTTTCTACCAAGTAGTACATGAGTCTACCAAGTAGTGCACGGGTCTCTACCTAGTAGTGCATGAGTCTCTACTTAGAAGTACATGAGTCTCTACCTAGTAGTGCATGAGTCTCTACCAAGTAGTGCATGAGTCCCTACTTAGAAGTACACGAGTCTCTACCAAGTAGTGCATGAGTCTCTACCAAATAGTGCATGAGTCTCTTCCAAGAAGGATATTACTTCACTGTTCTCACAAAAAATGTCTTAAATGAGACTAAATTTGTAATAAACATCCTGCCAGTGGGATACTTTTGTTCGTTTTCAGTAAAAGTGTAGGCCTACTGTCCCAGACTTACAAGGACAATGGGTACACATATAAGCCGGCGGTAGACTGTGTCAGCTGGCTGGAGGCGTATTTCAGCCATCCTGAGAAGAGACTGGTGGCAACACCGAGTATTTGTCAACACATCGGTAGGGAAGGTCGGTATGATATTGTATTGGGCGTGATTTTATATGGGACAGGGACATATTATCAGGATATTTGGATTTATACCCAATAGGTCAATCAGAGGTTTAATGACTGGATAATTCAGGTACACCTGGGATTACATGAATATAACAAATACAGCAAGCTACCATTTTGATACAGCTCAGTACAATATGCATCATACATCAATTGATTTAAAAACATATTACATGTTATGCATAAAATGGCCACTACTCCATTGATAATCAATGCAAATTATTGGAGTGTTTATTAGGCATTATGAACCTTAGAATGAAATAACCTTCAGTAATATCTGTCCAACAAAGATATTTTTCAAGACATGCATACAGACCGTTGTTTGTTCGTTGTTTACGGTAAATAATTCAACAGGAATATAAAGGTATAGATTTAATAAGAGCAAGATAATTTGTATTATTTTTCCTATCGTTATCAAATGATGTTGGTCATGTATTCTGAAGTAAATTAAATTCGTACATGCATTATCCCAAAGTGATGTGCATCTGAGATAACGCACACATGTTTATCATTTGAGCATTCACAAACTGTTCGACATTGATAACATAGATTAACATCTTTGCCCCAGATAAACGGTTTGTTGCGCTGAACAAGTTTCATTTTTAATATACTAAACGTTTAGGTCAACACATTAAAATACGCATCTCCGTATTCACCTCTCACTATGTTTAGAACAATTGTATTGTCCCTAAATTTCACATTGTCAGTATTTTTTAAATGGCTATTGTCTCATTCTTTCTCAGATTTGCTGAAATACGCCTTTAACCAGTGTTGGCTTATTATTCACTAATGGGACAAACTCTAATTATTTACAAGCCTTACATGCGAGAATGGGTCTTTTGTCATATGCGGCCATTGTAGCCCCATTCCAGCCTGCGAATCTGCACAGTGTCGACAGGAGCTACCCTGTTCGTTTATAGTCACACAGGGTTTGTTGGTCTCATAAGCGTATATGGTAGCTCCTTTCCGGACTACACGGGCGCGCTGGCTGGTCTGAAGCTACACTGATAGGATATGGCATAATACTAATTTTCACGTGAAGCGACTAATAAATATTACATATTGTAGGGTCTTTCACTTACAAAGTGTGGTTCACACTGCTAAAAGAGGTTCAGATTGGCCAAACTATATCCTACGGTGGGCTGGCCAGACTATGCGGGAACGTGAAGGCATGCAGAGCAGTGGGCCAGGCTATGAGGAACAATCCGGTTGGTTTGATCATTCCATGTCACAGGGTCATACAGGAAAACGGCCAGCTTGGAAATTATTCCCATGGGACAAGGAACAAAGTGAAACAATGGCTGTTGGAACACGAAGGGTCGTGCAAGTGATGACCTTCTTTAGCCGATAGTACATACTCGTGTGGAGGATGTGTTGCGCCTATACTACTGTATCAAATGCCTTTAGAAACCGTCGTGAAAATACTAAAGAAGTCGAAATGTGGTCATTAAGGGTCTTGAAAAGGATGGGCTTCTTTTTAATATAATACAGGAGCAGTGCATGTGTTATATGTTCAGTCTTTATTAAAGGCATGCAAAACGTGGCCGTGTTTTGACTACCGGTAATAACAGACGCCATTATGTGTTCTTTTAATAGTACATCGAACGCCTAGTGTGAAGATAAGTGTGTTCAGTATGTCCTGTTGCTACAACATTTTCATTGTATATGGGTATTCAGCTGTTTTGTATCAAGTAGATAACAGACGTTTGTGATATATAAGATCAATGCTTTACTCTTTTTGTTGCAAAAAATAACTTTACACAGACGTATTGCGCAAAACAGAAGGATTTTAATACGTTGAACAAAGTTATCCCTCCCGCATAAAAATTGATTTGTTTGTGTGAATATTAAATTTGTTCGGTCATTCTGTAGATCACTATTGTTTTCTCTGACTCACATCGTTAGTTTTCTGTTTTTCGACGATGATTGTTATAGTAATAGACTTCAAGTTTCATAGTTAGTCTCATCGCATTAGGAGTTGATGATGTTTAACCTTTAAATAATCGGAAACTGCCCGTTTAGCTTTCATGCTGTTAAAAGTCTTCAGCATTTTCACACACATGAACATGTTTTCAATTACCTTTCTTGTACCATGTTTGTTGATCGTACCAATTGCTCAATGAATTCAAACGTTAATTACACTTATTTTTTGGAAAATCGGCCGTTCTAAAAAATGTTTGCTATCTGGCGATATCTGCTAGTTTTCCTGTTGTTTGTGTGATCGCATTTTGCTCCTCGTTCCTCGTCACCATTTACATTCTTATCATTCTAGAGGACACATTTGCTGTCCAATATAAACGAATACCTCGTTAACACTCTCAAAGGAACATTTTGAAGTTCAATCTTCTTGAACCTTGGTCAGAATATTTTATTCTAATGATATCTCTGCTGAGGTCGATAGTAGTTCCGGTCCGTCAAAAAAAAAAAACAACAACAAAAAAACACGGCTGTTTGAAGGCTGGAAAATAGTTAAGGCTTTATGAACAATTTAAAATGCTAATTTCGCTCCGGATGTTTCTGGAGTTTTGTAATTCCAATTTCGTAGTCTGTAATTTTAAGTTACGCCTCAAGTCTAAACGCCATAAGTTTAATTTCCGTCCTTTTGAAAAAAACATAACCGTAACGTGGCACTGTAGATTTCCATTTTCGGCAATTTACAATCGATTGAACTTTCCAGAAGTCATATTTTTTTACCACATTTGTATTAATCTCACTCCTAAATAATTATTATGATATATATGCTAGTGTGAGAATATTTGGTCATTTGATAAATTTCGCTGTCAGGGGGTGGGACAGTTCACCGGTATATGTCTATATTCAACTCCACCTTCACAGAATAGTTAAGTCCCTTTGCTTCTCAGGCGGACACCCTTGTTTTATACATTCTGCGTCAAAATTGATATTAAATTTTAAAGGGACCTTTTCACAGATTTTGGCATTTATTCAAAATTGTCATTAAATTCTTTAAATTGAAAATTATAAACGTTGGAACAAAGAGCTCCCTTTTAAAAATAAGAATACAATTTAAGAAAAAAAGTATTCATCAACTGGGCTCGAACCACTAACTCTTGGAGTAAAAGTCTATCACCTAAACCACTCGGCCATCCGTGATCATACTGGTAGATGTGTATTTTATACTTTATATAAGCAATCCACGTAGTGCCACACACTGTTACGATAACAACAGAACTCTCCAAATCATTCAATAGTTTCGCGTTTGTAACGCTTTAGGGCCTATAATTTTCAGGTTTTTATATCGTCAACAGACTAATATAATTGATATTTTAGAGCATGGTAAATGTTCAGTATTACTGTTTTCTCGCAAACATCATAATTACAACAAACATGTGCGAGTCTTATTTTTTTTCTATTTTTTCAATTTACTAAAACGTTAAAAGGTCCCTTGAAGATTGTTTTTCACCCCGAATGGCGCATAGCTTTTGTTAAATATCACAAAAGATGTAGATCTTTGCCTCTCCACCATGAGTCTCCACCAAGAAGTTTATGAATCTCTACCTAGTAGTGCATGAGTTTCTACCAAGCAGTGTATGAGTCTCTACCAAGTAGTACACGAGTCTCTAACAAGTAGTACATGAGTCTCCACCAAGTGGTACATGAGTCTCCACCAAGTAGTACATGAGTCTCCACCAAGTAGTAAATGAGTCTCTTCCAAGTAGTATATGAGTCTCTACCAAGTAGTACATGAGTCCCTACCAAGAAGTACATGAGTCTCCACCAAGTGGTATATGAGTCTCCATCAAGTAGTATATGAGTCTCCACCAAGTAGTATATGAGTCTCTACCAAGTAGTACATGAGTCCCTACCAAGAAGTACATGAGTCTCCACCAAGTAGTATATGAGTCTCCACCAAGTAGTATATGAGTCCTTACCAAGTAGTACATGAGTCCCTACCAAGAAGTACATGAGTCTCCACCAAGTAGTATATGAGTCTCCACCAAGTAGTACATGAGTCTCCACCAAGTAGTATATGAGTCTCTACCAAGTAGTACATGAGTCCCTACCAAGAAGTACATGAGTCTCTACCAAGTAGTATATGAGTCTCTACCAAGTAGTATATTAGTCTCCACCAAGTAGTACATGAGTCTCTACCAAGTAGTATATGAGTCTCTACCAAGTAGTACATGAGTCCCTACCAAGAAGTACATGAGTCTCCACCAAGTAGTATATGAGTCTCTACCTAGTAGTGCATGAGTTTCTACCAAGTAGTACATGAGTCTCTACCAAGTAGTGCATGAGTCTCTACCAAGTAGTACATGAGTCTCTACCAAGAAGTACATGAGTCTCTACCAAGTAGTGCATGAGGTTCTACAAAGTAGTGCATGAGTCCCTACCAAGTAGTGCATGGGTCTCTACTTAGAAGTACATGAGTCTCTACCTAGTAGTGCACGAGTCTCTACCAAGTAGTACATGAGTCTCTACTTAGAAGTACATGAGTCTCTACCTAGTAGTGCATGAGTCTCTACCTAGTAGTGCATGAGTCTCTACCTAGTAGTACATGAGTCTCTACTTAGAAGTACATGGGTCTCTACCTAGTAGTGCATGAGTCTCTACCTAGTATTGCATGAGTCTCTACCTAGTAGTGCATGAGTCTCTACCTAGTAGTGCATGAGTCTCTACCTAGTAGTACATGAGTCTCTACCTAGTAGTGCATGAGTCTCTACCAAGTAGTGCATGAGTCTCTACTTAGAAGTACATGAGTCTCTACCTGGTAGTGCATGAGTCTCTACCTAGTAGTACATGAGTCTCTACCAAGTAGTACACGAGTCTCTACCTAGAAGTGCATGAGTCTCTACCAAGTAGTACATGAGTCTCTACCAAGTAGTGCATGAGTCTCTACCAAGTAGTACATGAGTCTCTACCAAGTAGTACATGAGTCTCTACCTAGTAGTGCATGAGTTTCTACCAAGTAGTACATGAGTCTACCAAGTAGTGCACGAGTCTCTACCAAGTAGTGCATGAGTCTCTACTTAGAAGTACATGAGTCTCTACCTAGTAGTGCATGAGTTTCTACCAAGTAGTGCATGAGTCTCTACTTAGAAGTACACGAGTCTCTACCAAGTAGTGCATGAGTCTCTACTTAGAAGTACATGAGTCTCTACCTAGTAGTGCATGAGTTTCTACCAAGTAGTGCATGAGTCCCTACTTAGAAGTACACGAGTCTCTACCAAGTAGTGCATGAGTCTCTACCAAAAAGTGCATGAGTCTCTTCCAAGAAGGATATTACTTCACTGTTCTCACAAAAAATGTCTTAAATGAGACTAAATTTGTAATAAACATCCTGCCAGTGGGATACTTTTGTTCGTTTTCAGTAAAAGTGTAGGCCTACTGTCCCAGACTTACAAGGACAATGGGTACACATATAAGCCGGCGGTAGACTGTGTCAGCTGGCTGGAGGCGTATTTCAGCCATCCTGAGAAGAGACTGGTGGCTACACCGAGTATTTGTCAACACATCGGTAGGGAAGGTCGGTATGATATTGTATTGGGCGTGATTTTATATGGGACAGGGACATATTATCAGGATATTTGGATTTATACCCAATAGGTCAATCAGAGGTTTAATGACTGGATAATTCAGGTACACCTGGGATTACATGAATATAACAAATACAGCAAGCTACCATTTTGATACAGCTCAGTACAATATGCATCATACATCAATTGATTTAAAAACATATTACATGTTATGCATAAAATGGCCACTACTCCATTGATAATCAATGCAAATTATTGGAGTGTTTATTAGGCATTATGAACCTTAGAATGAAATAACCTTCAGTAATATCTGTCCAACAAAGATATTTTTCAAGACATGCATACAGACCGTTGTTTGTTCGTTGTTTACGGTAAATAATTCAACAGGAATATAAAGGTATAGATTTAATAAGAGCAAGATAATTTGTATTATTTTTCCTATCGTTATCAAATGATGTTGGTCATGTATTCTGAAGTAAATTAAATTCGTACATGCATTATCCCAAAGTGATGTGCATCTGAGATAACGCACACATGTTTATCATTTGAGCATTCACAAACTGTTCGACATTGATAACATAGATTAACATCTTTGCCCCAGATAAACGGTTTGTTGCGCTGAACAAGTTTCATTTTTAATATACTAAACGATTAGGTCAACACATTAAAATACGCATCCCCGTATTCACCTCTCACTATGTTTAGAACAATTGTATTGTCCCTAAATTTCACATTGTCAGTATTTTTTAATGGCTATTGTCTCATTCTTTCTCAGATTTGCTGAAATACGCCTTTAACCAGTGTTGGCTTATTATTCACTAATGCGACAAACTCTAATTATTTACAAGCCTTACATGCGAGAATGGGTCTTTTGTCATATGCGGCCATTGTAGCCCCATTCCAGCCTGCGAATCTGCACAGTGTCGACAGGAGCTACCCTGTTCGTTTATAGTCACACAGGGTTTGTTGGTCTCATAAGCGTATATGGTAGCTCCTTTCCGGACTACACGGGCGCGCTGGCTGGTCTGGAGCTACACTGATAGGATATGGCATAATACTTATTTTCACGTGAAGCGACTAATAAATATTACATATTGTAGGGTCTTTCACTTAAAAAGTGTGGTTCACACTGCTAAAAGAGGTTCAGATTGGCCAAACTATATCCTACGGTGGGCTGGCCAGACTATGCGGGAACGTGAAGGCATGCAGAGCAGTGGGCCAGGCTATGAGGAACAATCCGGTTGGTTTGATCATTCCATGTCACAGGGTCATACAGGAAAACGGCCAGCTTGGAAATTATTCCCATGGGACAAGGAACAAAGTGAAACAATGGCTGTTGGAACACGAAGGGTCGTGCAAGTGATGACCTTCTTTAGCCGATAGTACATATTCGTGTGGAGGATGTGTTGCGCCTATACTACTGTATCAAATGCCTTTAGAAACCGTCGTGAAAATACTAAAGAAGTCGAAATGTGGTCATTAAGGGTCTTGAAAAGGATGGGCTTCTTTTTAATATAATACAGGAGCAGTGCATGTGTTATATGTTCAGTCTTTATTAAAGGCATGCAAAACGTGGCCGTGTTTTGACTACCGGTAATAACAGACGCCATTATGTGTTCTTTTAATAGTACATCGAACGCCTAGTGTGAAGATAAGTGTGTTCAGTATGTCCTGTTGCTACAACATTTTCATTGTATATGGGTATTCAGCTGTTTTGTATCAAGTAGATAACAGACGTTTGTGATATATAAGATCAATGCTTTACTCTTTTTGTTGCAAAAATTAACTTTACACAGACGTATTGCGCAAAACAGATGGATTTTAATAAGTTGAACATAGTTATCCCTCCCGCATAAAAATTGATATGTTTGTGTGCTTATTAAATTTGTTCGGTCATTCTGTAGATCACTATTGTTTTCTCTGACTCACATCGTTAGTTTTCTGTTTTTGAACGATGATTGTAATAGTAATAGACTTCAAGTTTCATAGTTAGTCTCATCGCATTAGGAGTTGATGATGTTTAACCTTTAAATAATCGGAAACTGCCCGTTTAGCTTTTATGCTGTTACAAGTCTTCAGCATTTTCACACAAATGAACATGTTTTCAATTACCTTTCTTGTACCATGTTTGTTGATCGTACCAATTGCTCAATGAACTCAAAAGTTAATTACACTTGTTTTTAGAAAATCGGCCGTTCTAAAAATGTTTGCTATCTGCACATTTATTGTCCATTATAAATACATGTAAATACCTTGAAAACACTCTCAATGTAACATTTTTTTAAGTTCAATGTTCTTGAAACGTGTACAGAAGATTTTATTCTAATTATATCTGTGCTGAGGTCGAAAGTAGTTTCGGTCCGTTAACAAAAACACGGCTGTCTAAAGGCTGGGCAAGTGGGCATTATTATTTTTGTGGGTATATTGAAACCTTGTTAACACTCATTTTTAGTGTTATCAAATTTGGTCTGTATATTTGTCCCAATCATATATCGGATGATTTTGAAAATGGTTTTGGCTCGTATAAAAATGTAGCCACGAGGGCGTGGTAATATCTCGACTAACGTAAAAAATAGTTCAGGTTTTATGAAAAATTTAAAATGCTAATTTCGCTCCTGATGTTTCTAGAGTTTCGTAATTCCAATTTCGTAGTCTCTAATTTTAAGTTACGTCTTATGTCTAAACGCCATAAGTTTAATTTCCGCCCTTTTGAAAAAACATAACCGTAACGTGGCACTGTAGATTTCCATTTTCTGCAATTTACAATCGTTTGAACTTTCCACAAGTCATATTTTTTACCACATTTGTATTAATCTCACTCCTAAATAATTGTCTTTTTATAATATATATGCTAGTGTGAGAATATTTTGGTTATTTGAAACTTTTCGCTGCTAGGGGGTGGGGCAGATCCCCCTTATATTTCTATCTTCGACTCCACCTTCACAGAATAGTTAAGTCCCTTCACTTCTCAGGTGAACGCCCTTGTTTTATACGCTCTGCGCCAAAATTGATATTAAATCTTAAAGAGACCTTTTCACAGATTTTGGCATTTATTTAAAATTGTAATTGAATTCTTTAAAGGGGCTGTCAACCAGATTGACGAAAAAAGAAAAAGTTATAGAATACCGTACATGTATTTTTGTACAATTATTAGTTCATATTGATTAAAATATCACGACTGGTATATTACATAACTTAAAAAAAGTTTTTAAGTTTTCATATTTTCAGTATATTCGGTAATAAATTTTCGCAATATGAAATCGAAAGTACATCATGTGCAGTTCATTTCTCTACCATTTCCACACGTGCTTAAATATTATAACGACCATAACGAACAACAAAGGTCAAAGCAAACTAACAGGTCAAAGGTCAAGTACAAAACGAGGCCTTTTTTCGCGGCCTGCCAAAAATCCGTCATTTCTGGCTTGATATCAACATTTTCGCATTTAAGAGTATATAAGTTGTTAACAGTCTAATACATATCTAAAATATGCAACTTGGTATGACAGCTGATCATGTTCAATTAAAATGACTCCATCATCGATTTTATATGAAGTTTGATTTCAATATTGCATTCACATGAATGCTTAAAAAATTCAGCAAAATAAGGCACTTTTATATCATTGTTTTACCATTTAAAATGATTCACAGGGCGTTGAAAATTAAACATATCTTAACATTTGTTTGTAGCAGTAACAAACGTTATCTAGTTTTCAAACTGTTCACTGTGGGATGGTGAGACTAAATCGAGCAGAGATAGTGTTATCGCCTGTATCATCCTTGTCATTTATGTGATAATACATTAATGTCGCCCACTTGAACGAGTCAATATCTCGTCCATTTCAATAGCAACGTCTTTGCGTGTAGGAAGGATCCAACGAACCAGGTAGGACTTCATTTCGTTTAATTAGTTCACTTTATATGTAATAATAATTTATTTGGCATGTCGGTAAAAAACGAGCCTTATGCATCTCGGAAAAGTGCAACAGCTTTTGCAGTCCACTTACAGTTATTAGTGACGTTAAATGCAATTTACACTGGAATGATATTTGTAAAACATTAAACTGAAAATATAAAGAGGCGGAAATAATAAAATAAGCTTTCACTTATTACAACAGCTTAATTAACAGTTCTTCATATTTATGTTTATGTATTTAGTTTTTGAGCATCTTATATTTTATTCCAGTTACCTGATAGCAATTAGTCATATATAACATTGAAAAATACCGGCACTGATATGTTAGATTTAGATATTTATGTGGACTTTGATAGAAGTTTTATTAAAAGTATAAATTGTGTACCAATGGGTGACTTTTCGATTAATTGAGCTTTAAGTCGTTGACTTTGCTCGGACGCGTAGGTTGACCTGGTCACAGTTGGCACTATTTATATTTATTGGGCACATTCAGCTGTTGGTCGTATAATGTGCTGTTGTACGGACACTGACCTAATTGAATTGGCTGACAGTCGTAGATTTAGCTATTGACTATTTACTCTAGCTCCTTTGCTTATATATTTGTTAAGGTCGTAGATTTAGATGAACACTGTCACTGGTATGGTTGATTAAACGGAAATGTGTTTGTTGAAGACACTAGTTTAATCGTCGATCTGTATTACTGCACCTATTTCAAGCACTTGATATTAGGGACTATGGTATACAAGTCATTATCTGTGTAACATGTTTATCAGTTAACAAAATCGTTATCATTGGTCACCGTGATGGATAACTTCATCAAGTTTAAACTAAACGCTATGAACTGCTGTTAATTTCAGGGACAGTAATCGTTATCGACAAATAAGTACATTACAGGAGATAAAAATCACAATCCTAATTGTTATTTTGAGTGAATGATTAATCAATAATTGTTTATTGTTTCCCATGAGCAAGAATGTTGTAAAATGTGTCAAATATGTTTGATTGTTGCCCAGTCAGAAAAGCGGTTATGTGCCAAAAAGCCGCCTACAAAATGCAAGCTTTACATTGTAATCTCGTTACAAACAACAACAAAAAAGTCAGGGCATATGTTGCCATAAATACTGCCATAAATGTCAAGATAATAAGTGTACATTATTTGTTGACATTTTTTTAGTATAATAACACAGTATATTCTAATAAAAGTCACGTAAAAACAAAACCAACGGTTGTAGTCCCGATTGCAAAAATTGTGTGATTTACGTTTTACTGATGTTTGGTATATAACAAACGTTTACCAGTATTCAATAATATTTTGAAGTCGATTTAACATTATTTTGATTTGGTTTATGTTTTATATGTGTAACTGTTTCATCGGCCTTTTTGGAGCTGTTCTTTATCCTCCCATGGGTCATTGTGACACCAGTGGTTATGGTTACCAAAGCTCATACGAAGTACACTTCCAAAATGCTCATCAACTAGTGCATATGCTCGATTATGATTCAGTTGATTTAAGACGTTATCCATTATTGAACGGTCTTTTACTTTTGGAAGTCGAAAACAAGTTTAATATTGTCTCCGAAAAATTTTCCGTGATGCATAAACTCATGTATAATTACGTATGGGTGGTGAAAATACAAGTTTCGCGCGCAACAGATAATAATTATTATGCAAACTCTACTATATATTTTGTTTTCAATTGACAAAACACCTGTTATATTCAGCGACAACTATTATATTAACTCCTTAACTAAGTATGTTCTATACCAGTTTGTATATGGATTTAATAATATTTTTTGTAAGGTGTAACACTGGGCAGAATCCAACATAAACTGCCTATAAAAAGACAATAATTTACATACGATGTTGTATTTAAAATTGGGAAACAGTTTAATTGTGAAAGTAATAATCTATAGAGAAAGACGAGCAACAACTTTGGATGTGTTATAGTAACCCGGAAGCCTTTTTGCTGCGGGGTTCTTGAATCATCGTCTTATGATTTAGTTGTTTCCGTGTGCTTTATCTAGGTTATGTCTTGTCTTGTTACCGGTATTGAGTTGACTGTTATAGGACTATCATTCAATAAATCAATTTGCGTAAAAAAAATATTAATTACCATGCACGACATGTGCTTTATCAATATAAACTTGGGGGATTCACATGCTTTTGTACAATTTCACTAAGGGACCATTGTTTTCCATATACATGTACATATATAATCAATTATGCAGTTTATACTTGCTTTACTTAGATACTAAATGAGTTTCCTAAACACTGAAATTAGCCACTAAACATCTCACTTTGTGTACATTATTTTAAACTCTAGGGCTTGCTCTATTCCTATAAATAGTTTGTTTATTTTTACCGACAGACCCTTATTGTTATGCCGACTTAATCTTTTTGGCTTTTTAAGTTTTATAAATGTTCGATCATTTGTGTCTTGTTCTCAGAAAATTGGGCTTAATGCATGTGCGTAAAGTGTCGTCCCAGATGAGCCTGTGCAGTCCGCACAGGCTAATCAGGGACGACACTTTACGCTTTTATGGTATGTTTGATTTCAAGGAAGTCCCTCCTTGCCGAAAATCAAGTGTAGGCGGAAAGTGCCGTCCCTGATTAGTCTGTGCGGACTGCACAGGCTAATCTGGGATGACACTTTACGCACATGCATTATGCCCAGTTTTCTCAGAACGCGACTCATTTTATGACATTCGCTTTTTATCTCAAACTTAAGCTTGAATATAAGGGACGACATTATGTCAAGAACTTTGAATCATAACTGTCATTTAACAGCACACAGAGTGGAAAATAACTGGTGTATTGTACACGAAAAAATGATTAGTCGACCTACCTACCCTATTCGTTTTTGAGGTATTAGTGGAAACAAAGGACTTATTTTGGGGCCTTATCAATTAAAATGGGAAACAACTTGTGTGTGGCAAACAACAACCAAAAACAACGTTTGCCTACCTATATATAATATTTTGTTGATAAATTAGTGAAAGCAAATGACTTATTTTTGCCTCACATGTAAACAGTCGCTCATCTATTCTATTAACTTTGTTCATCGTACACATTATTCGAGGTGCAAAACGTGCAGATCACATTTTTAGTGCAGGTATGTTATGCATAGTCTCCTAAATTACTCTTATACCACTTTTGCACATACAATTACACGCATGTTCAATAATAATATAACGTCTTAATCGAGTTAACGAGTAATTGAAAAATAAGATGATGAGAATGTGTAAAAATGTTAACGGGAATTGGTGACGGTTTAACAGAGTGGGAGTGCATTAATTGTAATACTAGCAAACTGGCTGCTTTTAATATTTAACAATGACTTACGTTTTATTTTAGAGTCTCAAAATGAAGCTTGCTGTCATTCTAATTGGTAAGTACATGAATCAAGTCACACGCATGTCGTTAAACTGAGCCGTGTTCTGAAAAAAACTGGGCTTAATGCATGTGCGTAAAGTACATGAGTCTCTACCAAGTAGTACATGAGTCTCTACCAAGTAGTACATGAGTCTCTACCAAGTAGTACATGAGTCTCTACCAAGTAGTACATGAGTCTCCATCTAGTAGTACATGAGTCTCTACCAAGTAGTACATGAGTCTCTACCAAGTAGTACATGAGTCTCTACCAAGTAGTACATAAGTCTCTACCAAGTAGTGCATGAGTCTCTACCAAGTAGTGCATGAGTCTCTACCAAGTAGTACATGAGTCTCTACCAAAAACTGGGCTTAATGCATGTGCGTAAAGTGTCGTGCCAAATTAGCCTGTGCAGTTCGCACAGGCTAATCAGGGACGACACTTTCCGCCTAAACTTGATTTTCGGTAAGAAGGGACTTCCTTCAAACTAAAAATACCATAAAAGCGGAAAGTGTCGTCCCTGATTAGCCTGTGCGCATGTAAAGATTATCTTTACTGTACATCGCTGGTGAAAAATACAACAGTTTTACCAATCACTATCTATCATACTTACCAGTACAAGCGATGATCAATAGTTATGGGCGTTATTCTCCCAGTTAACATATCTCCGAAG
Source organism: Dreissena polymorpha (assembly GCF_020536995.1). Lineage (NCBI taxonomy): Eukaryota > Metazoa > Mollusca > Bivalvia > Myida > Dreissenidae > Dreissena > Dreissena polymorpha. The sequence goes on from NC_068356.1 coordinate 6,748,230, forward strand.
AATATGATCTTACATATGAAGAATTATTGTTCAAGATTGAGTTGCGCGTTATTAATAGATTTAAGAATGTTTTATGTTTATTTGATCACGAGACAGTACAAAATCTTTTTAAGGTGGATAATTGAACACTATAAGTATCATAATCATCATCGTCACTATCTCATACTTTCATTTTTTTTGCACGAGCAAACATGGCTATTGACTTCAAGTCCAACAAAGCGCATGGCAATAACATTATTAACATGTTAAAACTCACTGTTGCGTGCTCATTGTAGCAGTAATGATGTTAATTGTTGACGACGAAATGATGATGGAAGGAAAGTCTTATCTTTCGTTAAACACTTTATATATACATACAATTTCAGCTCTAAACCTCGCCTTCATAAGTGTAGTCAGAGCGGAAAGCAGTATGGCTACACGTAATCCTAGTGCTACAACGACTACGACAATGGGCACCACTACAGACACTTCATCTACACCTGTGGCCGGCTCATCTACACCTGCGGCCGGTATATCTACAGGCAATCCTTCACCACAATCCACTTCCGGCACATCTAGTACCACGGTTACTTCATTACAAACCACAACCGGGTCTCTCACCACCGATAGCAATACAACCAGCTCAAATGGTAACGCTCAAAAAATTTACTTAGGATTTTAATGATTTTGTTTTAATTTAAATGGCCAAACAAAATAAATCTCTGACAAACGCAATGCAATTTTTTTCTGATTGCGCTATATTGTATGACTGGAGAGTAATCAGCATGTTGTTACGTCATATTTATGGGACCTGTTTTACAGATTTAGCTGCCCGAGAATTCCTCTAACATTTTTGCATTTAGACATGTTAAACTAACTGAATAACATCGACAACTTTTGAATTGTAAAGCACAATATTATGTTTATTTAAAAATGCACACACGCACGCGAGCACGCACCATGCGCGCACGCAGGCACGCAAGCACGCACGCGCGCGCACCCGCACAAAAACACGCATTCATTTGTTTATCACAAGGTAATGATGTTAATGCTTGTGAATGTTTGTTTTTGTTTAAAGTTTTAACGACAACCAGGCCCTTTAAATTTATTAAATGTTATAAGACTATTCGTGTAGTAGGAAACAGGATGTTTTTCAATTCCATGAATTCTCTCCGTCATGCATGTTGATAAAGAACACAACTAACATGAAATTCTGATTTTGTCAAATGTATGTAGAACGACTTTGTGTTCAGCAGCATTTAAAGATATGTTGGTGTATATTTAAGGAACAATGACGACGTCAGCGCATAGCAGTGGACACGTGGTAAGTGCATTATGTGTAACTTACTTAGTTAAGTTATATTCAAGTATTTACCATACAATTACCACAGTAATCATCCGGAATCCGTTGCCACTGAGTAAAATTAAAGATAGCTTACACCTAACGTGGTTAATCGCGAAGGCTTTAAAGGGACTTGTAACAGATTTTCGTATTTTTGAACATGTAATTTAATATGTTTACTAACGCATCTATAATGTTTTAATAGTCTCAACTAATTATAATGGCAAGAAAAAACTGGAAAAAATATTGCCATCCGATGGATTCGAACCCGGCTACTCTGAAACCAAAAACCAACACGCTGCCACTGTGCAACGCAGCCGTTCATGATCATTTTTAAACATGCTTATGCTCGTCCTATTTTCCAAATAATTGAGGAAAAGCATTACAAACGCTTTATTATTTTACCGATTTCGAATGATGATTATTCGTTTTTGAACCGCTACTTTAAACATTTGTCTTACTCAAGAGCTTTATTTCGCTCGTTTAACCCATTTATGCTGAGTGGGCTCTCCCATCCTTCTAAACTGGATCAATTTATTTCCAAAATTAGGGATGTCTAGTATATTTATTTCTATATTTAGAATATAACTTACTGAAATTCCTTTAAGCAAACAGCGCAGACCCTGATGAGACGCCGCATCATGCTGCGTCTCATCTGGGTCTACGCTGTTTGCAAAGTCCTTTTTTCGAGACTCTAGGCATACATAGGTTAAACATAATGCATTCATTCTTTTTTGAATATATAACAATTAATTTAAAAATCGTCATTTCACCTATCTGTGAATAAATTCATTTTAATGCATGTGGATCATTTGTAATCATTTTGCAAACAATACTATTTTAGAATATCTTAATTTATCGGCAGCGCCAATAAATTTAAGTGAAACTCTAGCATGAATCATTCAGCTGCTCATACAGTCAGCGTTGCTTTTTGTTGCAGTTAACTTACTCAGCATTCGCGGTAACGATGGCAACAGCCCTCTTCCTGGTCTAGATAGTTAACAATGGAAACAGATCGGAAACAACGGTTGATATGCTGAGGTCAACAACAAAACAACTATATATATATATATTTGTCTTTTAGTAAAATAGCTGCTTGATTTATACGAACACTAAACAGAATACGTTCCGCTTCAAACGAAAATATCTAATGGTTTACCAATGCTACTAAACTAATACATGTATGCTGTTTATAAATTAAAAAAACAAAAACATTGTATAATATTAATTTACTTTTTATAAGAGACAGTTTCTCTTATTTGATTTAAATGCGTAAATGGAAAAGGTTGTCTCTGGAGCTAAAGCTGGAAAGGCTCGGAAATCACATGATTTATTGAGACTTTAAACACAATATTCCACTAAATTCTTGATACGAAAAAAAACTTAATTACACGTGTGTGCTCAATGGCATGGGCAGGTAGTCTTCTTTTAAATAATAGTTTTACTGAATGAGACGTTAATTGTAATATACTTAAACGAAACAAAAACGTATTTTTAATATACTAGCACATACTAACAAAGCTTATACGAAAAGCATGCGTATTTTCTACGCGTTTGTAAGCTCCCAGGATAACTACGATGTGGTGTTCGTGACTGAAGAATTGAGACGGCAATTTGAGTGGTTTTGATAGCATTCTGCAAACATTGATTCATTTATGACTTTAAGAAAGTCAAAAACGACGATGTCCATTAGCTACAATGTTACAGTCTATGACATTCTGAACTTTGAATAAAAACGTAATATAGCTTATTAGGTCATATTATTATTTTTTTTCTAAAAATATCCTCAAAGTTTGTGGGCGTTTTATCGAGTGTATAACATTAACTGATTAACTTCCGGTAACGTTCTAACACAGAGCTCATAATTGGTTGACTAATCAATGTCAAATTACGCATAACGTGACATACGCGGGGTTTCAAAAATACATGTAGTATTAAATCAAAGTTCCATTTACAGATAATCGATACATACAAATGTGATTATATAGAAGAGACGAGTGTTAAGGCTTCCGAAAAATTTTACTAGTTGTTTGAGACTATTACTTTTCTTTATGTCCATTCGCTAATGATAAATGTGAAGCCTTTCATAAACAGAGACGCATACCTACTGTAACGACTATTTATATTTTTACTGCATAACTGATAATACATTAAAATGAATAAATATTTAAATGCATACATGTATTTCTTTTTATTCGTTAATCTCTAACACGCATTGAATAATCAAAACAACCGAGTAGGGGAGACTAGTATGAATAGTTTTGAATATTTTAGTTTCTTTACCAAATATCTTCACCAAATGCATTTCCTAACTGTGTATACAAACTGTGAACAATGTTAATTGTTTTTAATGCCAATCGCACTGTCCGTCTGTCTGTCCGTCTGTCTTTCCGTCACACTTTTGCGTTAAGGTTTCGAAAAATGCTCATTACTTCTATGTTGCTTCAGATGTAACCTTCATATTTGGTATGTATGTGTATATGGGCAAGACCTTTATATACGCACAAACGTTTTGACCCCTTTGACCTTGACCTTAAGGTCGCGTTTAGGTTTCGAAATCTGCGTTTAGGTTTCGAAAAAATGTTTTTTCGGGGGCATAATTATGTTTTCCGATGGAGACAGCTCTTGTTTTTTTAATGGAATTATATCAACAAATAAGAGACATTTTGATGACACTGCGTATATGTGTGACACAATATATTGACAAGGGTCAGTAAACGATTAAAATATAGATTTCTAAAAGGACAGATATGCAGAGATGTTGTATAGGGTAACGGATGGCCATTTCTTTGTATTCATTTTAGAGTAAAGCAAATTGTTTCTGAGGTAAATATTGTTGAAAAAAGACCCTACGAAGGACAGCCACGAGATTTGTTAGATATTGTATGCCCCTGTGACAATGACATTTGACCTCGAAATCGATAGGTTTCTCCTTTCCCTGGCGTATTTACATTACCTTTATTTGAACAGTTCTATATATTGCGTGGAAACTTTAGATTTTTCAGCCCTAGTAACCATGACCATGGTTGACCAAAAACAAAAGTATTGATATCCTGATGTCCTTATTGACGCATGTTTTGCTACAAGTGGCGTTGCATTTTGACGTAAACAGCGTACTTATATTGATTACTGGAGGTCTGGCCCTTCTCTAGATATCATGAGGAAACGTATTCAAAAGCCCAAATGACCTTCATAATTTGGGTATTGACTGGATGATCTCTAACTCAATTGATGTCTTCATTTCTTCCTCTGTAACCTGTATACAAATATGTATGCCTGTAGATCAAATCGTAATCATTTCGTTCAGATACGCAATGTGGTAATCTCGAGCAGTTTTACAAATGCAACTTTTGTGACGAACTTTATATTTGTTAAATGAAATTTGTTATATGTACTTAATGAATAAAAAGCAGCGTGATGCATAGATTTAACGTATCAACTTAATCGTCAATTCAATCGTGCTTGGAATTATTTTAACAAGCTGCGTAATGCATGTTCGGATTTAATATGGTATTGACATTTGACAAGGAGAGTACATTATTGGTAAATTATTTAGACAAATACTCGATGAATAATTGTGTTATTATACACGGATTTGCCCTTTAAATGCCGCTAGACACATACACAAAGTTTGAAAAGTTGAAACTCCTCATGTACATTTAAATTTCTTTTTAAGAACAACAATGAACACATGGCAAAACCATGATAAATAGAAACGCATAAGTTATGATTCTTGTAGACAAACTTTAAGTGCTATAATTTACATATGGCAATAACTGTAAAATAGGGGAGCAAGGGTCATGGTTCATGGGCACTGCATATCCTCTCAATGAGATCGATCTACTAATAAGTTTGACGTTGTTTCAAAATTTAAGTACACTTTAATTATAAATTTATTATATAAGCATTTTCTGAACTTTTTGTGACGATCATATGAAAACTCATAGAATTATCAAAACTAAAAAGTACGGACACACTAAAGACTGACGGACAGTGCACGGGGTAAAAGCATAAAACGGTTTTTTACCAATATTGTACTTTTGACATGTAAGTTAATTTTGGAGCTGACCTTCGACCTTAAATTGTGACCTTGACCATTGAGCTATGGAGACGTTGTAGCACACGACACTCCGTCATCACTTCGTAAATCATTGTGGTCAATTATATATTTTGACATTTCATGATAAATGTTAAAGTAAAAATCCGGACAAAATCTTGTGTGTGCCAAAGTAAACCTTTGGCCTCTAGGTGTGGCCATGACCTTTGAGGGCAGGAGGATTTACACGCGAAACGCCATCTACTCATAATGATTATTTGTGATAAAATTGCTTGATGAGATACCCATTTCTATTCTAGACAAAAAAACTCTAGCAGTGTTTTTCAAACGCTTCAAAAGGGTGTCTTTTAATTCAAATACTTATCCTTCAACTCTGTGAGATCAGGAAGCTCAAACTGCGTTTGCTTAATTGAGCATTAGGCTAAAATCAGCACCTATCCAAGCCTTTACCGTCACAGGCCCAACATACGTTTTTGATAGTTATTGGGGTGGAGTGCTATCACAGGACCATGGTATTAAAAGAGTAATGAACCGAACTAAAATAAAAGATATCACACATCGTAATTGGCTGTTAGCAGTAGTTACTGATCAAACACTGGATGCCATTCAACGTAGGTCAAAACTGAGAACTTACACCTATTCTTCAGTTGGCCGAAAACGGGTCGTTTACTAAAGGTCTTTGCTTTCATTAACAGTACTGACACCAACAAGATGTCCATTGAATACTTTGCATAAATCCTACCAAAACCAGCCGCAAGATCCATTTAATGAATCCTTCCTCATAGGCGCAGTCAGGCCAAAACCAAAAGCAATACACCTTCGCACCAATGTTCCAGACCCAAGATTATCTCCCGACGTCTTCAATGACCAATAAAATTTTATCGTAAAGGACTTTGTTTCCTGGAAAGTCTTAAAGATAATGTTTTTTTTTAAATAATTACCATGGCATTCCTGCTTGTGATAATCAACTTCTGTTTAAAATCCAGCAATAAATGATGACCTCCAATAACACAACAATCAGTGCCATATGTGCCTTCCCATAAAACAGCACGCAAGGTTAAGGTTTCTTTATGGACCAAAATCCGTTTAACCAACCAATAGAGAAAATATATGGTCCCTCCCTGAAATAAACGATACAATGTGGTTTTAAGTAACTGTTTTTTATACAAAAGGGGGTAAATGAAAAAGTTGCGACAATGAAAAATCAATCAGCAAAAATATTTGAAAAGAACTGGCCCACAGTTTTATTGTGAGTTTTGATACCTCTTTCGCTTGTTCAGACTCTTGCCCTTGTTTCGAGTCGAACAATTAATCGGAAAGTTCTGCGCTATGTAAGGAATCTAAAATATTAAAACATTGATTTGCAGTTCTCAGACATATATAGACCAATACATATTGGTCGGACCAATATATATTGGTCACCGCTGAATGCATTGTAATCGGTAACAAAAGCGTAATAAATAACTTGTTTCCGTGTTTATCTAATTACTTGGCGGCCATTTTGCATTGACTTGTGGGAACGTTAATATAGACGAACGCAACACCACAATATTATAAAAAAACTTTGTGCCTAGTCGTTTGCAGTTACAGGGAAATTCGATGTATGCGTTTTACGATAATAACAAGAAATATGTTTAAAAATATATATACAGCGTTGATTTGTGCCTGTGTAGGTAAAAAATATCAAGAATGCATTTTCTTCAGCGCAGTTTTAAGCTGCATCGCACTTACATAAATACGGGGCGGGGCGCTAGATTTCATGACTTATTTCAATATACATATTTGTTCGAAGAAACCTGTTTTGGTGGTTTGTCGAACATACGATATTCGATTTAATTATTAATAGTATTGTGAAGCATCTCGATCATGCGAAATATATTGGTCAATTTGGTGGAATGATTCGTATTCAATCAAAAATAATTTGAATAATGTAATCGTTGAAAAAAATACACACGGTATTACTGACATGTCATCTGGTGAATGATAACAATATATGCCTTGCGGGATGAAATGCAATGCATTTTAAGTGGTCACAATCACGATTCCACAGCTTGAACGACGGTTGTTTTAAAGTTCATTCTTAAACATGTTTAAATGTCAAATTTTAAAACAATTAAACATCTGACTTTGAGAGGAATGTGATATATTGTTTTTGTATACTGTCTGTCGGAGGGCTGTGTGATCGATTTTGTAATGATGTTGCATATGAACAGAAACATTCACTTTCGCTTTCTCTGGCAAATGCAAGGTTACCGAAACTGTTACTGGTTTCAATTAGAGTTGTATAAATAATCTAGAAGTGAAGTTTGGGAGACCCATGGCCTACTACGTCCATAAATGCAGTTAGCCAGGCGTTGAATGTTATTCATGACCATGCATTCTTGGTGGTACCAGCAGTCACAAGTACCACAGCATGCACAGGGTCTTATCCACTTGCATGACTTTCCGTACCCTGCACGTGGAAACCTGGGAGGTCATGGACCAGTTTGATTTTTGTGAATATTCCGCTAACAGCAGGAAACACGAGTACAGAAGAGTTAAGTTTATCTTCACATCGGTATGTTCATCTCGCCCATGTAACTGCTCGTGGCTGGGGAGAGGCAGGGGTTTGGTCCGTTCTAGAGCAAATCTCTCTGGGCTATTGTCATCGTGAGTGCCATGTAATGCACAAATAAGTTATACATAAGGAGCATTGATGCAATAGACAGAGAAAGCATATCTGATTTAAACATTGCTTTACGCTGAATACGTCTGTCGACTATCACCACTTGCTGATTTAGGCGACCTGTATACGACCCGCTTCATGTGAAAAATGAGTCTTATTGAATATACGGCAAGCATATGCGAATGCAGGTTTGTAGTTACGCTAGCCGCACGCGGGATATATGATATAGAGATTTGCTTGGAACAAATTTTAATTATGCGCCGAAATTTTACAATTCGGTTTTGAATGTGACAAATTATTTCTTTGTAATTAAGTGTATGCCTTCGTGTCTGAGCCAAAGAGGCGAATAAAAAATTAATTTTACTTTCAAATTATCTATACTCGCTATTACACGTTTTAATTTAAAATAAATAATTTAATATGTTATTCGAAAAGCAAATAATGCTTTGAATGTAATAACATAATTTTTAAACGTATTTTAAAAATGAAAGTGAAAGTAGCACCAAATAGACATTACTTAACCTTATGAAAGCGTCATTTTTTGTCTTTAAAGATATCCACCTGCAACATCATGTCTACAAATTGCTTCTATGGACCCACCAACAAGTTCCTTGTCTCGACTCCGATTGGAGACGTGAAATTAGAGTGTTGTTCTAAGGGGGTCCATTCATTGTGCTTAGTCGAGGAAGTGAATGATACGAACTTCTGAATTCTCCTGAATTTTAAAATATCTGTATTTTCCTTCAATATAATCCAATAAGCTTCAGATCTTAACACATTTTGAATGGTTTAGGGGAACCAATGTGAACGAGGATATGTCCATTGCCTATACAGATGTTGAATGTAAAAAAAAATCATTCATTGTTGCTAGTATAAGACACAATAATGATTTTGTAAAATGCCGATATTCCAAACAATTTTTGATATAATAAGCTGCCTGTATTTAAATCTGCTTTTTACAGTTAAATCATAAACACTTACAAATCTGAACCTCTGTAAGAACATGCAGCCCCACTGAAGTTTCTTAGTATTTTCAAATAAGGATGTCAGATATAACACACTCAACCACAAGTCCCTCATGATGAAATTAACTGTTAAGTCTTTGAGTCCATATCAATTATGCTTGATGTCTCTTAGCAAATATGCTTATGTCACTACCAAGACTTGCATCAGCCCCACATGGGCATATAAGTTGCTTATGAAAGTAGTACATCAGTCCCTACCTAGTAGTGCGTGAGTTTCTATCAAGAAGTACTTGTGTCTCTACCAATTAGTACATTAGTCTCTACCAATAAAGTAGTACATGAGTTCTTACCAAGTAGTACATGAGTCTCGAACAAGTAGCACATGAGTCATCACCAAGAAGTGAATGAGTCTCTATCAACAAGTATATGAGTCCCTACCAAGTAGTATATGAGTCTCTACCAAGTAGTACTTGGGTCTCTACCAAGTACTATATGAGTCCCTACCAAGTAGTTCATGAGTCCCTACCAAGTAGTACACGAGTCCCTACCAAGTAGTACACGAGTCCCTACCAAGTAGTACACGAGTCCCTCCCAAGTAGTTCATGAGTCTCTACCAAGAAGTACATGAGTCTCTACCAAGTAGTACATGAGTCTCTACCAAGTAGTACATGAGTCTCTACCAAGTAGCACATGAGTCTCTACCAAGTAGTACATGAGTCTCTACCAAGTAGTACATGAGTATCTACGAAGTAGTATATGAGTATCTACCAAGTAGTACATGAGTATCTACGAAGTAGTACATGAGTCTCTACCAAGTAGTACATGAGTATCTACGAAGTAGTACATGAGTCTCCACCAAGTAGTACATGAGTATCTACCAAGTAGTAGATGAGTCTCTACCAAGTAGTGCATGAGTCGCTACAAGTAGTACATGAGTTTCTACCAAGTATTACGTGAATTTTTACCAAGTAGTACACTATTCTGTACCAAGGAAAACACGAGTCTCTACCAAGTAGTACACGAGTCTCTACCAAGTAGTACACGAGTCTCTACCAAGTAGTACATGAGTCTCTACCAAGTAGTGCACGAGTCTTTTCCTAGTAGTATAAGAGTCTTTACCAAGTAGTGCATGAGTCTCTATCAAGTAATGCGTTGGTCACTTCCGAGAAGGATATTATAACACTGTTCTCACAAAAAAGTATTAAAAGAGACTTAATTTGTAATAAACATCCTACCAGTGGGATACTTTTGGCCCGTTTTCAGTAAAAGTGTAGGCCTACTGTCCCAGACTTACAAGGACAATGGGTACACATATAAGCCAGCCGTAGACTGTGGCAGCTGTCTGGAGGCGTATTTCAGCCATCCTAAGAAGAGACTGGTGACTACACCGAGTATTTGTCAACACATCGGTAGGGAAGGTTGGTATGATACTGTATTTTGCGTGATTTCACATGGGGCAGGGACATATTAGCAGGATATTTGCATTTATACCAAATAGGTCAATCAGAGGTTTAATGACTGGATCATTCAAGTATAACTTAGATTGCATGAGTATAACAAATGCAGCAAGCTACCATTTTGATACAGCTCAGTACAATATGCATCACGAATCAATGGATTCAAAAACATGTAACATGTTATGCATAAAATGGCCACTTCTCAATTGATAATCAATGCAAATTATGTGTTTAATAGGCTTTACGGTCCTCAGAATGAAACAACCTTCAGAAATATCCATCAAACGAAGATTTTTTTCAAGACATGCATACAGACCGATGCTTGTTCGTTGTTTAGGGTAAATAATTCAACCAGGAAGATAAAGGTATAAATTACACAAGAGCAAGATAATTTGTGTTATTTTTTCCTATCGTTATCAAATGATGTTGGTCATGTAATCTGAACTAAATTGAATGTGTACATGCATAGTCACACCGTGATGTGCATCTGAGATAACGCACACATGTTTATCGTTTTATCATGCACAAACTGTTCAACAGTGATAACATAGATTAACTGTCCCAGATAAACAGTTTATTGCTCTGAACAAGTTTCATTTGTAATATGCTTAACGTTTAGGTCAACACATTAAAATATGCACCTCCTGATTCACCTCTCACTATGTTTAGAACAATTTTATTGCTTCCATATTTCACATCCGCAGTATTTTTTATGGCTATATCCCATACTTTTTAAGACTTGTTGAAATAAACCTTTAACCAGTGTTGGATTATTCTTCACTAATGCGACAAACTCTAAGTATTTATTAGCCTTACATGCGAAAATGGGTCTATTGTCTTATGCGGCCATAGTAGCTCCACACCAGCCTGCGAATCTGCACAACTTGTCTACAGGAACAACCCTGTTCGTTTATTAAGTCACACGGGGTTTGTTGGTCTCATAAGCGTATATGGAAGCTCCTTTCTTGACTGCATGGATGCGCTGACTTGTCTGGAGTTACGCCGAATGGATATGGCATAATACTAATTTTCACGTGAGGCGACTCATAAATATTACATATTGTAGAGTCTTTCACATACAAAGTTTTTTTTTTCATTTATTTTACCATGTTTGACATATACATGTGCAGCATTTACATGTTCATACATAACACATTGGTAATATAATATAACATATATTGATCACTCGTTCATAATTTTTTTAGATTTTCAAAAGAGTAAAACAATATAAAGTGCATTCATTCATTTAGTTCACACAGACAACATTCATTGTCAGTATTAATCATTTCATGAGAGGCAGTAAAAGGCATGCACTCAGGCGAATTCACACTCGCTGTTACATACACACGCACACACACCTGCGCGCACGTACACGCATGCACGTTCGCACTTACATACATACAAACAATACATACAAAGTGTGGTTCACACTGCTAAAAGAGGTTCAGATTGGCCAAACTATATCTTACGGTGGGCTGGCCAGACTATGCGGGAACATGAAGGCATGTAGAGCACTGGGCCAGGCTATGAGGAACAATCCGGTTGGTTTGATCATTCAATATCACAGGTTCATACAGGACAACGGACAGCTTGGAGATTATCCGCATGGGACAAGGAACAAGGTGAAACAATGGCAGTTGGAACACGAAGGGTCGTGCAAGTGATGACCTTTTTAAGCCGATAGTACATAAGCCGTGTCAAGTATGTGTTCCCGCTATCCTCCTGTATCAAATGCCTCCAGAAACCGTCGTGCAAATACTAAATAAGTGCTAATGTGGCCATGAAGGGTCTTGAAAAGGATGAGCTCCTTTTAAGATAATACAGGAGCAGAGCGTGTGTTAAATGTTCAGTCTACATAAAAGGCCTACACAACTTGGTCATGTTTTGACTTATAACAGACGCCATTTTTTGTTCTTTTTTATCGTACAATGAACGCCTACTGTGACGATAAATGTGTTCAGTCTGTCCTGTTGCAACAATACTTTATTTATATGAGTATTGAGTTGTTTTTATTAAGTAGATAACAGACGTTTGTGATATAGGAGATCAATGTTTTACTCTTTTTGTTGCAAAAATAAATTTTACACATAGTTAGTGTGTCTTTGCAAAACAAAAGGATTTAAATAAGTCGAACAAAGTTATCCCTCTCGCATAAAAATTGATATGTTTGTGTGCTTATTGTGATTGTTCGGTCTTGCTGCAGATCACTATTGTTTTCTCTGAATCACATCGTTAGTTTTCTTTTTTGCATGATGATTGTTATAGTAATAGACTCACCAAGTTTCATATTTAGTCTTATCGCATAAGGATTTAATGATGTTTAACATTTAAATAATCGGAAACGACCCGTTTAGCGTTCAGGCTGTTAAAAGCATTTTCACTTTCACACACATGAACACGTTTAAATTAAATTTCTTATACCATGTTTGATGATCGTCCCAATTGCTCAATGAACTCAACAGTTAATTACATTTGTTTTTAGAAAATCGGCCGTTCTAAAAAAATGTTTGCTATCTGCTAGTTTTCCTGTTATTTGTGTGATCGCATTTTGTTCCTCGTTCCTCGTCCCCATTTACCTTCTTATCATTCTAGAGGACACATTTATTTTCCAATATAACACTCTCAAAGTAACATTTTAAGTTCAATCTTCTTGAACCTTGGTCAGAAGATTTTATTTTAATAATATCTCTACTGATGTCGAAAGAAGTTCCGGTCCGTTTAAAAAAAACACGGCTTTCTAAAGGCTGAGCAAGTGGGCATTATTATTTATGTGGGTATATTGAAACCTTGTTAACACTCATTTTAAGTTTCATCCAATTTGGTCTGTATATTTGTCCCAATCATATATCGGATGATTTTGAAAATGGTTTTGGCTCGTATAAAAATGTAGCCACGGGGGCGGGGCGATATCTCGACTAAGGCCGAAAAAGGTTCAGGCTTTATGAAACATTTTAAATGCTAATTTCGCTCCTGATGTTTCGTAATTCCAATATCGTAGTTTCTACTTTTAAGTTAAGTCTAAACGCCATAAGTTTACTTTCCGCGCTTTTGAAAAAAAACCATAACCATAACGTGGCACTGTAGATTTTCATTTTCGGCCATTTACAATCGTTCGAACTTTCCAGAAGTCATATTTTTGACCACATTTGTATTAATCTCACTCCTAAATAATTGTCTTTTTATGATATATATGCTAGTGTTAGAATATTTTGGTTATTTGAAACTTTTCGCTGCCAGGGGGTGGGGCAGTTCCCCCTTATATGTCTATATTTAACTCCACCTTCATAGAATAGTTAAGTCCCTTCGCTTCTCTTGTGAACGCCCTTGTTTTATACTTTCTGTGCCAAAATTGATATTAAATCTTTAAGGGACATTTTCACAGATTTTGGCATTTATTCAAAATTGTCATTAAATTCTTGAAATTAAAAATTGTAAACGTTGTAACAAAGAGCTCCGTTTAAAAAATAAGAATACAATTAAAGAAAGAAAAAAGTATTCATCAACTGGGCTCGAACCACTGACCCTTGGAGTAAAAGTCTATCACCTAAACCACTCGGCTATCCGTGCTCATACTGTTAGATGTGTATTTTATACTATATATGAGCAATACACGTAGTGTCACACAATGTACCGATAACAACAGAACTCTCAAATTATTCAATAGCTTTATAATTTTCATGTTTTTATATTTTCAAAAGACTAACATAATGGATATTTTAGAGCATGGTAAATGTTTAGTATTACTGTTTTCTCGTAAATATCATAATTACAACGAAAATGTGCAATCTGAAACTTGTTTTTTCAATTTTGTCAATTTACTAAAACGTGAAAAGGTCCCTTTAAGATTGTTTTTCATCCCGGAAGGGCGCATAGGTTTTGTTAAATATCACAAATGATGTAGATCTTTGCCACTGACTTGCAGGTTGACCATTGTTACTCATGCGGATATAGTATGTTCGAGACTGATCTGCTTTTATTTATTGTAATGGTACTTTCAGCGTATCAACATGTTATTTTCCACTTATAATTATAATCTAAAGCAAATGTGTCAGTTATCACTTAAAGTTTCTCGGCACCATAGATATATCTGTGCAAAGAAACTAGATAAGTAACGTTAATATTTTCATTTGTTTGAAGATGATATATGTTTAGTGTTCATTTGTTTCTATTGTTAGATACACGTTTATCTCATATCATAGGCATTTCATTCCGCTTGGCGGCAATGCTCATTTAAAATATACGTTTCAGCATTTCTGAATCAATCTTCATGCAACATGTTTTGTTATACAACATGTTTGGTATATTTCATTCAGTTGTCATGTTCGGAGATACTGTTATAACTTCGACGTTTGGTTTTATTCAATGAAAATATGTTCGTGCCAATATTAAATGTATACATGTAAACATAAAGAATATCGACTCCACTCAATACATGCATTTTCAAACAGTTGTGAGGCTCTTGATAATGAAATATCCATGGGTCTCATGTGATAGCCAGTAGTGTTCCGTCGTCTTTCGTCGTTGTGTTATGTTAAACATTAAATGTTAATGCTGAATCTTTCGTCGAAAATAAACAAACAATTGAATTTTACTAAGGATTTAAACATATGCATTTGCGGAAATGTTGTGTTAATTTATAGAGCAACGTTTACCCTGATATATTCATCATTTTAAGAACGTGAGTTTTGTTAAAAATGTTGAGTAATTGGTTCCTCAACTACCATTTATATGGGATTTGTCACTGTGATAATACATTTATATAGCCCACTTGGGCGAGTCAATATCTCGTCATTTCAAAAGCAACGTCTTTGCGTGTAGGGAGGATCCAACGAACCAGGTAGGACTCCATTTCGTATAACTAGTTCAATTAAAATGTAATTATAATAACTTAGGCATGTCGGTAAAAACGAGCCTTATGCATCTCGGAAAAGTGACACAGCTTGTGCAATCCACTGACCGTTACTACTGACGGTTCATGCAATTTACAATGGAATCATATTTGTAAGGCTTTAAACTGAAAATAAAATGAATCGGAAATAATGAAATATTAGCTTTTGCAGATTATAACAGCTTAATTAACAGTTCTTCGTATTTGTTGATTTTTTTTGTTAGCACGATTTTGCATTTATATGTTATTCTAGTTCCAGTTACGAGGAAGCAATTTGTCATATGTTACGTTGAAAAATACCGGCACTGATATGTTATGTTTAGCTTTCTTTGCGGACTTTGCTATAATATGTTTAAAAGTATCAATTGTGTACCGATGGGTACCTTTTTCAAATTATTCTGTAAGTCGTTGACTTTGCTCGGACGTGTAAGTACCTGGCCATAGTTGGCACTATATGATTTATTTTTGCACATTCATCGGTTGGTCGTATAATGTGCTGTTTATGTGCTAAATTGGCTGAAAGTCGTAGATTTAGTTGTTGACTTTAGCTCCTTTGCTTATTATTTAAGGTCGTAGATTTAGATTAATATTGTCACTGGTTTGGTAGATTAAACGGTTGTTTGTTGGAGACACTAGTTTAATCGTCGATCTGTGTTAGTGCTCTTATTTCAATCCGTTGATATTAACGTCAGGGACTATGATATAAAAATTATTCTCTGGGTAACATGTGTATCAGTTAACAAAATCGTTATCATAGGTCAAACATGCGGCGTGGGAATACGCGTCGGCCTCTGCCGCGCCATTTTTTTTACATTAACTTCTTCATTTCTACACCGATTTACTTCAAAGTGATACTGAACATCTCTTATGACAATACGGTCAATCTCAACTATGCATGGCCCCATTACCAACACTGGGGCGCTCCGCCCACATAGACCACGCCCACTCAAAATGTTGTTTTGACATCTTAACTTCTTCATTTATTCACCAATTGACTTCAAATTAATACTGAACATCCCATGGTCAAGATCCCGAGCAATTTCGGCATAATTAAAATCAAAGCCAGATTGGCGGTCAAGATCCCGAGCTAATTCATAATTAAAATCCAAGCCAGATTGGCAGTCAAGACCCCAAGCTATTTCAGCATAATTAAAATCCAAGCCAGTTTGGTGGTCAATATCCCAATCTATTATAGCATTATTAAAACCCAAGCCATATTGGATGTCAAGACCCCAAGCTATTTCGGCATAATTAAAATCAAAGCCAGATTAGGGGCCAAGACCCCAAGCTATTTCAGCATAATTTAAATCCAAGCCAGTTTGGTGGTCAAGATCACAAGCTATTTCAATATTATTAAAACCCAAGCCATTTTGGCGGTCAAGACCCCATGCTATTTCAGCATAATTAAAATCTAATCCATTTTTGTGGTCAATACCCCAAGCTATTTCAGGCTTATTACAATCCAAGCCAGTTTGGTGGTCAAGATCCTGCGCTATTTTAGAATAATTAAATCCAAGCTAGATTGGCGGTCAAGACCCCGAGCTATTTCAGAATAATTAAAATCCAAGCCAGTTCAGTGGTCAAGATCCAGAGCTATTTCAGCAAATCCAAACCAGATTGGCGGTCAAGACCCCGAGCGATTTTAGCATTATTAAAATCCAAGCCAGTTTGGTGGTCAAGATCCCGAGCTATTTCGGCACATATAAAAATTCAAGCCAGATTAAATCCAAGCAAGTTTGGCAGTCAATACCCCAAGCTATTTCAGCATAATTAAAATCCAAGCCAGTTTAGTGGTCAAGATCCCAAGCTATTTTAGCATTATTAAAACCCAAGCCATTTTGGATGTCAAAACCCCGAGCTATACCGGCATAATTTAAATCCAAGCCAGATTGGCAGTCAAGACCCCAAGCTATTTCAGCATAATTAAAATCCAAGCCAGATTGGCGGCCAAAACCTCAAGCTATTTCAGCAATATTTAAATCAAAGCCAGTTTGGTGGTAAATACCCCGAGCTATTTCAGCATAATTCAAATCTAAGCCAGAATGGCGGCATAGACCCCAAGCTATTTCAGCATAATTTAAATCCAAACCAGATTGATGGTCAAGATCCCAAGCTATTGCAGTATTATTAAAAACCAAGCCATTTTCGCAGTCAAGATCCCGGGCTATTTCAGCATTTTCAAAATACATGCCAGTTTGGTGAACAAGATCCCAAGTTATTTCATCATCATTAAAATCCAAGCCAGTATGGTGGTCAAGATACCGAGCTTTTTCAGCATAATTAAAATCTAAGCCAGTTTTGTGATCAACACCCCAAGCGATTCAGCCTTATTAAAATCTAAGCCAGTTTGGTGGTCAAGATCCTGAGCTATTTCAGCCTAATTAAAATCTAAGCCAGTTTGGTGGTCAAGTCCCGAGCTATTTCAGCATAATTAAAATCCAAGCCACATTACCCACCCTAGGGCCTCGCCAACATAGGCCACACCCACCCAAAATTGACTTTTCGTCCGTCCGTCCTGGCCACTATCTCCTCCTTTACTATTATCACTAGAACCTTGAAACTTAAAGACATGGTAGCTTGCGGCGTGGGGATACGCGTCAGCGTCTACCGCGACATTTCTAGTTGTTTATTGTTTCCCATGAGCTAGAATGTTGTAAAACATGTCAAATATGTTTGATTGTTGCCTAGCCAGAAAAGCGGTTATATGCCAAAAAAGACGCGTACTAACTGTAAGCTTTACCGTGTAACCTCGTTACAAACAACAACAAAAGTCAGGGAATCAGTTGCCATAAATAGTGCCATGAAAGTCAAGATAATAAGTGTCAATTATTTGTTGACATCTTTATAGTATAATTACACTGGATATTCTAATAAAAGTTGCATAAAAACAAAACCAATTGTTGAAGTCCCGATTGCACAAACTGTGTGATTTACGTTTTTTCTAAAAAGGAAGATGGTATATAAAACACGACTACCAGTATTCAATAACATTTGTAAGTCGATTTAAGCGGATTTGGAATTTAATATATTTTTGTAACTGTTGCATCTGCCTATTGGGAGCAGTTCTTCATCCTCCCATGGATCCTTGTGACAACAGTGGTTATGGTTACCAAAACTCATACGAAATTCACTCCCAAAAATGCTTATTATCTAGTGCATATGCTCGACTATGATTCAATTGATTAAAGACGTTATCCATAACTGAACGGGCTTTTACTTTTGTTAGTTTAACATTGTCTACGGAGTTTTTCCTGGATGCATACACTCATGTATAATTACGAATGGGTGGTGAAAAAACAATGTTAAGTGTGCAACAAACCATGATTATTATACAAATCGACCATAATTTTATGCCGCCCATTCGAAGAAGAGAGGGTACATTGTTTTGCACATGTCGGTCGGTCGGTCCGTCGGTCGGTCGGTCGGTCCGTCGGTCAGTCCGTCCACCAAATTGTTTCCGGATGATAACTCAAGAACGCTTAGGCCTGAGATCAGGAAAGTTCATAGGTACATTGATCATGACAGGCAGATGACCCCTATTGATTTTCAGGTGTCTATGTCAAAGGTCAAGGTGAGAGTGACTCGAAACAGTAAAATGGTTTCCGGATGATAACTCAAAAACACTTAAGCCTGGGATCAGGAAAGTTCATAGGTACATTGATCATGATTGATAGATGACCACTATTGATTTTCAGTACTCTAGGTCAAAGGTCAAGGTCACAGTGACTTGAAACAGTAAAATGGTTTCCGGATATTTCGTATTCACACAATGGCTGCCACTACAACTGACAGCCCATTTCGAGGGGGGGGGGGGGGGTTGTTTTACAAACAGCCCTTGTTTGTTTTTAATTGATAAAACAAATTTTGTATTCTGTGACAAGTATTATTATTGAACTCTACAACTAAGTATGTTCTATACCAATTTGTATATGGATTTAATAATATTTTATTAAGGTGTTACACTGGGCACATACACCTCTCAGAATCCGACATTAACTGATTATAAAATTACAATTATTTATATAAGATATTGTATTTAAAATTGGGAAACAGTTTAATTGTGAAAATAAATATCTTTAGAAATAGACGAGAAACAACTTTGGATGTGTTATAGTAACCCGAAAGCCTTTTTGCTGCGGGGGTCTTGAATCATCGTCTTATGATTTAGTTGTTTCCGTGTGCTTTATCTAGGTTATGTCTTGTCTTGTTACCGGTATTGAGCTGACTTTTATAGGATTATCATTCAATAAATCAATGTGCAAAAGAACACAAATATTAATTACCATGCACGACGTGTGCTTCTATCAATATAAATTTGGGGGATTCACATGCTTTTTTAAAATTTTACTAAGAGACCATTGTAGGCCGTTTCCCATATATATATGCAGCTTTACTATGATACGATTTTGTCAAGAAATTTGGAAAATTTCTGTCATTAAACATCGCATAGAGTGGGAAATAACTTTTGTATTGTAAACGAAAGAAAAATTAGTCGACCTACCTACCCTATTTGCTTTTGAGATATTAGTGGAAACAAGAGACTTATTTTAGGGCCTTATCAGTTAAAATGGGAAACAATTTGTGTGTGGCAAAAAAACAACCAAAAACAACGTTTGCCTACCTGTATATTATATTTTGTTGAGGAATTAGTGGAAGCAGAAGACTTATTCCATTAAATTTGATCGTCGTACATATTATTTGAGATGCAAAACTTTCAGATCATATTTTTAGAGTAGGTATGTTATGCATATTCTCTTAAATTACTTTGATACTACTTTTGCACATACATTAACGCGCATTTTCAATTATAATAATATAACGTCTTTCTCGAGTAAACGAGTAATTGAAAAATAAGATTGATGTGAATGCCTAGAAATTCTTACGGGGATTGGTGACATTTTAACAGGGTGGGAGTGCATTGATTTTAATACTAGCGAACTGGCTGCTTTTCATTTTTAACAATGGCTAACGTTTTATTTTAGAGTCTCAAAATGAAGCTTGCTGTCATTCTGATTGGTAAGCACATGAAACAAGACAAACGCATGTCGTTAAACTGATTTTTACCACTATAAGGGACTTGTTCACAGACTAACGTATTTGTATACAAGTTAAGTAGTTATATATTTTATTTAGGTGACACATAGTACGTACATATAATAATTATTATCTACAATTCCAAATCAAACTTAAATAATGAAATGTTAGTGTATTGAATTATGAAATATTTTATATCAGTGTTTGCGTATTAATGTCATTTAATGTATTGACCTACACTTTTAGTATAACATACATAATAGGACGAAAACACGAATAATCTTTTTTTTCGAGATCCAGGAATTGCAGACTAATATCTTTTTTTTTTTTAAATCATACCATCTAGGCTTTTGAAACAAAAACGTGTTATAAACGCCTTGTTAATAATAGGTTATACACGCTAAACTTTTTAACCAATTTCCAACAATGATTACAACGATGTGATATTACAAAAATAGTCAAGAGTGTAATTTAGAAGATTTATAATGATTTATATATTTTTATGTATCTTAGACAACGTTTTTTTTTAAAACAATTGTCATTTTGCCAAATAGTTAACAAGTCTCTATTATGTTTACACTGACGGTTTTATAGCGGCTTACCTAGCGCATTGATCATTTTATGGTCAAGATGTGTTTAATATATTGTCCTGTACTCTATGGACAACAACTTTTTTTGCCTTCAGTGCACGATTATCGATCGGAAGGTCACACAAGTATTTTATATTTACCAATCTCTATATATATATATAACAAGGTATTCAGCTCACAATGACCCGAAACAGAGTACATCGCTCTGAACAGCCATGCCTTCATCAATTGTGCAGCAATTTCCATGAACTTGATCTTATTAAACGCAGAAATGAATTTCAATTCAGGAAATGTACATATCTTGCAATATGTTTACAAATGCTGGGTCAAATATTTAGAGATAACACGATACACAACTCGTGTGACCAACTCGTCATCGATCTGACTCGATCCAAGACTAAAATCTTCACGGGGTTAAGGGCATTTTCCATGCAAAGTTCATGGACCTCGGTACCATAATTTAACAAGAGCACCGCCTAGCGGGTGCAGACCGCTTATCTATTTTTCTTTTTAAAGGCGACGGGACCTATCTCAATATTTCAATCAAATAATGGGCAGGGGATGGAGTGGAGAGGGGTGTATAGTGTTGGTGTGTGGTCATTTATTACATTATCTTTTAAAAATGAAAAAAAGAGACAAAAAAATATTGTTAGTTTGATGTTTTTTTTTTTTTTTTTTTTTTTGGGGGGGGGGGGGGCGGGGGGGGGGGGATTCTTGGGTGGGCTGGTTGGACAGTCTTTCAAAATAAAATTATAAAAATATTTTTTTTTTAACCATTTTCAAACAAAATTGGAGGGGGGGGGGGTCGGGGGTTGAGAGGGGGTAATATTGTAGGGTGTGGTATTAGATGATCTTTCAAAAATAAGAAAAAAATTGGGGGGGGGATTATGGGGTGGGGTGTGGGTGATGGTTTGGGTGGAGTCCATTGTGGAATGTCAGGTAAGTGTTGTTTTATCAAAGTATGAACCATCTCTGATCATGAATAAAGAACTAACGGCAATTTTAGAAAAATTTAATACTTTGACCCTGAGAGTCAAGGTCAAACGAAGCCAATGGTCAAATTCAACTGGCAATGTACAGTACCCTCATAATAGTACGAAAGTATTTGAAGTTTGAAAGCAATAGCTTTGATACTTTAGAAGTAAAGTGGATCTTAACACAAAATTTAACCAAATGTTCAACGTTAAGTCATAAAAGGGCCATAATTCTGTCAAAATGCCAGTCAGAGTTACATTACTTAGCCTGCACAGTCCCCTTATGATACTTTAGGAATAAAGGGGACCTTACCACAAAACTTAACCAAATTTTCAAGTTTCTAAGAATCAAAAGGGCACATAATTCTGTCAAAATGCCAGTCACAGTTATCTAACTTTGCTTTCCCAGTCCCCACATTATAGTAAGTAAGTGTGCCATGTTTGAATGAAATAGCTTTGATACTTTATGAGAAAAGTGGACCTAAACACAAAACTTAACCGGACGCAGACGCCGATGCTCAGGTGATGACAATGGCTCTTAAAAAAAAAGATGAGCTAACAAAACGTATGAAAAAACATTCTTACCGTTCTTGTCGTCAAATTATGCGACAAAACTAACTGTCCAGCGCCGTTTGAAACCTATGTTAACATACACACACACACACACACACACACATATATATATATATATATATATATATAGTTTGACCTTGACCTTGACATCGCCTTCATAAGTGTAGTCAGAGCACAAAATCCTTGTTCATGTAATACAACGACTACGGCAGTGAACACCACTACAAACACTTCATCTACACCTGCGACCGGCATATCGACACCTGCGGCCGGTACATCTACACCTGCGGCCGGCACATCGACATCTGCGGCCAATACATCGACAACCAATCCTGCACCACAATCCTCTTCCGGCACTCCCGGCAGCACTCTGTCGTCTTCTAGTTCCACGGTAACTTCATTACAACCCACAACCGGGCCTCACGCCACCGATGGCAGTACAACCGGCTCAAATGGTAACGCTCAAAATCGTTACTTTGGTTTTTAATGTGTGTTTTTTAAATTTAAATGACCAAACAGAATAAATCTCTGACATACGCAACGCATTTCTTCTCTGATTGCGCTATATTATATGATCGGAGAGTAATCAGCATTTTGTTAAATCATATTAATGAGACCAGTCCTTTAGATTTCGCTGCCCGAGAACTACTTTACAATTGTCGCATTTAAGACATGTTAAACTAACTTAATTACGTCCACAACTTTTGAATTGTAAAGCACTTTATTATGTTTATTTTAATATGCACGCGAGCACGCACCATGCGCGCACACACATACAAACGCACAGACATTTGTTTATCACATGATAATGATGTTTACGCTCGTGAATGTTTTGCCTTTTGTTAGTTTTAACGACAACCAGGTCTTTTAAATTTATTTAATGTTATAAGATTTATTCGTTAAGTAGGAAACATGTTGTTTTTCAATTCCACGAATTTTCTCCGTCGTGCATGTTGATAAGGAACGCAACTTACATGAAATTCTGATATTGTCAAATGTTTGTAGAATGACTTTGTGTTCAGCATCATTTAAAGATATGTTGGTGTATATTTTAGGACCAATGACGACCTCAGCGCATAACAGTGAACACATGGTAAGTGAATTAGGTGTAACTTACTTAGTTAAGTTATATGCAAGCATTTATCATACAATTACCACACTAATCATCCGCGATCCGTTATCATTGTGTCAAAATAAAGACGAACAAGTTGACACCTAACGTGGTTAATCGCAAAGGCTTCAAAGGGACTTGTTTAAAGATTTTCGTATTTTTGAACATGTCATTAAATATGTTTACTAACGCATATATAATGTTTTAATAGTCTCAACTAATTATAATAGGAAGAAAAAAAGTTTAAAAAGAATATTGCCGTCGGCGGGATTCGAACCTGGCTACTCTGAAAGCAAAAGCAAACACGTTATCACTGGACAACGCAGCCTATCATTTTTTAAACATGCTAATGCTTGACGTATTTTCCAAATGATCGAGGAAAATAATTACAAACGTTCGATTGATGATTATTCTTTTATGAACCATTACTTCAAACATTTGTCTTAGTCAAGAGCTTTATTTCGCTTGTTGTAGCATAATGCATACATTCTATTTTGAATATATGACAATTATTCTGAAAATCGTCATTTAATCAAACTGCGAGCAATGCGCTTTAATACACGTAAATCCTTTGTAATCATTTTGTAAACAATAATATTTAAAAGTTAATATAACTAGTGAAGCTCTGGCATGAATCTTTCAGCTGCATATACAGTCATCGTTACTTTTCGTTGCAGTTAACTTACTCAGCATTAGCGGTAGTAACGATGGCAACAGCCCTCTTCCTGGTTTAGATAGTTAACAGTGGAAACAGATGTGAAACAACATCTGATATGCAGAGGTCAACAACAAAACAACTACCAACTACCAAATCATGAATATTGATAATGTGTATTTTTTTTATATATTGATATGGATCGAGTGTTCTATTAAAACAGAATGTGATTTATTTTTGTTTGGAAATTTGCAATATTTTTTGTTGCTTTTAAATAAAATAGCTGTTTGCTTCATACGAACACTACACAGAATACGATCCGCTTCTGACGAAAAGTTCTAATGATTCACTATTGCTTTTAAACAAATACATGTATACTGTTCATAAATAAAAAGATAACAACATTTTATACTAATAGTGTACTATTTATAAGTGCCAGTTTCTCTAATATGATTATTACGCGTAAATTGAAAAAGTTGTCTCTGAGGCTTTAACTGGAAAGACCCGGAAGTCACGTGATTTATTTAGACTTTGTATTGCAAAACACAATAATTCACTGAATTCTTGATACGAAAAAAACTAAATTACGCGTGTGTTTTCAATGGCATTGGCAGGTAGATCTTCTTTTAAATAATATTTTTACTGTCTGAGGCGTTAATTTTAATTAAACGAAACAAAAACATATTTTAATATTCTAGCACATACTAACAAAGCACTTACGAAAAGCATGCGTATTTTCTACGCGTTTGTAAGCTACCAGGATAACTACCATTTGGTGTTCGCGACTGAAGAATTGAGACGGCAATTTGAGTGGTCTTGAAAGCATTCTGCAAACATTGATTCATTTATGACTTTCAGAAAGTGAAATTCGACAATGTTTAATAGCTACACTGTTACCGTCTATGACATTCTGAACTTGGAATAAAAATGTTTATAGCTAATAGGTAATATTTTATATTTTCATTTTTTTTTAAACTGTGCAAAGCTTGTGCGCGTTCTATCGAGTGTATAACTTTAACTGATTAACTTTCGGCAACGTTCTGACACAGAGCTCATAATTGGTTGACTAATCAATGTCAAATTACCAAACGTGACATACGCGGGGTTTCATAAGTTCCATTCACAGATAATTGAAACATACACATGTACGTATATAGAAGAGATGAGTGTTAAGGGTTCAGAAGAATAGTACTAGTTGTTTGAGACTTCAACTTTTCTTTGTGTCAATTCGCTAATGATAAATGTGGAGCCTTTCATAAGCAGAGACGCATATCTACTGTTACGAATATTTATATGTGTATTGCATAAATGATAATAAATTAAAGTGAATAAATATTTAAATGCATATTTCTTTATATTCGTTATTGTCCAGCACGCATTTGATAATCAAAACAACCGAGTAGGGGAGGCTAGTATAAATGGTTTAAATATTTGAGTTCCTTTAGCAAATATTTTCAAATTTACCATGCATTTTCTAACTATATATACAAACTGTGAACAATGTTGATTGTTGAGCTTTTGGTATGAAATTATATAAACAAATAAAATACATTTTTGATGACACTGCGTATATGTGTAACACAAAATATTGACAAGGGTCAGTAAATGCTTACAATATAGGTTTCTAAAATGACAGATATGCAAAGATTCTTTATAAGGTAACCGATGCAAATTTCTATGTATTCATGTTTTAAGTACAGCAAATTGTTTCTGAGATGAATATTGTTAAAAAAAGACCCTACTGACGGACAGCCACGTTGTCAATATGTGAAGTTGTTATGAGATTTGTTAGATCTTGCATGCCCCTGTGACAATGACATTTGACCTCGATTTCGATAGGTTTCTTCTTCCCCTGACGTATTTACATTATCTTCATTAGAACAGTTCTATATATTGCGTGGAAACTTTTTATTTTCCAGCCCGACTCACCATGACCATGGATGACAAAAGACAAAAATACTGATATGCATGTATTTAATTTTTTTACCCGAGTACCCAGAAAACTAAATTGGATAATCGTACGTTAATGTGTTCTCTATATAATTTCAATACAGAATTTAAATTACGTTTGATGTTAAAACGCCCAGTAAACGAAACCATTGACATAACAACTGACTTACCATTTCCTGTATTCTCGAGTTATTAGCATACTGGATGACCGTTAGCAACTAGATAGAACGATGAAATAATTTATATGATTCAAGCCCATGTTTCTTTTGCATTCGACCTGTTGACATCTAAATCAATAGAAGTGTTCGTTTCACCCCCCAAAATACACTTCCAATCGGAATAAGATCGTAGAGCGTTCCCTTGATGTCCTGTAGTTTTGCTACAAGTGGCATTGCACTTTGGCGTTATCAGCTTACTTATATTAATTATTGGAGGTCTGGCTCTTCTCTAGAAATCATGAGGAAACGTATTTGAAAGCCCCTAATGACCTCCATATTTCGAGTATTAACTGGATGATCTCTAAATCAATGATGTCTTCATTTCTTCTCCTGTTACCTGTATACAAATATGTATGACTGTAGATCAAATCGTAATCATTTCGGTCAGATACACAATGTGGTCATCTCGAGCAGTTTTACAAATGCAACTTTTGTGACGAATTTTATATTTGTTAAAACCAGCGTGATGCATAGATTTAACATATGAACTACATAGGATTGGACATTATCGGTAAATTATTTAAACAAATACTTGATGAATGATGGTGTCATTATACAGGGATTTGCTCTCTAAATGCCACTGGACACATACAGAAAAGTTTGGTGGAAACTCCTCATGTAAATTTAAATTTCTTATGAACGCATACGTTATGATTCTTGTAGACAAACTTTAAGTACTATAATTAAAATATGTCAATACCCATAAAATAGGAGAGCAAGGGTTATGGTTCATGGGCACTGCATATCCTCTTTAAGAGATCGATCTACTATTAAGTGTTACGTTGTTTCCAAATTTAGGTAACACTTAAATTAAGAGTGATATCTCAATCACATGGGGTGCAAGAGTTATGCTTTTTGTACACCGCATATCCCCAAAATGAGATCCACCTAGGTATAAAGTTTCACGTTAATACCTCTTTTTGTTGACAATATATGCACCGCCTAGCGATCGGGAGGTCACGGGTTCGATCCCCACTGTTGGAGCGTTATTTAGATCTCCCCCATAGACACGAAGGAAACGGACTCGAAAGCGCTTCATATAAGCTTAGGCATGTAATGCAATTGAGCTTAAATAAATAGGTTAAACAAATATCCGGAAAAAAGTACCCACAGTAACAAAAGGTATCAATTCAATGGTCATAATTCCATAGTATCTTTTGAGATTTTGACAATTGTTTTATTTTGACTCTATTTTATTTTATAAGCATTTTCTGAACTTTAGATTGATATATAGATTTATAGAAAGATTTATTTTGGTATCATGATGAAAACACCATTAACAAACATGTTGTATTCATAAAATAATACTTAAAAATACAAACATGAGCATTAACCATGTCATGCAACACAGTACTAAGGATATCACAAAAAAGAGAGTGTTCTCTCATTTCTATTGTGGTGCTTGTTACTGGAGACATGAATTGTTGTTTAATAATATATCACAGATTTAATCTGAGCAATAATAATACTTGAATTGGTGGACATAATGTAGAAATATCACAGTTAAAAATGAACACATACAATATGAAGTTAATAAATGACTTGAGTAATTAAAATAGTTATAGCAAATAAAAAAATATCACAGATAATTACAACATTAACATCACAAACTGACTAGTGAAATGTAATTAAGAAGCGGGATGCAAATTTACATTTGTTACAATTTAACAAATTGACACATGATACCGACTTCTTAGTAAAAGAATATAATACAATCTGACTCAAAAATGGTTTTTGACGGCAACCTTAAACCTATGGGACTCGGATATACTAGTTATAGAAGTAGGACACTCATTCCATAGTTTACAACCCACAAACGCAAAGGAGTTGATACCGAAACCTTTAACCTTCGGAATTGTGAAAGAACCTTTTTCACGGAACCTTGTATTGTGACCATGTGTTTCCTTAACCGGAATTAAATTCTCACCCATTTAATCAGGGGCTTTACCAGCAACACTTTTAGATACTTGAGTAGAATATTTTGATCGACTCGTTTGGATACTGGGGGCCAATTTAAAAGTTTTAATTGCTCAGGACCAATGTGTGACCGTGGGTCTAAATTAAAAAAACACAAAACATACCAACTTACCAACTTATTTTGAGTTACATGTAACTTGTTCATCCATGATTTATTCAAACAATAATACCAAATTAAGCAGGCATAATGACATTGAATAAGTGACATAACCAAAAGTTTCTTAGTATGTTGAGTGATTTATTCCTGTATAAAAAATTTAACATAGAGTTTGCCTTTATAATAAATGTAGAAGCCATTGAATCACAAGATAACTGTTTGTGACGATCAGAAAAAACTCATTGAATTATCGGAACTAAAAAGTACGGACACACTAAAGACTGACGAAAAGTGCGCGGGGTAGGGGCATAAAACGGTTAATTGCCAATATTGTACCTCTGACATGTAAGTTAGTTTTGGAATTGACATTCGACCTCTAATTGTGACCTTGACCATTGAGCTATGGAGACGTTGTAGCACACGGAACTCCATCATCACTTGGTAAATCATTGCCGCAAATTATGTATTTTGAGATTGCATGATAAATGATGAAGTAACAATCCGAAAAAAATCTTGCGTGCGCCAAAGTAAACCTTTGGCCTCTATGTGTGACCATGACCTTTGAGGGCAGGAGGATTTACACGCGAAACGCCATCTACTCATAATGATTATTTGTGATAAAATTGCTTGATGACATACCCGTTTCTAGTCTAGACAAAAAACTCTAGCAGTGTATTTCAAACGCTTCATAAAGCGTGTCTTTTAATTCAAAAACTTATCCTTCAATTCTGTGATATCAGGGTGCTCAAAATGCGTTTGCCCAATTGAGCATTAAGCTAAAATCAGCACCTATCCATGCTTTTACCGCCACAGGCCCAACATATGTTTTTGATAGTTATTGGGGTGGAGTGCTATCACAGGACCATGGCATTTAAAAAGTAATCAACCGAACTAAAATAAAAGATATCACGTACACATCGTATTTGGCTTTTAGCAGTAGTTACTGATCAAACACTGAATGCCATTCCACGTAGGTCATAACTGAGAACTGACACCTATTCTTCAGTTGGCCAAAAACGGGTCGTTTACTAAAGGTCTTTGCTTTCATTAACAGTACTGACACTAACAAGATGTCCCTTGAATACTTTGCATAAAGCGTGCCAAAACCAGCCGCAAGATCCATATAATGAATCCTTCCTCATAGGCGCAGTCAGGCCAAAACCAAAAGCAACACACCTTCGCACCAATGTTCCAGACCCAAGATAATCTCCCGACGTCTTCAATGACCAATAAAATGTTATCGTAAAGGACTTTTTTCCTGAAAAGTCTAAAAGATAATTTATATATAATTACCATGGCATACCTGCTTGTGATAATCAACTTCTGTTTAAAATCCAGCAATAAATGATGACCTCCAATAACACAACAATCAGTGCCATATGTGCCTTCCCATAAAACAGCACGCAAGGTTAAGGTTTCTTTATGGACCAAAATCCGTTTAACCAACCAATAGAGAAAATATATGGTCCCTCCCTGAAATAAATGATACAATGTGGTTTTAAGTAACTGTTTTTTTTATACAAAATGGGGTAAATGAAAAAGTTGCGACAATGAAAAACCGATCAGCAAAAACATTTGAAAAGAACTGGCCCATAGTTTTATTGTGAGTTTTGATACCTCTTTTGCTCGTTCAGACTCTTGCCCTTGTTTCGAGTCGAACAATTAATCGGAAAGTTCTGCGTAACATAAGGAATCGTAAATTAAAAAACATCGATTTGCAGTTCTCAGACATATATTGACCAATATGGATTTAACCGAACTCTACTAATGCATGATTTCTAAAATCTTCACAGGGCAAATGAAAAGAACTTATACGGCGATAGGAGAAGAGGTAATATCGCCCATGGTTTCTTTCAGAAGGAGACATCATTTTACCAGGGATACTGAGTCATGCATTATGAGCCTGAATTGTACAATGGTCGCAAACCATACAAAAAAAAGACATCCACGCACGCAACTGGAATTGAAATCGATTCGGACAGTCCAATTTATTTAACACGAGGGCTGTGATGGCCTTTCAGCGCTCCTTTTTCAAACATAGCTCTCATATAATCAATATTCTGGACGAGTTTCATAAAGATATAAATCTGTCCTTAGATTGTTGAGAATGTTTTTTTTAAAGATTTTTACCGGGTGACCTGTTTTTACGCATATCACCCTGATTCCAAATAGAACAATTTACTTTAAGATATTCATTCTTACCAAGTTTCATCCATAATGAGTCATAAATGTGACCTCTAGAATAGCAACGCGTTTTTTTGAGATACGATATGTTTACCTAGTTTTAGGACGCATGTAAAAGATTGGAACTTGGTCTCGATATTGTCAAAATATACATTCTGACAAAATTTCTTCAAGATGGAGTTGTAAATTGTGTCCTCTATTTTAGTTACAAGGTTTGTTTAATATTTGACATGGTGGCGTATTTTTAGGACGCTAGTTACCCAGATTCGAACTCGACCTAGACAAGTCAAAATACACATTCTGATATCGAGAATACATGGTTGGTGCCGAGATGGGGAACGTTTATCCGGTAAGGCTTAGAAAAAGAGAATAAGGCGAGCTTTAACCATGAATTCGATTTTATCCTGCCTCTGTTGCAAACATTGACCTTATAATGCAGGGTCGAATAAACTAGTTGATCTCTGACAGTACCTTGCGTGACCACGATCTAACCGTAAGTACGTATTCCTACGCGCCGATTAACATGTTCTTATATTTTACCTTTAACATAATGTACATGCGAAGTTCCTGCGAAATGTTTTGTAGAAACAAAATGGTAGCAAAATTAATAAATGTGTATCAAATTTCGCCTTTAAATTTATTCACTCATAACCTTTAATATACGGCGTTTCTTTGTATAAATAGAAAGGTTACACTCCACTAATACACACTTATTTTTTGGTCGTCTGCAATTAATTTTATTTTTCAATGAAATATGATTAAATCGAACAAAATAACACTATGTTTAAGACATTATTTAAAATGAAGCAGGATAAATCGAATACTCGCCCTGTTTTCTTTTTCTAAGCCTCACCGGATAGGATAAACTTTCTCCATCACGGCACTAACCCTGTATTCTCTATAAATGCACTAATTAATGTGATACTGTGACAACCAGAAGGAAACGCTAATACCATTCTTTATCAATGCCACGTGCCTATCCGCCTTACATAGCATACGAATATTAGAAAACGTATAATTATTGAACACAGCATATCAGTTAAACACGTAATAACGTATCATTTAACAGCATTAAATGCAAATTTGAAAAAGGTACAAGTATAACGACACAATGGAAGACTGTTAACGTTTTCAAAACACAAATTGAAGAATAAAAAAATGTGATATCATGTATAAAGGATACTGGAAAATAGGAATTGAACTCGCGAGATAGAACTATTTATATAATTAATTACTATGACTGATTTAATTATAAAGTAAATGTAATAAAAGGGTCATAAATGTATGTATTATTCACATAGTCAGTGGGTGGGGTGAGGGGATGGGGTGGGGGTAGATGAGGACAATCTTTAAAAAAACGTAATGCAAATATTTGTAACGTAAAGGAAAACATTGTACTAGTCCCGCTCACTGATCGATCTACAAGCCACTCGAAGCTGATAACTAATCCTTTAATATTTAGCATCGAGAATCCTTTAATAACTTTTAAGCCCTTGTGATAAGCATTAAATAGAATTAATGTAGCAAATATTTGATGTTGCGGCAAATACATTTGTAGCAATTACCGAAGAGAGCGTAAAGGTTCCATCCTGGACGTATATTTAATCGTTTTTAGAGAAATATACGTCAGAGATTCAAAAATGCGATGCGTTTGTTGAATATACTTTGGAAACAAAATTTGTGTGAAATACTGCGAACGAAATAAGAATTCCTTTAGTAAAACGACCTTAAATACGTGAAAAGTACAATTTATCTTTTAATAACCAATACATCAACATTACATAGGTTTGTCTGATGTGACAGGATAATATATGTCGAAAAACGTTAGTGTCAATATACGTGTTTCTTTCATTAACAAAAAAGGTTTTGACATTCATTACATGTAATGCACGTTAAAACAATATAAATCAAGTGTCGAATACTTATTATTTCAATATTTAAACATGAACATTGTTACGTTTAAAATGACCAGGAAAACAGTTAGTGATAATAGATTATAGATAGATACGAGCATTTTACTGCATTTGTCGGTATTTCGTGTTGTGATTAAAAAGGTTTTTAACAGACACCGACAGATCATATATTCAGGTTATGATTTGTCAAGTCGTCTATAATTACAAACACAACTTTACAGCCTAAGCGTTCAATAGCCCAGATTTTACGTGAAAGGGATCTCCATTAACATTGAACGTTTGCCTTGTACAACAGTCATCTTCACATTGTCAAAAATGAAATTGATTTTTTGCTCAAACTAATGGGGAATTGCGCAAACATGTCACAATGCACTAATCTCGTTTCTAATCCAGTCCGTCCAAGAGCACGCTGCACTCGTGGTACATATGAAATACTTAGTGGCTTTGGAATTCGCCCATCTAACTAAGCATTTGAAGGAGGCTTCGAAAATCCAGGCATTAACGAGTTTATTTTTGAAAAGTAACAATAAATAGACGGTTGTGCGCCGATTAATCGGTTTGTATGCTGGGACTCCAGCTAAGTGTACAAGCCGGCGGATTAAGGGGACCTCTTCACATCGACGAGATGTCATAATCACAGACTGCAAGTGCATGTTGTCTAAACACAGGCCCGACTGAGGACTGTGTCTTATCAGAAATCAGTATAGTGTTGTTTTTCTATAGAGACTCGTTCACAGAATTTCGTATATTTTTAAGAATGTCATTAAATGAATTAAAAAACACACATATAATATTTTGAAATCTTTTTAATAATTTAAAAATATATATATATAATACCTGCCTTTTTGTTCGAAACCGGGATCTTTAGAACAATACGCTTTACGCGCTATATCTACACAACGCAGACTTATGGGTTTGGATGGTTGTTTCAAAGCTATATCGGTAAAACAAGTTTTCTAAATTATCGATGAAAAGCGTTACACCTGATATTATCAACATTGTATCAACCAGAATGTTATTTTGTTTGTTTTGATTTAATTCATACATTTTTTTGAAGCTATGATTTTTTTTTTAATTTGTATTGTGCAAAACAGTGAACGCGTCTCTTAAAGGTCTCGCTTACAGATTTTAATAATTTAAAAAGATGCGTGCGTATATTTTATTGGCGTTATATGAGTCGCGTTCTGAGAAAACTGGGCTTAATGCATGTGCGTAAAGTGTCATCCCAGATTAGCCTGTGCAGTTCGCACAGGCTAATCAGGGACGACACTTTCCGCTTTTATAGTATTTTTAATTTCAAGGAAGTCCCTCCTTACCGAAAATCAAGTTTAGACGGAAAGTGTCGTCCCTGATTAGCCTGTGCGAACTGCACAGGCTAATCTGGGATGACACTTTACGCACATGCATTAAGACCAGTTTTCTCAGAACAAGGCTCATATATTCGTTTGATCGCAGCTATGCGTGCAGTGCTGGCGAGGGTGTAATAGCAGGTGTGCAAGTAATAAGTGGTAGTGGAAGTAATATAATTATCTTTGGTATTAGCCTTGCAACATCTATAGTAGAAACTGTTAAAACATATATCATACAGCGCATTCCATTGCACGCATCTTGGACAATACAACTTTAAATATATCTCTAACGAAATTGTATTATTATTTATGCAGTCGAAATTATTTGTGTAGATTATTTACAATTATACATTATAACAAATACGTTATCGTGTATAACGTGTTAAAATCACTCACGTTATTAATATGTTATTAATATATCATAATCACTAAACCAATTAAAAAGCGTATGAGTTTTTTTTTCTGAGTATAACGGCGATATTTCACATTAAAGTGCACATATAAATATAAAATTGTTGACTTTGAAAGATTAAAATATTACAATGGGTTAATGAGAAAAGTTGTTGTTCACATGATAGCAACATGACATTTTTGGTCATAATTTAAAACACTCGACGTAACAATTTAGACTATAATGCACTATATTGATCGAAAAAGATTTAAGAGTTTGTAAGCTTTTCTTTTTGGTATTTACTTGGTTTACTTAACTACCGTTTAAACGCTGGTATTACAGCCTTTATGACCAAGTAGTCTGGGTTGTTTTTTGTTTGCTCCAAAACGTCAGAAAACTTGTGACTTGTGTTAAACTTAACATCTTTTTTTATATTTTTACATACTGTTAATGAAATTTAAAAAAAATCCTTAAAATAACTCCCGTGAACGGGCCTCCCGATAGATTTAAGATGATCACGTACAAATCATCTCATAACGCTGAAACTTTGAGTGGCTTTAACGAAAGTAATCGAACATAAACACATAAGCGTGGAAGTCATCTGGCGCGAGCTCGTCCTTAGCCCGGTGAGTATTGCGTACTCTGAGTAAATGTGTCTTGTTCTGGGAAAACTGGGCATAATGTCTGTGCGTAAAGTGTCGTCTCAGATTAACATGTGCAGTCCGCACAGGCTAATCAGGGACGACACTTTCCGCTTAAACTAGATTTTCGGTAAAAATGGACGAAAAATACCATTGAAGCGGAAAGTATCGTCCCTGATTAGCCTGTGCGGACTGCACAGGCTAATCTGGGACGACACTTTACGCACATGCATTATGCCCAGTTTTCTCAGAACAAGACTCAAATGTTCGTTTGGATATTTAAAGATTTCACAAATATACACTGAATTTTATACGCATGCGTGTAATTTTTTAAGTCATTAAACTTCCAAATAATATATTTTTTTATGTGGAAAATACTGCTACTGAATAATTAATACACACGGGTAGATGGTATTAGTATGAATTTGCATTATATTTAATGATTGCAGCAAAAAGATAATTGTTATTTAAATTATTTAATTTCATGACGTATATTTTTTTTGTAGATGAGTTCATATTGTTAAAACGTACTAAGGCTAGTACTATTTAAAGTAATAATTACATTCAAATATAACTGACTTAAAAAAATGTACATAGACGCTTCAATTACTTTTTGGAAATAACAAACAGAAATACTAGATAAAAACTTAAAATAACCTATCAGAGATTAAATGAAGTAAATACCATTATTATGTCTATACTCAGAGGCTGTTTGTTATGTGTTGTTTGTTTGTTATGTTATGCTGTTTGTAAGTTCCCATACATATCATTGCAAAGCGTTGGATCATAATAATAATAATGCAATGGTGGATTACTACAAATGTAAACAGTGAACCCTGTCTATAATATTGAAACACAAAAATTATAAATATGGCAACAATGTTATATATAAACAAAAAAGATATAACAAAATATGGTGTTCAATATATTAAATGCTGAAACGTCTTTAAATGTATTTGTATTTAGACTGACAGAATACACTCAAGCTTATTCGCGTTCGAATTTTTATATAAATATACCGTGATTATTAAGTGTTTGTTTTATGTACGCGAGCGTTCCAAGGCTGCTCAAGATGTTAATTTCATAGAGAAACTCATGATCATATTTGAACATTGTTATTTGGCTATTAGTCCTCCTAATTTTATCCGTACTGTAAATAGATTAAAAGAAGTAAATACTCTAAGGCTTGTTAAAGTGCTACTTGTGCACCTTGAAATCCGGGGTGGTAGAAGTTTGGGCCACTTGTTCAGCTATGAAGATGATCCTCGTCCGAAACTCGATCTCGTCCGATCACGGATTTCTATAGGGAATCCTTATTAACTCAGTTTGCGATATTGTCGGTATGTTTAATTAACAAACAATTACGGATTAAAAGATAATTCAAACACTTGAAACACACATGATATCCGATTTGTAAACGAGCTAACCGAGGTTTTAAGGCGTTAATCACTTTTTAATATTTATAGAATATCTAAGCAAATACTTCAAGATCACCAAAACGTGTTACGTCTCATTTGCATTATCAGTCGCTCTACCATTACACGTCCAACCGTGTTTTTATGCACACGTTATGGTATTAAAGTCTTACTTAATTTGTAACGTGATTAGTTTTTATAGAATTTTTTATATTAAATAAGTCAAAATATATGGATTTAGGCAGGTAATTGCGAGTTCATTTGGTGTTATTATTACAGTGTGATCTATTTTATTTTAATAATACGAGTTCCAAAGCCTAACCGAAACTCTTAGCAAACAAAAACATAAACTCAGTGGCAAAGGCAGTGTTGCCTTTTTCGTAGACTACTTAACTCATGCTCTTTTCGAGGGATATTAAACTTTGTTCTGTTTTGTTATACATTTTCTCTTTATTTAAATATATTAAACTTGAAAAAGGACGTTTCCATCATTTTCCTGACTATACTGTTGCAGTTTAATGCTGGTATTTCTCGTTTGCAGCAGACAATCGGCGACCGGATCAATGCATCGTTTCGAAGGTTTCCCTGGTCAGTTTACTCCGATGCCCGGTGGGTTGGTAATGCCCCCGCACCCATCCATGCTCCCTAATATGTACCTGACACGTCACCTGACAACGCCGTACCCACAGCCGATTCCGATGCATCTACACCCGTTTACACTGGCTGAAAGACTGGCAGGTGAATTATTTGTAAACGTATAATATATTAGGTCAAAACATCGAAAACAATGTAATTGCAAGAGTCGGGTCCGTTTGCTGGGTAGAATCAGTACTTGTGTTTGAAATAGAGTGAGTATGTATCGAACCTGTGACCTACCGATGTTAAGGCGAATATAAGAACTAAACAAAAGGTGAGTACTTATTAAAGCGATTAAGTTCAGCGACTTCCACATTTTATTTTAACTTATTATTAATTTTTATTATTCGAAGTATTATCATCATAAATATACCATGTCATAAATCCTCGATTGCGAGAAAACTGCGAAACCCTACATTAAATTTTGAATGAAAATGTTGACAATTTTAAACCTTATTCGTGTTATGTTGTTGCTTGTTCTTCACTCCAACATTTTTTATTAATTAAATTATTACCTATTTGATTATAGTAACGAATCACTGCTGAGCTATTCACATATCGTGAACATTGTGCATACGTATGACAGCATAATATATGGATATATCTGACCTATCAACATATTTTCCTTCAAACTCAGATACTAGTGACAGTTACAAATTAAGATAAATTTTACTCCCGATTGTGTTACAGATATGATATTCGAGGCCCGGTACGGTCCCCACCGGAAGCAGCGCCGTAGCCGCACGGCGTTTACGAGCCAGCAGCTTTCCGCCCTCGAGAAAACCTTCGCCAAAACGCACTATCCTGACGTCATGTTGCGCGAGCGTTTGGCGATCATGACGAATCTACCGGAAGCAAGAATACAGGTCAGTGTACTTGCGATCACTTTTTGGCAATTCTAGCCGCTGAAAAAAAATTAATGAGATGTTAAATCGAATATAAACGACATCCATGTCAAAATTGTACGCTCGAATATATTAATATGATATAGGAATGTCAAATAAAAATATAAAACAATCTCCATATGGTTAATCAATCTAATATCTCTTGCTGCAACTTAATTTTTAACGAGAAAGTATAAGCCAACACAGACACGTTAACTCGTATTTGTGGTACAGCCAAAATTGTGCCAATGTTTTATATGAACGAATCTGCAGAGATTACTACGGATTTCGCAAACATAGTATGTCTATTTTGTACATGAAAGAGTTTTCTTATGCACTGTAGAAATTTGTGTATACGTTATTTCATCTGTATTACTTTTTCTGAACATTTATTTTATTTTTTCATTTTTTTGTCTGTTGGAATTATCGTGGACATTTCTGGCTGAACGCACATAAATTTGAAAAAAAAATACGTACGATGCAATAGCATAACATTATTAATATAGAAAGAGAATTTAAGGATTTGGTAGTATTATTGTTTATATGCTCAACCTTAAAATCGGTAATCTACATAAACCATCAAATACTGTGTCCATACTTAAAAGTGTCGTCAGTGTTGGAAGTATCATTTTTAATATGAAAGATTTAAAACGTTTGTTTTTAACATTAAGTAACCTTAACATTTAACATTTTTAGCAATAAGAGTAACATTTGTAAGCATGTTGTATTTTTTTATATAATTTTAGGTGGTTATAATACTATCATAATAAATAAGAAATGGTGTTATCAAAGCTCCAGTTTAATTAAAGCAAAATAATAATAACCCTATAACATAATTATTACATAGCTGCTAATTATTTGCTCATATTTTATTTCCGCTTTTAAATATGAAGGTGTACTTATATACTTGCACGTGTAAATATTTGTATCAAGTGTATCAATACTTGCTTATTAAATGTTCATTATTTATTAAAAATCGATATTATATTTTGTTCTTTTTGCTATAACTTATCAACATAATATTATTATATGTAATTTTTTAACATCAAATTAACATTTTTTATTCAAAGGTTTGGTTCAAAAACAGGAGAGCGAAACACCGAAAACGAACTAAACCCGACACACTGACGTTGGAAATGACGTCATCTACCAGCGGCTCGAAAGCCGTTACAGTTATTCCTCCATACATAGTCACCGACGAAGAAGACGTAAATGTTGATGACGTAAACGAAGACATAAATACGGCAACATGCGTAAGCGATGCCCCTTTCACGGCAACCCTAGCAAATGGTGAGTAAAACATATGATTACTTTTATAAGAAAGCCATTGATGCAAAGGGCCGTTTATTAATAGTTTATAGAGCGAAACAAGTTATATCAGGCGTGATAATTGCATCACCACACAACGCGTGTTGAGTTTCCTTACACGTTTCCTTGAAATAATGAAATGTCCATAAGCTTAAAATACCAAGTAGCGTGTGAGATCTGTGGTTGAATAGAAGTTATGGTGTCGAAGACAATAGCATTTCCCTTGGCATTTGCGTGGCACCCTCTGTCAATTTCTTGAACTTATGGCCTAACACTATTATTGGAATAAGGTTATCATAATGTACACTATAATTGAACTGACTGTTATACATACTAGTTTTAATTAAAACAAAATAAGTATATCATATGTGTTACATAAATGAATAAGCATTGCATGATTGCAAATGTTTCATCACATTAAACCGTCCGTTTTCTGTTTAAGCCTTACCGTCAACAAGTCAGCACGCGTCCAGAGCGGACCCATTACTCGCCTCCGACAACAGCATGTATGAGAAGCATCCGGCTGATAAGCCGATGTCTCATGTAGACTGGGTTCATCACAGAGTGATCAATAGTCAAAGTAACCAAGAACTCATTACGTCTCCACAGGCTGTGAAACTTTTAACGTAACTCGTCAAGTATGGGAAACAGACAAGACTTTGCCAATACCGTAAAATTACAACAAATATTTACTGTTATTACGCAATTTTAAGAAAAAGTAAGTTGAATACTAGAAGTTCGCAAGTCTATTGGCAAGTACATTACGGTACTAAATGAAGTGTTAAGTATAACATATTAATATATACCTGCTACAGCTAAATATATTGTTAAAAAATCAATATAACAGAAATGAAAGAAAACGTCGTTATCGCGCTCATGTTTTGCCCTACGCACAGATAGCACATATGTTTACTCCCACTAATTATGATCGTTTCAAACGCCTGCACTCACGTTCTGAAACGTCCACAAAGAATAATGTCTGTCCTATTAAACCGAAAGAACGATGTTTACAATTTCGGTTGTTTACTACAGAAAATAAAGAGACATTTAGTATGCAGTTCGTCATAATTTAAACAAGTGTGATCAACCGTTTAGGGGTTCAACTTTCACTACTTTTTCGCGTCTTCTGAAATTGTCAGTGTCAATTTGGATTTTCCAGCGAATTCACTTGCAACACTGCATAGATTGCTTGGTAACATACCATATACTTGCGACAAATCAAGCATGTTTAACTATTCAGATTTTAAAACAAATTCCAAAGTTTGGACACCCGTTTGAATATTTGGCTTCAATGCCGTTCAGAGCTTGATATGCATAACACATACACTAGCTTTACCAAGGTTATAAAGTTAATTCATTCATCATGCGAGCTTCCGTCCTTATATTTCCAAAATGTTCGACATAAACTTTTTCACATAAGTTTTTCTACTGATCCAGAATATAAAGATACATGTAGGGAAAAGTATTCTTGGCGCGGAAAATTTGCAAATATATCAAAATCTGAAATTGCGGTAATGATTCAGACAATTTTAAAACGGTGCACCACCACCTTTTTGTTCACACTAAAACAGTAAACTCATCAATGTTTTGCAATTTCAGTAAAATCTATGCTACAGTTTCCTCGAGAATTGTCTTCGAAGGTAGTTAAGACCGATCTTACTAGTGTAAGATTTCAAAAAGCATCTAAATTCTTTAACAAATAATTATCAGTCAAGATAATGTTA
Source organism: Dreissena polymorpha (assembly GCF_020536995.1). Lineage (NCBI taxonomy): Eukaryota > Metazoa > Mollusca > Bivalvia > Myida > Dreissenidae > Dreissena > Dreissena polymorpha. The sequence continues at coordinate 6,789,207 of NC_068356.1, forward strand.
TTGTCGCCTGCATACGATACATTGTATTTTATATGCTTTTAAAAACCTATATTTTTAATTGAACAACTTGACCATTCATTTATGTTAATACTGCATGAACGGATTTGCTTGCTACAACTAGCAACTCCTATGGAAAAGCAAATTTTGCACTCAGGGGCATGATTTAAACAAATTCGGTAGAGGACCCATAGGGTTAGGCTTCATTTGACCTCAAGGGCATGATATCAAAATTTAATAAGTACCCCCTAGACAAAAACACACTATATAAGCAAGCAAAGGTAATGTAATGAAGTTTCTATTCACACATGAAGTTTTCCAGAATTATTTTACTTGAAACTCAAGTAATTTCGGAATAATATTTTCCCCATTACTAGTTACGGTTAGATTTGCCCATCCATAAAAGGAACCTTTATTAGATGTTTTTAAAATATTGATATATTATCATAATCGTGAATGGAACCCGCATTTCAAACTGACTGTCTATCAAAGCCCGATCGTTTTACTCAAAAATACCCTCCTTTCCATGTAACTGGAATGCGAACGGAACTTTTGTTTTCAAGTTCATTGACTTCTACTAGAAGCATTTCTTCACTAACATGCATTTGGTCTTGAATACCAAAAAAACTGCTGTCTGAATAAATATTTTTTTGAAAGGATGTTTTTTTCAGTATGTTATGCATATATTCTTGTTATAACTTAACAGAAAGATGTTTTTCTAGTATAACAACTGACTCATATTTCTATGTTGTTGCATAGCTGTGCAAAATGGTAAAATACTACACCCTCTTTAATAATAACAGGATAACACAGTCGATAATTATATGTTGTCTTCTTGTATTTTAAACAGTATTTTGTAGAATGACTTGATCCCAATAGTTCCCATCTGTACGATCCTCAAAATATATGTAATAAATAATATATCATATGTAAGCAACTATTATGTATAAGCACCATTGGATTTTTTGCATAATACAAAACTTGAAAAAAGTAAGAAGATTCAACTGTGGTTGGTTTATTTCAGAAACAACGTGTAACCAAATGAATTAAATGAATGAATTAAAACTGAGCCACTTTTCTGACCAATTATTAATACGCTTTGCCGATAATTAAGAATCGAGACAGGTATTTACTTTGCACTGTTTAACTCGACTAGTCACACCAATGTTGTCGTCCTGGTTGTCGGCGTCCGCGTAATGCTCTGCTTTAAAGGGGCCTTTTCACAGATTTTGGATTTTTTTTAACTTATTCATTTAATGCTTTATATTGTATATAAATGTAAACATTGGATTGTAAAAGCTCCAGTAAAAAATCAAGAAAAAAATTAAAAAAAGGAAAAGAACATTGCCCGGAGCAGGTTTCGAACCAGTGACCCCTGGAATCCTGCCAGAGTCCTAAAGTAAAAACGCTTTAGCCTACTGAGCTATTCCGCCGAGTATACATCCTTGACGTATTTTATACCTTATATAAGCAATCTTCGTAGTTTCACAAAATTTAACGACAAAAACAGAACTCTCCAAATTATTCAATCGTTTCGCGTTGCAACGCTTTATAATTTTTAGGTTTTAAAATCGTCAAAAGATGCATATAATGGCTATATTAGAGCATGGTTAATGTTCAGTATTACTGTTTCCTCACAAATATCATAACTAAAACGAAAACTTACGAATCTGAAACAACTTTTTCAATTTTGTCAATTTACCAAAGCGTGAAAAGATCCCTTTAAGTTATTGTGCAACATCGCCATATCACTGTTTCTTTAAAAGGTTTTACATTAAAACTTCACACATGTGTTAAAGGTCTTTGAGTGAGGTAACTCAATAAGAACCACAACGTTGACCTGAAATATAGCAGGATTTTGCAACAATTGATGATTATTATGCTAGGTCTTTAACCATGGCCAATAACTATGACTTGTAATTTTGTGCAATTCTGGACTTTTTTTTACTTCATTAAGGATTTTTTTTTATGAAGCAACTTAGAAACTTGATGTGTTTCAAAGATATATTGAAATAAAACTTTAATTATGCGTTATGATGTTTCTAAACGTTAACGCGCCAATACCTAAAACTTTGACCTTCTCGTAAGCGTTTTTGTACTTTGAACAATCTGTGAAAGTTTAAAAGATATATTCTGGTTCATGTTTTATTATTTCATTCATTTTACATATCTACTATTCTATTGCAGAAATTCAATTAGAAATTAACACTTGTATTTGAGAGCATCATGTAAGTTCACCAACAAAGGCCCATAAGTCAACGATGATTGTTTCTACAAACATATAAAACTGTTTTGCACTATGACGTCAGTTAGGATGGATATATTTTGCTATAATTTTGTTGGTAGGTAGTGTAAAGTATGGTTTTGTGAGAATATTGCATTTAAGGCCTGTGAGTTCATGACACTATAACTATAAGTTTTAAAAAGTGTATCCGATCAATAACTGTAGTTTGGATTGAGGCATTGTCTTGTAACCTTGCTTCACCCATTTATGCCTAGCGTCTAGAAAAAAGGCATTGGCAAACAGCGTAGATCCAGATGAGACGCCGCATGACGCGGCGTCTCACCTGGGTCTACGCAGTTTGCTTAAAGGAATTTCTGTAAGAAATATTCTAAATATAGAAATAAATATACTAGACATTCCTAATTTTGGAAATAAATTGATCAAATTTAGAAGGATGGGAGAGTCCACTAGGCTTAAATGGGTAAAAGATAGCTTAATGCAGAATAGATTGCATTTGAGTCAGTTGTGTCAAGGTTATTGTTTCTTAAAACACTAGCATCACAATCATCAATATCGCCTTTACAACAACAACATCCGTCGCCAAAAACCATCACCATCTATGCAATTTGTAGAAATTAATAATACAAAATTCAAAGTGATTGTTTCGACCACAGATTAAATTTTGATTTTTAATATGTAAACATTTCGATTGACATCTTTATTTTTTTTAATTAGATGCTTGTTTTTTCTTGGGATCATTACTTTTGAAGCAAATCGAATGAGAAACCATTAAAGCGAATAAAAAACATCTCCATGGACAAATGTAACAATGCTACGGGAAATCAAATTTTGACAAGTAATATTCCCCATTATTGATCAAAAATAGAATTTTATTTATGTTAAATGGTAATATCAAAGAATTTTCAAAGAAGTTTTTTTATACTATAAATGATGGTTGTTTATCTCTAACGTAAGCAAAATGCTATACTCGTTTTTGAAATAGTATTAATATAACAGATTTCATCTTTGGCGCTTGATTTGAACAATCTTGTAAGAGGACCCTTAATAAGAATTACAGTTTAACAATAATATTTGAGAATAGCAATTTTAGAGTTTTACTGTAAGTTCAGACGTCTTATTTGTGCAGCACCCAAACGATTTAAAAAATAAACTATGAATAATGGTCGTTAAATGATAATTTCCTTGACGTTTTTTATACTGCCCAGGACCCAGTTTTTCGAAACCTGGGTAAATTTTAACCCTGAGATAAATGTCGGATAAATTTAACCCAGGGTTAATTTTTTTGGGGTAAGTGTTGTTGCATCATGTTGGTTGGATTTATCCAGCGTTTTTTCTGGATAAATTTAACCCTGGTCTAAAGGTTGGTTAAAATTTATCCATGTAAATAAACAAAATGGCCGAATTTTATCTGTATCGGAATCCACGCAAGAATCGCCAACATTCTTTGAATGTTGAGTTAAATGACGAAGAAATGCGCAGTCGTTATAGATTTTCAAATGAAAATATTGATTGAATTTGTGATTTAATAGGCGGAAACATCGAAAGATCGACACAGCGTTCAAACGCACTTTTTGTCAAACTACAGGTTTTAATTACATTACGGTACCTGGCGTCAGGAAACTTTATGCAGACCGTGGGGGACACTTTCTGCGTCGATAAAGGCACTGTTTCCAGAGTGGTAAACTCCGTTGTCAGCCAGTTGTGTTCCCTCAAAAATCGGTTTATCACATTTCCAACGACAGCTGAAGTTGTAAGCAGGGAACAAAACGCATTTTACAATATGCATGGTTTTCCCTGCATTATAGGGTGCATTGATGGCACACATGTCCGCATACTGTCTTCAGGCTCCCCTGCTGAGAGAAACTATGTTAACCGGAAAAACTTCCATAGCATCAATGTGCAAGTGACATGTGACAGCCGAGGAAAGAATCTGGGACAATTTTATTCAACACATCTATAAATAGAATTTGAGGCCCGTCCACAAAGTCTGTTATTACTTTCCCTAATAACGTGACATCGTTGACACATGTTTTTTAAGTGGGCAATGCTATTCGATTTACACCGTTCATTTTTATAAAAGTTCCTCTTGTTGCTGTATTTAATCTCCAACCCATGCTACGACGTTTAAACTGATAAATGAATAAATTTATCAAATATACAAAAATAGTTAGCACACATTAGAGCGATTTTCATTGACTTCAATATCTTCTATGCTGTTTACATACCATGCTCGCTTTTACGTTTACAAATGCCAGTTTCGATTAATTCGTTTTCTTTACACTCATGATCGCGTGAAAGGTTAATGATACACGTTTTCATTCGCAATTTTTTTATAAAATCACGACAAATGTCAAGTACAATACACAAAAATACATAGTTGTTTGATTGAAGTAAACCCTTCATTTCGCCCATGATATACACAGTACTACGCTGACGTCTCTAGCTCGTAGCATGTGATTGTTTAAAAGCGATACTCGGTTTTGGGCATTGTTTCACCAATACATATATACCAATTTGTAGGTTTGGAAAATGGTGTTCTTCTTGGGGACAGTGGGTATCCCTGTCGCACGTTCCTGCTGACACCGTATCTAAACGCTGCTAACGCTGTCCAAGAACGGTACAATGACAGTCACAGCAAGACACGATGCTGCATTGAGCGCCTCTTTGGTGTTTGGAAGAGACGCTTTCACATCCTTCACGCTGAGGTATGGGCGATCTGTAGTTTACTGTATGCTTACATATTTTATTCAATACACATAATGATACTGACGTTGTCAACATCGGGGGGGGGGGGGGGGGGCGGGACATTGAAGGATTTTTTGAGGGTCCACGATTTTAGTGATTTTGAAGGCTTTGACAACAACAACAACCACCCCCCCCAGGAAGCTTCACGACTTTAGTGATTTTGAAGGCTTTGACAAGTTTAAATAGATGATTTAGATCAGGGGGGGGGGGGGGCGTACGCCGCGTCCGCCCCCCCCCCCTGGATCCGCCTATGGTGTCATAGGTACAAAGGCGACGGAACCGTGCTCAATGGAGCCGGGCTCCAATAATTTAAGAAGTAGCTGTTATTTTTTTAATTCCTGTATGCACCGGGATTCTTATGACTCCTGCTAGCGTAGTAACTATCCCAGTTCGGCCCCCCGTTTCTGGCGCAAATGAGCTTTGCTGGTGGTCATAATTTTTTTTTTACGTAGCATATGATGAAAGTGCTGATTTAATATTAAAATTATATCTTATATGTAGAGACGTTATCGCAGGCTCACATAAACTAACTATATACTCATAAGTATTTCCTTTATGTGCAGAATGTGTGATGATGTATTGCATCAAATTTTAGTGGAAAACCATATTTTCAAAATTTTCAACGTATACTAGTCAATCGCCATTATCAATCTTATTTATGTTACATTCATCCAGATAAGACTGAAGCCAGAGAAATGCAGCAATGTGATTAAAGCGTGTGCTGTTCTTCACAATCTTGCCAAACTGTGGGGTGAGCCGGAAGTACTTCCTGAGGACGAACTGCGTTCGTGGAAACCTCGGCATACATCGGACACCAGGATGGTCGTGGTATACGAGACCATATCGTCAATAACTATTTTACACGCTGAAATGTGCACATGCATAGAAAGCAAACACGGAAAAAAGGAAAAAAAAACCCATATAAAGTGGCATTATCATATATATATATTATGTTCATGCATGAAATTTTGTTCAACACACTATTCGTTTTCAGCGTCAATTGTCGTCTCGGGGAACATTGTGATGAACATAAAAATCAACCAGAGTGTATCTCTCGTCATTAAATCCACTTCAAAAACACTTCTACCACCGACCGGCGAATAACTGAGTGAACTCGAAATTTTGCTATTTACTTGACCAAGCTGCTTTTGGGGAGTTTTATGCATTATCGTATATTGGTGATGGAGGACTCTTTAATAATTATAAGGATACTGCAAAGACATGAGGACAATATAAATGTTGCGAAATTAAGCAGAATGCTACTTGTCAGAGCACGGAAATGGGATATCTTGAAACACACCAGCTTAAGGAGGATATGGACCAAATACACTGTTCAAACACGTTCAGGTTTGTTGCACTTGGTTTCTTTTATTTTTTGTTGTTGTCATATGCAGCAAATGTACAACATATAGCAAGATGTCTTAATATATACAATTAAATCAATAATCACATTACTGGTTTTATCAAGTGCATAATTGTTCAATGAAGAATAATTTAAGCGGTTATGATGTTACACAACGAATCAATAAATATCAACTGTATTGAAAAGTTTTAGACAAAAATGTCATCAACACTCTCAGGTTTACTAGTGTTACCCCTTTATTGTCTTGTTTGTCACATTTTTAATACAGCAACTAAATTTTGTAACACAGAAAGCAATGTTATCAATAGAGAAAAAATAATCACACAATAACGTTATAATTAAGTGACACACATCGAATGAAACTTTAAATTAATGCGGAGGTTCGTATGTGAGCACATGTAGATAAATGCATGCACAAACAGATCGATTTGTTTGATCACATATTTACCGAGATTTTGATTTTTGGTTGCGTTGTCATTACACATGCAAAGCTAATTAATCATTTGAGATACTTCACTGTATTTATAAATGCAATAAATACTATATTTTAGAGGTGAATCCACCAGGAAGCAATGCTGAGAAAATGATCAGTAAGTTGCAATTGTTTCAACTGTTACATCATCTTTTCTCACCCTGGCGATAGTGGCGATAGTGGCGATCGTGACAATCGTGGCAATCATGGTGATAGTGCTAGGAGGATGTCCTTGGCTCAAGAGTAAAATCCTTAAGCATAATAGCAAGTAGACATAATAACGTTTAGACTGTGTGTTAAAAAAGTGGTAATCAGACATATTTTGCAAGTTATTCTATTTGATATATACGACTAAAATAATTTGATGATAAAACATGTTACAGTACAACCATATTTAAAGAAAACAAAACCAAAACAATCGGTATTTTGCAGAAAGTGGAGCCTTTCCCATCCCATTAAACAGTGGACTTGGATGTCAGGTAAACTTTGTGCACCCATAATTTCATGTTAATACATTAAGTAAAAATATAGCATTGTTGCTAACGGAAATGCAATACACTGTCGGATTTATGACTTCACATTTATCTATTTTGAGTCTGCGAATGCACTGTCCCACTTGAGTGCGGGATATAATATGTATAGGTAATGCGATTATAAAAACGCAGAATCTGTGCACTGTCATGGCGGACACGTCATTTAGTTTCAATATTTTAAAGCAATAAAAGTCGTATTCTGTATAAATATACGTGATAATTAAAGTTATAGTGTATTGTTAGGTGTACATAACAACCTTGAACCCATGTTAAATAGAACATTAACAGAACCCGGTATCACAGCCAATAGCATTAGGATTGTCGAGTGCAGTGGGCAAGTGGGTTTTCTGAAGTAAACATATTTGTGTAACGATAATCGCAAGCAGGAAAGGGAAAGTTGGTTAATACACGACCTTACGTATGGAAGGGAATATCCGCCAGTCCATGCATGATGCTAAATGACATTCTCATTTTAACTACTGTCATATGCTTTTTGATACATGGTAGTTGCATTTTGCCTAGTTACATTTGCTATGCAAACATTTCATCTGATTGTCACATATTGATAAGTTTATAATTACTTTATATATATCTTTACTTCGTGTGTGTTTTTGACAACTCTTTTTAAACTTTTGTAATTTGTTTTAATGCTAATCTAACGGCGTTCTTTGTTTTACTATGTGCATTTGGCTATGTTGCTACTGTATTTAACAAGCTGTTAATATCTTTGTGGATCTATATTACTTCTTAAGTCGATTGCTAGTGGGCCTCTTATTTAGAATTAGTCGTCGGTTTCGCATACACCGCCATTATAAATAGTTCACATTTCGAACCAGTATTAAAAAACCTAATCCCAGCGTAAATTTACGGATCACTCTAAAAATCAAAATCTCCGGAATCAACCGTGATGCATCGAATATCTCTGGAATCCTCCGTTAAAAGCGGTAATAGAGTAATAAACTTACCCGTCTACAAAATGCCTATTGTTTTGCTTGGAATCCCACTATCGAAACCTTATTCCTGTTGTAATCGCTTTGAGGAAAATGATGCCCAGGTAAGTTCTACTTTTTGTGATTTTTTTTAAAGCGGTTGTCGGCTCTTTCGGCCCCGTTTTTTTCATGCTCATTCGGCCCCAATTTCAGGCATATTCGGCCCAAGTACCAGGCTTTTTCGGCCCCAGTTTTTATTTGAATAAATCGTTGCAAATATGTTGGTGGATACTCTTTAAAACTATGGAATATTGTTTATTACAGTATTATAATATCTTGATTGAAGATTATTCCATTTGAAAAAAAAGATTCTCTTGTCTTTTGCTTCAGGTATGTCTACATAGACATAGTCTACAGGCAGACTACATACACGAGTCTAAGACGGCTTTGAAAATAAAACAAACTATAAATTTACCGGAAATGCCTACAACTTGTTTGGAAATTTCGTCGTAAATTACGTTACAAAATAAGGAAAACTGTACATAACATTATTGATTTATGAATTGACACTAATGAACGAAACTGTTAATGTTTCATAGATAATTATCAATTTATTTTCATAAGCAATCAAAGTAACAATTTTTCTGTCGTGGAAATGCCTACAACGTGTTTGCAAATTTCATCATAAATAACGTTACAAAATAAGGAAAGCTTTACATTACATAATTAATTTATTAATTCACACTAATGAACGAAACTGTTATTGTTTCATAGACCAAAAATTTAAAACAATTATCGCAGAAACTCTGAAAAGTTAGAATGAGAAGACTCAACACTAAGAATCATTTGTAAAATTCATTTCTTATTTCACGTGCAATGTGTCAATGGTTTGATGCTTGGATATTAAAACAATATAGATTATATATTGTATTTTAATTAAATTCCTAGCTATAAGATCATTTAATATTTGTTTAAACAATATTGCTCTTCAGAATTTACGAGCATATCAATCGTAAAGTGAAATATATTGTTTGCATTGCCACCTCGCTGACGTACATACCCCACTACCGCTTTGTTTGCTCAGTCTTTTCTCGATCCAGTTTGTTTAAGACTACTTATATTACGACATAGACTAGTAATTGTTCGTTAAAATTAAAACATACGTTCATTACACGCTCTAATTTTTTTAGCAACATACAATAGAAGAACTCATCCATGTATTATGGTTTGACATGATTTGTTTAAAAAATGTGAATTAATCTCTTGTATAAGAACTGCGTTGCAGCAACATTGGAATATTCTTACACGATTAAAATCATCCGAAGCCGAATACGTCGCATTACATTGTTTGTAAGAGTTTAAATTTTCATACGATTAATGCGCTCATTGTCAGTAGAGGATATCGTATCAGATCATAAAATATATTGTAAACGCAAATTTACATATTTCATCTTCAAATCCGTTATTTCCTTTGTTATTTTTATTTCTGCAGATTAGTTTTAGAAACTACCTCACACAAATGGTATGCGTTTATTTCAATGTGAAGCGTTTTATAAAATAAAGTTATTAGGTCTTCGCGGCGAAAAACAACACACTTAAGAGCTATGCACCATGATATGATGAAGATTTTTTTTCAATCAAACAAAGTGTGTCTTAAAACACTTTTCGGTACTTTCAGCGGGACATTGTCATTAAAAGGGATGCTACTACTTCTTTTAATTTTCAGAAAAGGAAAACCAAATTGTTTCTCTTGTTTCATACGGATTAAATGTTTATTATACCGAATTAAGCGTTTGCGTGAACAAGCGCACATTTGGATCATTAGTGCACATTAATATTTATAAAAAGACACATCTTGAGTTAATGTTATTATAATTATTAACATCACGGCATGAACATAATATTAGTTTACCAACAAACAAATCGCTCAGAATTATAATAGTTTATAGTTATTTGGTTAGTGTTTTTCTTTTTTAAAGCTTTTATTCGTTATTTTGAGTATGAAGAAATTGCGATTATATATACACCGGTTGCCTTGGCCTAGTGGATAAGGCGTCCGCCTCGGGATCGGGAGGTCGAAGGTTCGAGCCCCATGGGGAGCGTTTGTCGGAGGATGGATGTTTGTCATGGGACTTGTTTCGAAATTGCCGGTTCGTGAGCCGCGAGCAAGTTAAAATGAATGGTTTCCGACTTCTATCCGCCTGGCGCCTGGCATAGTGATTGGAGTTGGGAGGTACGTGGTATACACGCAATGGTGTCCTATAAGCCAAATTGGCTGGCCTTTTCAATAGGGGTGACACTACAATAAAAAAGACCTTTACCTTTACCTTTCATACGTACAGACAATCTTGAGTAACACAACAGATATATGCATTTATATAAGCATTTGTTCTTAAGCTCAAAAAACATAAATTATTATATGAAAATATATAATAAAAATACCAGGTAACATCACCAAATTTGTGTAAGACCCAAACATATTAACACACTAAATCAAACTATAAATCAATTTAAAGTACATGAAACAATTGATATAGACACTTATATATTACGGATAATAATTCCAAACATCCATAAAGATGATACGATTGTAATACAGTCTAACGTTTGGCCTTAAATACTATTATTTTAATTCTTTTAATCAAGATATACTGTCCAAATGTAGGTTTTGACGTGATTCTCTACAATTTCTTTTGTAATACTTGGCAAACTTATATAGAAGGAGAAAAACGATTGCGCAGAACAAAAATTGTTTTCATGCACGCAAAAAATGAAATCTATTGCTCAGTCACATCTTAGACAGTTAAGATGTGGCATTAAACTACTTCGGGTTGAATATTGTATTTTTCATTGTCAATAAGTGACCTCAGAACTGTGTCGGTTTAAGGAGACATGTCAAATAACGTTTATACAATTTTGCTTTTAACTTTTAACCGAGGAGAGCACAGGGGCATGGCGAAGCAAATTAATCAAAGTACTGAAAGTATTGGTGGGGCGATTATGCTCAAATTTTGTGGTCGTAAAAACACTATACACCGTGATTCCAACCAATCACCTTTGTTGAATAAAACAGTTGGAATTAAGGAAGTGTGCCAGGCTGTCAAAATAATATATGACTAAGCTATTGGCGTTAAAACTAAATGTTGCTTTTAAAAACAAGTCATTGTCGTACGTGCCAACGGATAACTGCGAAACATTTGTGAACACAATTTTGTTTATTATCATTTGAACTGGTGACCTAGGTTTTTACTCTGACTTAGTGTTATATGTATCTGAGATTTCGTGAAGATCAACGTTGTCATAATGTTTCTATACATCATGTAGATTCAATTATTATTCATATAAATTCAATTAATTTATTTGCTGGATTTTAAGTCACACCGACACAGTGTAGGTCTTATAGTGACTTTATGGGAACAAAAAATAAATGTTGGTAATGTTCTACTGTTAGGACGGACATATACGACATTGTTTTGATTCCTTGGAATACATTAACACAATTTTTTTAGCTGCCGTGAAAGTGACAACCACAACATGTATTTCGTGTGTAAGGAAAAAGTTCAATACTGGCATGAAAAGCACGGGCGAATGGTGATATAAAAATTTTGTAGCGCAGAGTACATTGAGATGTTTATTTTGACAGTAAAAATGTAGCGCGTGGTAATTAAATTTTGTCGCCCATATCGCGAACGCAATTAATTTCTTCAAACAAAAGAACATAAATGCCCTGTATCGGTTAAGTGCAGATAGTTCAGTATTGAACCGATATTTCGTCGCTGTATACATCTGCCATGAGGACTGCGTGTTACTCGGGTTCTAATACCACAGTGAACAGACGTTGTCATGGATGGAGCGCGCTCATCGGAGCTATTTTGTTTGCTAATGCAGAATCTGGATGCAAAGCGGTTAAATGCAGTAACGGATAACATTCTTCGGTATACGTATATTATGTAACATATGGGGCGAATTGCAGAATGCAATCGCCCAAAAAAGGGGCATTTAAACGCGCGGTTAATTACAAATTGCAAAAAAAGTAGTAAGTGTTTTGGGTGTGTTATTTATGTATTCAACTGAGTTTAATTAATATATTTAAAATGTTTATCCTTCAATATGTTTCCATTTAACTTACTTACTATTACATATAGCTGTACAGAGTGACAAACATATTAAAGCATGCAAATGAATCTGACTAGACACAAATTCATTAAACTGTTGTTTTCCATTTTCGAACGAACATTTTGTTAAACCTTTTGTTTTCGTTTCGAGTAAACTAAACTCCAAGTAACAAACACTTACTTTCGTGACATACATTCACTGTTAACATATCTAATAAATATTTGCTGTTTGTATCTAAAACGTATTCTCTTTCGAATCGTTGATGGACACCAGAGGCGTATCCAGAAATATTTTAGAGGGGGGGGGGGGGGCTCAACTGGGGAGGGTGCGGGAGGGGTGTCCCCTCCTGTGGTCGATTTTTTTTTTAAATGGCATCTTGAAATGATGCAATTTCCTGCTATCTAATCACCATTTTGCATGATAAAAGTGCATGTAAAACAAACAAGAACTTGAGTTCAGACATCAAGTGTGACAGACAGACACACAGGGGTAAATCAAATGTCTCTCAAACCACTAAAGTGGTGGGAGACAAAATTTTTATCCGAAAATTTTTTAACAGTGTTAGATGGGTGGACCTCCTATTTAACCTTGTTAAATATCCTACTAGGTCACCCTGTTGGATGGGTGGATATTTATCAAACTTGGTTGTAATCATATTATGTATACCTTGTTGAGTCTTGTGGTTCAAAAACTGTCAAATATGGCAAATTCATTGATAAACCTTCTTACAAATTATAAAATAACATTTTAAGCAACACTCTTTATTTCAAGTTCCAATAAATGTTATGTCATTTTGTAACAAAAACAATACAAGAAAATCTATGCACAGGTATATTCTTACAACTATTCAACTAATGTTATGATATTTGTACTTTCTCAGAAATGATAACTTAGATAATTCATATATCTCTTCGTACTATCACTGGTTACAATCTACAACTCAGACATGATGTCAGGAAGATCCATCCGCCTGTTTCTGAGCAAACTCACATTGCAAATGTTTATGTCCATGTCCCTATGAATGGAAAGCAGGCACAAAGTGGACAACCTGTCCTTACCCATAGATGATCTTAGTTTTGTCTTAACAAGACCTAGGGCACTGATACTCCTTTCACACTCGCATGATGTGACATGGAATACACATGATATGGACAAAACAGTATAAATGTTGGGGTACAGCTGGGAATCACAATGTGCAACAGAGCCCTGAAGGGTAGTAGGCTGGTTGGGTACACCTTTCCACTTAGCCTGCCATAAGTGCAACTCAGCAGGCAGAGACTGAGGGGAAGGAAGATCATCATTGAACCATTCAAGGTCAATTACCTGTCAATAATACCCGCAATGGGAGTTAGATAGTATAGATAGATATATAGATAGGTCACTAGCACTTACAGGAGAGGAGCACAAACAAATTAATTGCCATTCATAAAGTGTGCTGTTGAATTTCACTGGCAATAACTTGTTACTCAAAAGGATTATCACTCTCAATAGCTAATACCAATAAATTCATCAAAGAAACTTACTGTAAAATTAATGATGATTGTCCATTGCACATTCGTCTAAACCCTTTAACTGATACAAATGGAAATAATGTTTTTGCACAAGTCCCATGCGGCAGCCATTTGCACACATTTATCTATTTAAATTCATCAAAGAAACTTACCGAAAAATGAATGATGCTTGTCAATTGCAATCTTTAATTGCTATAAATTGAAATATTGTTTTTCACAAGTCCCATGCGGCTAAATATATAGCTATAGCTAAATGTATCGATGAATTCATTAGTTGAATGTATCTCCTTCAGCCAATCAAAAAGCGCAGTTTATCACTTACAGTCAATGAAGCGTGCGGTTTAGCTAGCGAAGGTTAGATGCCTGGGGGCTAATCACACAAATCGACAGCTGTTTATGGCTTAATAAGGGGCATATGACAGAAAATACACAAGTGGATTAAAACTGTAAGGGGCTCATTTTTTTAATCGTATCTAGCAATGGAGCTTGGGGGGCTTTAGCCCCCTAGCCCCCCACCTAAATACGCCTCACACACTCATTTCATTAATACCTTCTATTTGTATACATAACAACGTAAAATCTTGTCCGACGACAGTCACAATACAATAGGTAAGTCTAATGAAGTTATGCGAAAACGTGAGACCCTTGAATAGCACACTTGAATAAGTCATTTAAAAATGAACATCGGTTTGTTTCCGGTATAATATCGTTACGGTTGTTTGATTCATATGATATTATAAGTCGTATTTGATTTTTTAATTTTCGATATGAAGGTAATATCGATTTGAATCACGTGTGAGATATTTCAGGACAGATGGGTAAACTGAATCTACGAATAAGGGCCGATGTTCGGTGGGTCTATAAAAAGAAAAAAAATCATTTGCAGAAAGTGGGAAAAATCCAACTGGAAAAAAACACGAAAAATCACATAGGAAAACGAAAATTCCCATGGGATTTTACTAATACATTTCATAGTGTAAACCGCATTTTAAAGTAAAAATAATTAAATATTCATCAATAATAAGACTTACTTACATACTTACTCTTAAAGAGGTAAATCTTAAGAAAAATATTACTTAAGTTTGCGAAATTAAGGTTACGCAATGCTTTCCGGTTGCCATTTCAAGCGAAGTCATAGACAATATTAGACGCAATTTTTGCTGACATCAAATCTTACACTTGTGGTCAAGAGCCAATTAATATCTGTATCGATAGGTATGCGTGGCGGTTTTGCTTTTGAAAAGAGCAAAACGGCAGCGCGGCACAGCGCCGAACAATAATGGCTGGGTAAAACACTTTATCACATGCCATATCCTGTTTCCCATGTAATATAACCATTACGAATATTTTTATCTTACACATGTGTAATATTCTTTCTAAGCGTTTTCATTGGCTTATTTTCGTTCGATTGACCAATCGCATTTTGTTGTTTTGCTGAAACGACGTTGCAACGTCAAATGACGTCACGAAATGTAAACAACATTCGGGATTTATCATTATGTTTGCGTAAATATTTATTTAATTTGCTCATTTAAAAGCGTGTGATAAAAAATATCGGAGACTCGTTGTCATTTCATACCTTATTTTATTAAACTAGTCCAGGAAATTCGTTAGTAAGCTCGCCAAAGGCTCACTTACTAACAAAATTCCTTAACTCGTTTAATAAAATATGGTATGATATGACAACTCGTGACAGATCCTATATATCTTGCTGTCATAGTTGTAAAACAAAGCGCTGAAAGCTCTTTAGTTGTTCGCATTTTTAATGAATGCATTCAATATAAGTTGTTGTAAAAATAAGTTTCACCTTTAAAGGTAGGCCATTCGAACGGCCACGACAAATACAAACATCAAGGTGAGTTTACTTTAATTGTCAACGGGGTCGAGATTTTGCTTCAACAGGAGCGAGATTTTTCTTCTACAGGAGCGAGATTTGTTTCTACAGGGGTGATATGTTGCTAGCACCTAAAGGCAGGAAAATTACATTTTCAAACCATCATATAATATATAATATTATGTGTACAGATTATAAAAATTGCACATTTGCACGACAGTACTGTAATTATTTGATTTTCATTCTTAACGTTTACTACTACTACAACAGATTGTCTCACTGCGAATGAAATGCCACAGATATATTGAAATAGTTAATAAGTTTCGCGAGAAATAAAAACGTTCACAGACGTTTAGGGCGTATACACAGGCGATGAGAATCTTAAATGTGAACATTGCAAATAATGTTCAACAATTGGGTACCCTTGATGGAACAAAACAAAAAAGAGAAATCGGCTTTCACTTTATTTATATTTTATTAAACCAATTTCAAAGCTATATAGTTCGTACACCTTTTCCATTTTGAATTCCTAAACATATATACACAAGGAATGACAGTGTAAACAAACACATGCTATCAATGAAAATACCAGTTAGTGAAACAGTAAAATGGCAAACGCATAATAATTGAAATGTACTACTAACAATAAATTAAACTTTGATTTTACATATATAATACAATGGCATAATTGAAACTTTAAATATATTATATGTTCAAAGGAAACAAAGCAGATCATTGAAAACACAGATTCGTTTTGACAAGAAGCTGTAATCTGTATGAAATGATGTGTTTTATTTAGACAATAAAATCAGTCATTTCACACAAGCAACTGTATATATAAGGCTAATCATGAAAACACTTCTATTTGTCAAATATAATGTGTCACCATTGCTTACAGATTGATTTACGTGATTAGAGATTGAGCATGCACTCATTCTGCTGCGGCGACAATACATTTAAGTGTAGGCATACTATAACTGTAGTCTACAATCACTGGTTAGGTCACTTCAAATTGATTTGTTGGTCTACGGATTTTTTTGAAAAAAAGTTGAAGAGGCGAGCGAAAAAAAAACGTTTTTTTTTTAAACAGGAAAATTTTCGAGCGAGCGAAGAGCGAAGAATAAAAAAAACACATTTCGATAGAAAAATATTGCATTAACAAGAGATACAGGTTCAAACAGCTAAAGTTTACATTCAAATCAATTCTTATACAAAGAAAAGAATCTTTGTACAAACAAGCAATAATATATCTATGAGTTACATACTTTTCAAATAAAAATGCACTAAAATTAGGTTTCAGCACTTAAACTTTAAAATGTAGAACACAAGTTTAAAGCTAGTGTTTTCATATTAGGAATAGCATTACTTGTAAGTTTTAATTAAACATCTTCTATACAATTAGTAAAATAATGTTTATATTTTTATATTGAATAACTCTTCCATGAAGATTCTGCGCTGCTATATGAATTTGCAGCCGTTAAAGCTTCCGATATGATTTCATGTCGGAACGATGCTACAGCAAATTGACGTTAAACGATATAAGGTCGATGTATATCGACCTCATATTTATAGGAGTAAGTTCCATATGACCTTTGACCACGAAATATAACCATAGCATTGAAGTGAGGGACACATGTCTACCTAATGCTGCTTATATTTGTTCGAGATTTGCAATAGTGACAGCTGTGAAAAGGTATACTATGTTGCAAGCTGTGAAAAGGTATACTATGTTCCAATAGCACTTGAAGAGAGACAATCATCAAAATGATAATGACAGACAAACGGACAAAGGCCATGCATATAAACCATTGTCGATACCTTATTTTAAAAGGGGCATGTCGTTGGCTAGTACGGTATTATATTTATCTGAAATAAATTATATACATTACAAAACACTGTTTTGATGTTTCTAAAATACACGGACCTAGCTCTAAGCTGTAAAACGTGTTCCGTCAACCATGTATTTTAATACTTCTAAAACATTGTCCCTGTGACTCTTTTAGAACCAGCCTTTAATGATTGTATGTTTATTTTTTGTTCACTTAAAATTGTGTTATAGGAAAAATTTGCCTACTTATAGGGAAATACCGTCCATATGCCCATTTAATGAAGAAAATGCATACAAAACTTATGTCATGTTTTCCTATGTTGTTAAATTGAGCATGCTCCAACGGTATCTGCTGATAGTTGCATGTTTGAACGTGAACAAACACATTCAAATAAGTCACAGAACGAAGCAGATATGTTTATATTTATAAGGGTTCGCTGCAGCAACTTTTCACCGCAATTTGTTAAAACGGTCACGCAGGAAGCCATTTTTCTGGTCGTCTCGATCGAATTTTCGAGCGACTACAGTTATCCATTAAAAAGTTTACGAAACACTATATTTCGCATTCATATTCAGCGTCAAAATCGTTTCTGCGAGATTGCTTTTTTCTTTTTATCACAAATTAAAAAAAACACATGCGCTATGGTTATAGGACACAAAAATGAGTGCGAGCGGTAATTTTTTTTATTTTTTTTTCCATTTTGAAAAAATAGGAGCGGCAAATCCGACGACCAACACATCAATTTGGAGTGGCCTTAGCAAAAAATAAATCAAAGTAAAGATTGACTGAGGTCAAATAAAACATATTATAGTAAAGGATATGCACTTTTGGCATCATGGTATGCACAAATTGATCTATATGTGTATATGTACTGATACACTAGATAATTAAGGATATTTCCAAATTAAGTTAGCATGCTTTGATAAAAATGAATGGTTACCTTAATAGTTAGCTGCTTTGTTGCCTCTTGTTAATACTGTCGATGAAGACCAGGTATTTATTTACGTATTCATTTAGTTATACATTTATGTTGAATACTTTGTGTTCGGAATTTCATGTGTGTGGTCGTCTTTATGCATATTTGTTTAGTAAGTTACCAAAGGCATGTTGCCTTTTGTATCGTTAACTTTTCACCAAAGATAGTCAGTAAATGACGTAAAATATGCTGGCTTAACTAAATTAGAAAAAAATAGAAAAATATCAATCTGATAATATATGGTTCGAGGTAAAAAAGAAACTTAGCTCGCAATATTAATATTAATATATGATTATTTCATTTTTACGATTTTAAAGCGCTGCAAATCCGAATAACATCGAATCCTATTGTTGTGCCTTTCGCAATAACTGCATGAAATTTTCAGAAAGATAGTTCAACAATATGGAATGAAAATGATGTCTCTTTAAGACGTGTTTTCTCAATACATTATCAGCATATTACATCAGACAATAACAACAACCAAATACCCCACAAATGACATAAAACTGTATATTTGATCATGTGTACAAATGATATTATATTTTATATACGTCACCATTTCAATTGTGTATTTAATTTATTCATAGAACAACTGACAATTATATTGCTAAAAACAAATTAAAATATATTGTTATTCGTGGATTGTCATTCATTTTATAGAACGTATGTAGTATTTAGGAATACTATTGTCGGTGTTCTACCTTTAACCTTGGCGACACTAATTAAGTAAAGTATTATTTTATAATTACCCAAGTTTTTACATTAGGTACATCAGCCTCATCTTATATCTAATATTAAAATAAGAACCACGACTGCTTTTAGACCTTTCCTCCTTTTAATAATAAACATTTCGGCTAACATACATAACGTTGTTAAGGCCCGATGATTTTTTTACAACGAATGCTAGTTACCGGTTTAACTTCTTTGAACAGGACATTTTTGAGAAACTGACTGTATGGTTCATAATCGAGACATTGGATGATTAAATTCAACAATAACAATGGAAATGAAATTATAACGTGCAACCGTGTATTATTATAAAGCCTCTTAAAAAACTATAACACTGAACATGTCAGTTACTAGTATTTAAATCGCTGTACCGCAACACCGACGTCGTCGCAACGTCATGATCTGACGTCACAACCTGCGTCTGGTCCTCGTTGTTCGCGGAGCGTTTTCGTTTCCAGGTTATTGCGACAAATATAACTGAAATAAGACACACGAATATCGCACAGAATTGCAGAGTGTAAAACACCGTGCTAGGTCCATATGTTACGTACAGAGCGCCCTCAATCCACATGTACACAAGTCCGCCGAAGCCAAAAGCGAGCATGCCGAACGTCAGCACGATTCCCCCTACCTCTATCTGCGTATTGATGTACGCGATACCGGTCGGAGAGATTGGCGCAAGGAAGAAACCGACTGCTGCAGTGAATATCCATAAGAAATTCTTCCCTCTTGTTGCGAAAATATCCGCGAAGGTTATAGCTACAAGGTTCATACATACATCTATCAGGAAAAGTTTACGTATAGAAATAAAGTGAGATAGAACAACGCTTACAAATCGCCCGATCGTGACACCGCCCCAGTAGACCGTGTCAAGATAGTAAGCCTCTGTTGAAGCGAATTGAAGCTGATCCACGGACAACATGCTCACAAAATTTCCGAACATCATTAGACCACCCATCATATTCATGCACAGCAGTATGGTAAACACAAGTACAGTAAGCCCGAACTTGCAATTTCCGTCAGCGTAGGACGCTGGATTCAGGATAGCCAGCACCCGCTTAACTATGTCGTTCTTCGAAGGCGAAAGAGCGCTCGCTCCCGGTTCGTCAATGTTCGAATAAGTGTTCTTGTTGCGTCTGAAGCACTTAACGAAGGAGTACACAAAAAACGGCATCACCAGCGTCGCCACGCAGAGACCGATGGTTGCGAACGCTACGTACACACGGGATTCTTTTATGACGATGAATTCCCAGCCTCCTTGGAGAGTGACGTTATTGCTTGACACGTTGACGGGACTGTCAGATCGAAACTCCAAAACGGCGAGGAATGGGTTAATGGCGAGTGGAGCTAACATGGAACCAATGCTGTAGCCCATGTATAGGGCGTTAATGGGGCCTGCGGCCTGGTCGCGCCACAATTCTATCAAAATCCGCTGACAGGCTGCAACGAAATTTAACGATAACTTTATTATATTAATGTAACTGGTATTTAAATGCTTTATTTAAGTAAAAATCATATTATCTGTATACGTTTTACTAGCCAAACATGATTTGATTGTGCCTGTAGATGAATTTGTTTTCAATCAAACTTTATATTCGTAATTTGTAACAAAAAACCCTCGAATCAAATGGTACAGAAATCCTCCTATGCTCATACAGTTTTACATGCTAAGGAGCATATTTAAATACATCCATATTGTCTGCGGCGTTTACATATTTTACTGTACCCTTTGTTGTAAACACTTCGTGTTATCTTATAGCGGATAATAATGGTTAATGTGTGCATTATTTCTGCTCGGATCAGGGCGACTCACACATGACAACTTTGGTCATTTCGCCAGAAATAGCTCATAACAATTTCATTTTAAACCCATGGCATATTAAAATATAATCCAACATGGTACCGGAAAGTTTATTTCTTAACCTAATTTCTTCACAACAATTAGGAAAAAATAAGGGTGCGGATATAAAACACCTGAAATTTATCTTCACTGAAAATAATATTCCACGGTATCACACAGAAAGCAAACACATAGTCTCTATGTCTTATTTGTGTCGATAGTAAATGCGTTTACCGACATCCAGAAGCCCTTTCGCTGTTCCGCCGGAGAAGAACAGCACCCAGAGCCAGGTCAGGGAGGTGACGAACGACATCAAGATGAGGGCGACTGTTGCTATGGTTCCAGCTAGGGTCACCAAGAGGAACTTCCACGTCCCCATGGCGTCAATTACAAACCCGCATGCAAGCGCGCCAGCGAATAGCCCGAAACCCTGGGCGGAGACTGAGCGCGCTATCTCGGCGGAGGAAGTGTTTAACGTAATGCGCAGATCCACCATAGTGGGCCCTGCGACCCCGATAAACAAACCCTAAATATAAAATCATATATATATATATATATATATATATATATATATATATATATATATATATATATATATATATATATATATATATATATATATATATATATATATATATATATATATATATATATATATATATATATATATATATATATATATAGTAGAAGGGGTGTATTTATATGGGAATAAAATAATGTACATGTATATGCAATGAATATAATAATGTTATAATACGTTCGATAGCCGCATTGATTCGTCTTAGCACAATAATAATTTGATTAAACAGTATTACTGTATATACACCTATCATTACCGTAAATAATATTACAATCGTAAACTTTCAATAGCATAATTTGTGATACAGTTTCTACGCACATTTTTATGTTTATGTTTTATGTTATACCTTATAAATATCCTATGTTACGATTTAGTTATTATATTAAACAAGTGTCTGTGTTCAAAGTATCATCGTGATGTAAAAGAACCACTGTTTATCATGTTCTGCGACTGGAACCAAACATTTCATGGTAGCCATATGTGAATGAGTGTGGTTAACAAGTAATATTGATTGTGTTATTATGTGACAAACAAGTTAACATCGTCCATGCCGAGACAGGTATTTTTCGCCGTTTTATACCCTTTATTACTGTCATTAATTTTTAAAAATGCCGCTCACTTTCCAACCATATCGGTGAGAAAGTGTTTAGCGTTTATATCTTGTTAAAATTCGCTCTATATCTCGTCTTTACTTGCTACGAAATTTCTTAGCGGGTCACAAAATTACAGCTCCCGCGAAAAAAGTTCTTCCATCCATAACTCCGAATTCATTTTAAGCCACAAAATCTTTGTAATCGTTTGTATTGAATGCTTACCATTCGGCCCAAAAGCACGATTTACGAGATCGAATGACTGACCGGAGCGATTAATTGTGTTCCTATTGAAGTTCCTATTATTCTTTTCAGACAAACAATTCGAATATGTTTTTGATTCGTTCGATGCTTTTGGAATATACATTTTTTTCAAAAAAAAGTCCGAATTGTCACTAAAATCTAGATATTCGGCCGGATGTCAAAAAATCGCCCCTAGCGGCATAACGGCTCACAGACCTAAGGTTATCGGGCAGTTATGTCGGTCGCGGGCCGATTATAGAAGTCCGGTCAAACTCTGCCCCTTGTTATTAATAAGCGGGATACAAAAATAGGATCTCTTTATTAAACTCGAATATCAGCGCTATGAACATGTGTTGCTGTTTTTGCTGTTGATGCTTTTCAATAAATATCCTCTTCCTGGTATTTGAACCATAACACACTGTTATACTGTGTGTAAGTTATGACCACATGTGTGTGTGTGTGTGTGTGTGTGTGTGTGTGTGTGTGTGTGTGTGTGTGTGTGTGTGTGTGTGTGTGTGTGTGTGTGTGTGTGTGTGTGTGTGTGTGTGTGTTGAAATATGAGATCCTGCATAACTGCCTAACTAACACTTGATCACATATCAATCTGTATCAGAATCAGACAAGTCGTCAAAGCGCATCGTCATAGTTATCCGATTTTAATAAAAACTGTTCGATTGTATTATCTGTCAGTTCGCCAAAGCATGCTGTTACAAAGCAGCCTGAACATATCACATTTAACCGCATAAACGGAGCACAATTTTAGCGCAGTATGTTTGTAGAAAATGCCCATCACACAACGCGTTTGTGTGAATTTTTGTGGCTCAAAGTCTCAACGCTAGCGCCATGTGCTAACTTACCGAGGAAATCCAGACCAGCACGAGCATCACGGTAATTAACTTCCTGTTGGGCTCCGACATGCTGTCCGACATTTATTTTTATAAAATAATATCCTTTATTTCAACTGCCTCCAAAAACAGTGGTTTATTCACTGTTTGAATTTATTCTGCTGAAAAACAGAAAAACATAACAACGTATAACGAACAAACAAAGAATGGTTCGACTTGATAATGCGTCGTGTGTATGAATAGAAGTCAAAAGTACATAAGCGTGACGCTATATTTATATTTCAAATTATAGAAAATATAATATCGATTGATGCTGTACATATCAAAGGGAGGAAGCGATGATGTCATGTCGACTAATGGTTTGTCGGGTTAATGAACAAGAGAGTCTTAACATCACAGTCATAATTTTTAACGATTATTACATATACATATATATAAGATAAAATCAATACATCCCCCTAAAACATAGATCAAAAGTGCTGGTAAAACTACTTATTTACAATACAAATAGAATACCCGAACCCGAGCATAGCTATGTATAAAATGGAGCTTTCAATTCTCTTACAAATTATGCAAGAATCAAAACATGGTTTTCATTATCTTTATTCATCGACAAATGAACAAGTATTTTTACTGTGTCGATGCTTGGCTATTTAAATACTCGATTTCAAGCACTCGTTGTTTAATAGCTGCGTATGGGAACTCAACATCGTCTACTATTGGCCGATTAAAAACGATATATTCAATAATATGTCTAAAATAAATGAGCCTTGGAAAAGGTTAGCACTTGCAATAAATGACAAATAAATTATGCATTTTTTAACCCGTACGGAAATACACATAATATACCAGTTGAAAAGTAATGCTGTGTTTATTAAATGGCCATACATACCATTAAGTATACATAACGATTAAGATGTATAAACGATAAACGTTTTGGATCTAATTGTCGCGGGAACTATGAAAAATTAATGTATTCATATTTGTTAGTAAATTAGATATTTTTCACAAACACAACGCGAGATACGGCCTTTAAAATTAATGTTAGATGACTATTGCGTGACAGCTTGTCTACAGCGACGGATCGCTTTATTTATATGCTCTTAAGGTAGCGTACCTGTAATGGGCCCCTTTCCAAATATAAGCTAATGTATTGTTTTCTTAATCAGCATAATTTCACTGAACTACATGCACATTTTTAGGTAAAGCTTTCCATTCTTTAAAAAAAAAAATACTGATTTTTTAAAAACCACCCCACTCTCGGCTTTTGTCCAGTTTATTTGCATCCCTAGGGTATATGAACGTTCCATAATTCATATAGATTTCCAAATATGGACATGCAATTTGTGTGTACAGATGCAGTAAAGGTGTTTAAAGTTTAAACAAGATGAAATAAATATTCTTTTACAGACATTTATTTTTGATAACGTGTTATCTATGGAACAGCGCCATGAAATGTAAGTGGTTTCAGCCAAGGAGAAATTGGGTTGGTTAAAAACAAAGTGTCATAAAATTTAAAACAGTATCATTTAAGTAATATTTTGAACTTAGTTTTTATAGATACACTTGCTTCAACAAAATACAAAGAAATAGACAGATTTACCGTTTACTTTTTGAAATAAAAGTAAAAATGCAAAATGCATGATTCGTATTTTCAGCAGTAGATCAGCCAATTTAGCCATAACGTTGTTTTAATTAAAAAAAAATTGAAGAATGTGCAAAACAATTGCAACACATTTAACAATACACATAGCTTATATGCTATATTCAATCAAATTACGTTAGAAAAGAAATAAAACGCGTCGCAAAAAGTATGCGTAATCGGCAGAATTCGAACATGCGCGGGAAGATACCAAAAGATTTCTAGTCTATCGCCTTAACCACTCGACCACGACAACTTCACACTAGTAACTGCTTAAATAAGATATTCATACGTAAACAGGTAAAAGGCTCTTCGATATTCGAAGAAATCGCGGGAAATAATTACAGGTGCGCTACCTTAAATATGTCTGTTTTTCATTCAAAACTTCATGCAGTAATTAGTTTCAACGTATGTGTTTTAAAATGATATCGAATTATTAAAAATGTTTGTCCGTATGACCGCTGATTCTGTCATTGAACTTTTTTGGGGGTACTCGCTGTTTATCGCACACATAGATTCATCCCTTATCATTTAGCAATCTTCAATCTCATCTTTGGCGAACTGAAAGAAAAAAATACTTATTATAAATATGATAAGTGTATAAAGTAATGAATGACGTCACGAGCGCTTTGTTATCCGTATCCACCGGACCAATGTAATAAAAAGACCCCGGCACTGATTGTTCAATATCTGCAAAAAGTCCGATCGAACGACGTGCACTAAACAAAATAACGTCTTTGTCAAACTTTTGTAAAGTCTCACTTATAATACTATGTTAATGTGATTGTGTCCTTGAAGTTATCCGATGAGTTGAAGAAAGGTTTACATGGCGAGGCTTTTTAATGTTCATGCATACATCCCAATTTAAGTACAAAATTAACGGGAGAAAGTTTAAATAGCATTCCCTATGTACATGTAGAAGACGTTGTATAATAAGCCCATAGTTTATTCAATAGGACGTACGCGCTTCTATAAAATCATTTACCTGGAGGATAAAACGCATTGCACACTGAAAACAACCACACAATAAATTAAATAATGAAAGAACTGAACATAGCTGACATTGAAGATCGGATCATTGAGACTACTGCATGCAGCTTGATCAGGAAAATATAAATCGATGCACTAAATTGAAAAACGAAATTCTTACCACAATGCCAACTTAATCTAAGGCTTCAAATAATAAAATTTCAACAATATGCGAAATGAATCTTTTTATTTTGTGTTGTCTTTTCAACCTCATTTAATTTCAATCACCATATTTACAGGTAAACGTTTCATCGCATGCTTACTATTCTGACCAGGAACAGTATTTAAAAATCTATGACTGGCCAGGTCGATCACTTTTAGTCTTTTACTTTCCTATGAACTCATGGTTCTTATCTTCTAAACTTGCGCATTCGCATTATGGGGTGTTGTAAAAACAATATTATGAATCCATTTAAGAACAATTAAACAAAAAAAATACACACTGAACTCATAAAACTAGTGGAAAACAATATGTTATGTAATGACCTTTATCCTTTGAATCTCCCAGATGCTTTCATGTTGATTACGTGGCTTTCGATTGTTTTTTCTATTTATAGACTTCAGTGAGTATATTCTCCTGCTTCTATTGTGAAATCATCGGAATGATCAGTATCGGTTCGCCTTTCCAAAATTGTTTTTTCCCATGTACTGTTTGATGTAACATTAAAATATCCTCCTTTAAACAGTCAGAACAAGCACAACTTGTATTGCGCACCTATACAGTGGTATCAGATTCTGCCCCTAGTACAGTATGCAGCTTCATGGCACCTTTCGCATGTTCTTTTGGTCAACTATATATTTATTTGTCTCAAGATACCATTCTGTCATCATTTTGTAATTAATTGCCCTGTCATGGGTTGAAGCATGGCACACCAGACAAAGACATAATGCGTGTTTCGGATCAGAACTATTCCTTGTTTCACGGCATTATCTGCATTGAGCTTTGTGGGTCCCAATTTGTTACTGCCTGAGCCTTTGTCATGGCAACATTCAAGGTAGTGCCATCATGTAGTCAAATCTAACGGCTGTTAAATCTGCTCACTAAATCGAATATCGTTATGTTAATAAAATAAGAAGAGAAATCCGTCAAAAAGTGTGAATGACTTACATTTTGAACGATGCGCATTACTATTGTGTATACTATTTCAATTGGGAGCGGTGGTCTAATGGTAGGACGCTGGCGTAGGGATCGAGAGGTCCCGGGTTCGAATCCCGCCCTGACCACTGGAATTTCCTTGAGCAAGAAATTTATCCCACATCTGCTCCTCTGCAAACTGCGCCGAATGTAAACGGACGACTAGTGATCGGGGGGCAAATGTCAAAGTCGATTGAATATGTATATAGTAATCAGACTATAAACACATGCATTTGCATATGCGTTTGCATTTGCAATGCCCATTGTTAATTCTGCTATTTTGTTATTGTGTTAATGAACATAGTTGAGATCTTGCTCAATTTCTCTAAAATATACACTTAACTACAGTGTTCAAGCTGGTTTTCTTGGTTTATATTCCAATAAAAATGCTGGATTTTTTCTAGAGTTCTGCAGGTATAGTTTTCACTGAAGTCCATTTTTATCAGGATTGATACACGTACTGATCTGTCACCCGGTGTACATGACCTTCAAACTCTTTTGTCGATTGCTCCATCCAATCAAGAACTTCTTTTCTCTCGTAAGCTCTGTTTATGTTATGCATTTCATTTTTTCCCTTTAACTCTTTTTTAACGATATCATGTTTGCTGGGATATTGTCCATTTTTTCTTTGAATACCATAATTACTCTTGGTTTTTGGGAACCTAAAATCATTATTTGTATGATTACCTGATTGCTTATAAAAATAGTGTTTGTTATGAGATGCCACTTAATTTCAGTTATAAACAACAACTAAAAAAACAACCATATTTCCTGTTTTAGGAATATGATAGATATTGAATAAAAATGTATCAAATGGCCGACTTTAAA
Source organism: Dreissena polymorpha (assembly GCF_020536995.1). NCBI lineage: Eukaryota > Metazoa > Mollusca > Bivalvia > Myida > Dreissenidae > Dreissena > Dreissena polymorpha. Next base: position 6,817,218 of record NC_068356.1, read on the forward strand.
CTAATGTCATAAGTTGTCATTCATATGTTTGCAATGAATTATGATGCTTCTAAAATAGTTTCATATGGCCTTTGTACATAGTCATGTGCTATCAAAGACATACTATCCACCAGTGTTATCAACGGAAACATATCAGATCCTATATCTAACATAAATTATAAACATAATATTTGTTTCACTTTTATAGCAAACGTATTTGGATATATCCGAACATTAATAATAAAGTTAATGTAGTTTGAGTATCAGCGACGCTATTTGTCTAGATTTTGTGATAATGAGCCTATCTGTTAAGCAGATGTGGCACTATCTCAGTTAACCATCTGTGAACATTATGAATGCAATTAATTGTCAATTTAAATGTAGTTAACCGTTGATCAGATATGACAGTATCTCATTAATTATCTTTGAAATAAATGAATGTAATTAGTATCTATTTTAATGTTATGCTGACGCCACGCTTTACACAAAGTTTTTGCCAAAGCTGTTGATGTAATTATGCACTTCCAATGTTCAGATACATGTAATCTGGCGCAAACAGTTTTAGCCGGATCTGCGTTGCGCAAACTGCTTTTAACAACATTGTATAATATATATATATATATATATGTATATACATTGTACACTGAAATAGCCATGAGTGTCTGTCAATCTTATCTTGCGCCGCAAATTTTCAGGAAAAGTTCTCCTACACAATGTATTTTCACGTACATTATTCACATTCAATTGCTTTATTTCTTCTGAAATAGCAGTTGTGTATTGTCCTATGGTAGACAATAAAAATGTTATGCTTCTAGCTTAATTGTGAACAAGGCTTTCACTGATATTCAAATCCTAAGAGTCGTATTGACTGTTGAGATCAAAATATCAACAGCCTAATCATTACATATCAAAATGAAGTTTAAGTAATTTCGTTTTAATCATTCTTGTCATATTCTTATTTTTCACATTACAAAAATCTGACCGTGGAATGAATAACCACTATACCTGACGACTTACTGACCATTAGACAACCTTGTGACTATTAGACCGGGTGACTGACTAGGGTATGCTTCAACCCACTTCTTGCCGTCAGTGCCGTTGAATATGTACTTGTGGTCACTGGGCGTCTCTTTGAATGGACCAATCAGGTCGACACCATCTAGCTCGAAGGGACCGGAGACCTGTAATATAAGAAACAGCTACAAAACAAACCTAACATTATAAAATGCTCTTATGTATGCATCAATGAATCACATTTGTCCTTAATGCAGTTACAAAATGTATACTGAACAAAGAATTTTATATATAGCTCATTGTTTATAAACAATATGTTATTTGTACATTTTTATATTACTTACTAAGTTATATGCATACAGTGCTCCAGCTAGGATTTGAAAAGGGCGAAGGGGGGGGGGGGGCAAGCAGCATTTTGTCAAAATTCCAAAATCGGAGGAATTAATATGTCCTGTCCAGAGAATGCGCGACCATCTGGCAATGTCATGAGGGGTTATGCCAGTTACAAGACAGCAGGTTAACGCGGTACTAGCAAAATGCCTCGGGGTATTGAATTCGACAACGCTTTCTGTAACACACATAGCTTTAGAATTGGGCGCGCAACGGATCTGTCAAGGAAAGGAGTTCCTCCCGAAGTCATCGCGAAACTTCGGAGATGGACATCAGACACATACAAAAAGTACATTAGACCATAACCCTTAAGATTTATTAAGGGCACAGCAACTAACAGCTGTGACGTCACTTGTGATCCATCCCATGACGGCCGCGCCCATAACGAGCTGTCAAAAACCGGTTCAAAACGCAGCGAGGTAACTATGTAGTTCATGTTACAGTTTCTGTAATTTGAATTCAGGGATTGGCTCCCTTTCATTTCACTATAAGTGAATGAGGATTCTTATGTTGGTACTCAAGTCTCTTATAACTCGATACTTCCGAGTTGCAGCTTTTAGTAGTATGCTTATACCTTATTGTATGTTGTGATTGTATATATGCTGATGAGACTGTAATAAAGTAATAAACCCTTTATTTGCAAAATTGGGCTACAACATTATGATTTTACAGTAATATAATCGACACGTAAGAAGACTTGTATTCGGATATACATGCATATATAGTTTTATGCAGTTGCACTGTGAGACTTTATATATAACGTATACTAATATGAATAAACAATTGACCTTTGGTTTCTGTACACCCAAAATGTTATTTGCTATTGACAGAGGTATTGGTTCTTGGGTACAGTATTCCTAAGCGGGCAGGAGCAAGTGCCAAAGGACGAGGGATGGAGAACCTTCGGCTGCCAACAAGCATCGCATGGTGTGGAATTGGCGGCCTGACATGTTCAACATTAGGGAGGTCAATAGAAGCCTATGTGTTACACTCCACACTGTCAAAGGTATTGTTACTACAACATGGCGGAAATGATCTGTGCACCGACTCATGTACAAAGGTACGAACTAATATAAAAAGAGAAAATAAATATTTAAGGACAGCTTTCACAGACACAGCAATAATCTGGGTGGACATCATTGACCGGATAAATTGGTGCTCTTCCCTCCCCAGGAAAATTATTACGTCAAAACGTCGCCGGGTAAGCATGTTTTGGTCGAGTGTATGTGCAGTGGGCAAGCCGCAGCACCAGTATCACTGTGGTCATTCTTTTTTTCCTCCCGGATGGAGTGCACTTGTCACCAGTGGGGCTGGAGTTCTATCTGGACACCCTGCGGGATGCCATTATGCAATTTTTATAACCCACAATATATAGGTAAACATTTGTAAACATTGCAATTTGTAACGACCAAGTGGCTAGTACTGGTGTGCTATCAGAATTTTGGGGAATAACTTGTTTCAATTTATTTGTGGCGTAAAATTCTGTGAATAGTTGTTGTGTTTACCGGCGTGTTGTGTCATGCTTACTGGTAAATGGTATAACTAGTGAGATATATGGGTTACCGGTTAAGGTTGGTGTATGCCAGAGGGTTATATAGTGTGGCTGCCAGAGGGTTATGTAGTGGGTCATTGGCACAGGTATACAAACGCGGTTACGCTCCGTGCAAGTCCAAATTAGTAACCATCATTATAGCAAAATGTTAAGTGCGAGGGGCGAGGTTTAGTTGGTTGGTTGCTTGGTTGGTTGGTTACCCAGACTTGCAGGGGTCAGGTAGATTAGATCTTCCCGGACTACACCCTGTTGGTAAAGTTTGGTGGTTACTGGCACCGCAGTAGGAGCCAGCGTGTAATTGTGTTTACCGGCGTGTGGTGTCATGGTAACTGGTAAATGGTATAACTAGTGAGATATATGGGTTACCGGTAAAGGTTGGTGTATGCCAGAGGGTTATATAGTTGGCTGCCAGATTGTTATGTAGTGGGTCACTGGCACAAGTATACATACTGCGGCCTTTACGCCAATACCTATCCCAGGCTTTTGATAACTTTGACATACAATAATTAATTTAATGTATGGTTAGTTTTAACATAGAAATAAAGACAATCCACATATATTCTGGCTATTTATTGTAAATCATAAAATAAAGAGTAGCACATTTAGAAGGATGAAAATATACATGGTGTCAACTAGCGTACCAATAATGTTATTGACAAGGCATTGAAGGTTACTTTTTTGATTGACACTGACCTTACCCGATGATTAAGACCTATTTGTTTATATGAACATCGTTCAAAATAGCAGGAAAACCAGTTTTCAACGAGTTCCATTATTGACTCGAACGACTGATCGACCAAACACCATTACTATGATTGAACCTATAAAGTAAAAATGTTTAGAAAGAAGCTATTGTACATATAAACACATTCCGAATTCTGATTCATACATGTTTGAGTGATAAATTTTGTCAAACCAAAATGTCGCTTATATGTATATATCTTATCCAAAATGATTTAACTCAATACTTTTCTTTACTTGTAACAAACATTTTGAATTTGAAACTGTCATATTTTATTCGTTTTATGACATTATTTGGGGTATTTTTCATTATTTACACAGATTCATATATTGCGCCACCATGACACCATATTTATATTTAATTAATGCTGGTATAAATCCTAAGTTATTGGACGAGATTCATCTTTACCGAAAAACAATCTTATTATCTAGAAGCTTCATGTTTTATGTCCTAACATTAGTGACTTGTTTCTACCATCAATGCGCTAAAACATATTTATATTTAGTCTTTGTTCAGACACCCTAATATCGGCCTTATGATTATTTCCTCTTTGTTTTCTGACACATTGAGAGAGTTACTGAAATCGTTATTAGCGTTTCCAATTATGACAAAATTCGTGCTTTTATTGTTTATCGATTTACGATTACACTGATTCGCTTTCCAAGCGAACCAAGCAGTTCAATTGTAAAACATCCCTTGCAATTAAGGAAACAAGAGAAAAGGTTACAAAATTAATCGTTAGTGATTTTTTTCTCATTTTGTGAAAAGAAATGTTTCCGGATTTATTGTGAAATGAACATTTATTGTATAGTTACTAAAAATTTAGAAACCTTCATTAAAGGCAGCTGCCTCAAGACTGCATGCCCGACGATTCTACCACTTGTACACTATAATTTACGCTAGTTGAGATATTAAGCTGCAAGTTCAATGTAATCACGACGTTAAATATGGCATAGTATCTGTTTTACTGTGACATCCTGCCACTATTCATGTGTGTCATATAGCCAGTACCATTGACACATGCACAATAAAATCGTTTCATGCCTGTAAAGTATCACTAACATTTCTTTCTCATATTGAGACGGATAAGAATGCATAATCTAGAAACCCTTTAGCGACATTTAACATCACATTGAAATCAAAATTCTAAATTGACGAAATAAAAGTGTCTTTTAACAAAATGTAACAAGAAACCGTCGGAGACGGGTGATGCTCCCCAAAGGTTTTTTTTGTCACAATATTGCACTATATATTCAGATAAAAGGAAACGTCAAGTAGTTTGGGGGACAAGAATTGCACTATATGTACAGTTAATGGAAAATTTCAAAGGGCCATTACTCTGTGAAAAATCATCCGACCAGAACCGGCTGATAATATGCACATCTCCTCTTGGTAGTGAAGCTTCCCATAAAGTTTAATTGAATTCCGGTCATTAATTGCTGAGAAATAACCCGGACAAAAATTGTGCACGGACGGACGGACACACGGACACACGCACGGACAGACGAAGCGGTGACTATATGCTCCCCCCCCCCCCAAAAAAAAAATTGGGGGAGCATAAAAATACACATTACTCTCTAGCTTTGCCAAAATAAGATCGCACAAATCTTTTTACGAGTACACATAACGGACGAGTAATGAAATTAAATTAAGTCGAAACAATTCCGAAGCATATTCAGTTGATGGCATTATTAGGACAACGATGTAGGTACAATGCAAAAGAGTTACCCACAGATTTTTTTCTTAAGAATCTAGTTCAACTGTGGTGAGCATGTAATCGAAACCCGAACATGTATAAGTACCAGACATGCATTTCAATCGTGTTATCTGTTGAAGACATCTGAGCAAAATGTGAACAAACACATATGTTAACAAATAGATTTTACTTGCGAATACAGTCGGTTTTTTAAAAGCAAAAATTTTCTAACAGCGAAACACAATTATTGATTAACGCCTTTTCTCCATTAAAATATGTTTGTGAGCCTTGTATCCGAGTCTTGAAAAAAGAATCCCCTAAATATTGAGTGACAGAATGTTAACAACGAGTATGAATAGCGTTCTAGACGACAATATGATAGTTATACAAACGCATCAACGTTTAAAAAAATATTGTACGGAAGTATACTAAGTTTAGACACAATTAGTTTTCCAGCAATGCTATTGCGAACAATAATTATATATATATATATATATATATATATATATATATATATATATATATATATATATATATATATATATATATATATATATATATATATATATATATATATATATATATATATATATATATATATATATATATATATATGCATATGTATATATAATTCCTGTGAAGTTTTGATGGTCAGCAACAACCATTCAGTACCTATTTTCTTAAATTGTACTTGCTAACGGACGAATAAAGTCAAAAGAAATTTTTACCAATTCGTTTCGTTTTGTTTCGTTTCGTTTATTTTCAATATGCACATATTCACAACATGTGTATAGAATGAGCAAATACAGTTTATATAACATAATAACATAGTCACGTCACTTACAGGAAACAACAATAAATTACACCTAATAGGGTGTGTGAAAGCCATAAAACATGCAGGATGAAATATCGGTTAAAGTTTGTTATTTATAGTAGCAAATTGGACCAAGTTTATGAATAATAAGATGTTTACTTGTAGGTTATCATAATTAATTTATTTTAATTCGGATTCCCGAGTGTTTGTGTTTATAGTATAATGTAACCTTTTTCATCGATTTAACACTTTAGTGTATTTTAACCTTTGCTCGTAATTTGGCGATACCGTCATGTATTACGTGTAGTTGTATTGAAACACGTGTGTAACGGTTTTGTAAATCGGGGATTTAATCATTTAATTACGTATTTTGTAACCTTTAGGGAATAATTTACGATGGAGTACAGTGGATTTGCTTGTAAGAAGTTCTTCGTGATTCAGGGAAAGGTATTATGGCTATTATTTTGTTACGGTTGATTAAGGATCAAAGCATATCAAGACAATCAATAATCAAGCAAAGAGGAACATAGTGCCTTTTTTCAGTTTCAGCGCATATTTCTGCATTAACATAAAGGAGAAAGAGCATATATACACATTAACATAAATCCAGAAAAAACAACAGCATAATTTATCATATATACAAATTTATAATTATTTACATGTGTGCATATTGATTAGATCTACATAACTTTATTGTCATAACTTTCAGATTTCAAGTGTCCGGTTATTTGCAATGAAGTTTTAGCATGGTTTAATTTTATTCCATTCAATAAAGATTTGTTTTATTTAATTTTCAGGATATCAGATTTGCTGACAAACTTTACTATTCACCAGCCCAGCAAAAGTATTCACTTTGGACTGGGGATAGCAAGGTTGGTCAAATCAACAGACTGACACTTTGACATGAGGTTGGAGTTTTAGGCTGGATGGGGTTGGGTTCGTTTCATTTTTCTTCTTTTTTGTTTCCGTTAATTTATTTTTGTATAGGGTTAAGTACCCCATTGTATTGTTTTAGCATACTGTAAGACTGCACATGGGGTAAGCCTCACTTAGTTTTTACAAATTTGCATATTTATTTGAAATCCCCTATCGAAACAAAATATAGGAGTCTCACATGCGTGTAATTGTTATTCTAGCGTGTACGCGTCCGCTTAAAGTATTTTGTGATTTTATTGCAAAATAAGCTGAGATTCTTAAGGCATTTGTAATTTTCGCTTGATGCCAGCGAGTGAAATTTGATTGTATTTGGATTTATATAGTACTTTCTATTTAGATATTTTTCTCTTTCTGTAATAAATATTGGGCATTTGAATAAGTAGTGAAATTCATCACCTATGTCATCACAGAATGTGCATTTTCTCTCATGTATCTGTATATTTTGCCATCTTCCCGTTTCAATAGGTAGTGTGTGGTTTCTAGTGAAGAAGGCGATCAGGTTTTGGGTAAGTATCTGGGGTAATACCTTTAGGTACGAACCTTGCGTGAAAGTTTGTTTGATAATTTTGTAAGTATTTGTATCTGAAGTTCTGTCAAGATCTGCCTTCCAGCTCTGGATATAAATATCTTTTAGTTTTATTGTCAGTGATTTGTTAAGCCATTTGCCATTCATGAATGATTGGCTGTACCAGATTCCTGAGTAACCATGGTTACATAATATTGTTTTTATGTTTTCTATCCAAGGCGAATTTAATGAATGTTTTGAGTGTAGGTCTAAGAGTAAGTGATATATCTTGGAAGAAAGTTTTAATGTTTCGGCTGATTCTGTGTTATCTATTAGGCGAGTCCAGAATGCAATAGATTTCTTTTGCATATCTAGTTTTATTGGTGTGAGGCCAGTTTCACCATATATCATATATGAGGGTGTGGAGCTTTTTAGGTTAAATATATATTTAAGGAAGCGGAGCTGCACTCTATCGATTACATCAACATTTCCCATTCCCCAAATTTCACTGGCGTAAAGGAGTATTGGTTTTATGGTTTTTTCAAAGAGATCTATCTGCAGGTCATAAGGTAATGATAGTGCTTTTATCTTGCGGAGTAGGGCAAACATGGCCTTAGTGGCTTGTTCAGCAATATATTTTTTTGGTTTTGACAAATGAACCGGTTTTTGTGAAATATATGCCTAGATATTTGTATTCATTTACAGTTTCAATATCTGCATTTCCAATTTTGAATTTATGTGTGATATTTCGCCTTGTGTTGCCTTTTCCAATGATCATTGCTTGGGTCTTATTTAAATTAATGTTAAGCTTCCAGTTATCACAGTATGTTTTGAAATTATTTAGTGCCTTTGTAGATCTGAGGGGTCATCACTGAATATCACTGTATCGTCCGCATAGAGAAGTAAAAACATTTTTAGGTATATTTGTAGACCGTTAACAGATATTTTGTTATTTAGTCCATTTGTCCCGCATGAATTGAGGTATTGGTGAAGATCATTTAGGAAGATATTAAACAGGAAAGGACTTAAGTTTTCGCCCTGTCGTACTCCGACTAGGCAATCAAAGAAGGCAGTTTGTCCTTGGCTTGTTATGACTTGTGATTTTATATTATTATACATGTTGGTTATTATTTTAAAACATTTTCCATTTATTTTCTCACTTTGTAGTTTCTGCCAGAGGCCTTGTCTCCAGACAGAGTCGAACGCTTGTTTGAAGTCGATAAAGCAACAGTAAAGTTTCTTTTTGTTTGCATGTGTTACATCAATAAGTGTTTTGAGTATGAAAATGTTATCTGTAGTAGATAGTTTTTTGCGAAAGCCAGCCTGGGTTTCGTTGATTAGATTATGTTTTTCTGAAAATTTGTTTAATCTATTGCTAAGGATGCATGTGAAGAGCTTGCCGAAGCAACTTAACAATGAGATTGGTCTGTAGTTTTCTGGGAGAGTGGGGTTGCCTTTGTTTTTATAGATCGGTTTTATTTGGCAAATTGTCCAGTTTGCTGGGATAATTCCATTATCAAATATTGCATTGAATAATTTGACATATATGGGCAACATGGTGGTAATAGATGATTTTATATGTTCGTTTACTATATTGTCGGCCCCAGGTGATTTGTTGTTTTTTAGCTGTTTTATGGCCTTGGTTATTTCTTCAGAAGTAATTGGTACATTTATTTCATAATTGTCGTTTTGTTGTGTAGATTCATTTTCGGGATTTATTTGTTGAACAAGTGTATCTTGATCGCCATGAGTTAATTTTTTGGAAGAAGTTGTAGAAATCATTTAATGTTGCCTCTGATTGATTATTTTTGCTTTGTGTTGAGTTATTTATTGTTCTCCAATATAATTTTGGATTTTCATGTTTTAATGTTCTTAATTTTGTAATTTTTGAAGTGTTGTACTTGTTAAATGATGATTTCAGTGTGCTTTTGTATTCTTTGCTGATTTTTCTGAGGTTGCTTTTAAAATATGGTGTTTTATGTCTGTTATACATTTTTCTGGCAAAGTGGTATTTATTTCTTATATGAAGACACGTGGTGTTGAACCAAGGCTTTTTAAGTGTGTTTTGCTTATAAGTCTGGTTATTTTTGTTTTTATGTTTAATTGTGCCAAATGATTCGTGTGAACATTTAATGAATAGTTGGGTTATATCGTGTACGATACTATTTATGTTATTTTGATCTATGTGGTTGTTCTCGATAAGTTGGTCTATTTTATTTTCTATTTGGATTGCGGTTGTAATATCGAAATTTTCATTAAATGTATCTGCTTTGGAGTTGTCCCATAGTTTGGTTTTTGGTATGGTGTTTATATGTTGCGTGTTATTGCAGTGGCTTATATGAGAAGTTTTAGTTTTAATTTCAAGTGTTATTGGTGAGTGAACATCCGAGTACAAATCACAAAAGTCTAGGATTTCAAAATTAATTATATCCTTTAATACACTGGCTGTGCACAATGCATAATCAACAGTGCTAGAGTTTCTACAGGTTAAGCGTGGGGTTTTACTATCACTGCCAATTCTACCATTCAGTATAAAGTAGTTATTATTTTTACATAATTCAATCATTTTTGTGCCATAATTGTTAGTATTAAAGTCTACAATTTTTCTGTCTAGAGGTATTTGATAGTCTTCAAAGGTTTTTAATATCTCAGATTGTTCATTTTCCATATCTTCTAGTTCGAATAAGTCAGTTATAAATCTATCAGTTAGAGAATAGTCACTCAGTCTACCACATCTTGAGTTGAAATCTCCTAACAACAATCAAGCACAAACATTTTGAATTTTCCTTCCAGCACAATGAGTTCATTTCTATCACACTGTTGTAACATGATTTCTCAAACAAATCTTGAACAACCTTTTCATTATATACTGTATATATATTGTAACTGAAAACAGAAATTTTGACCATTCGTAACATTAAATGCCAACAAAACAATAAGCATGCTTATCTTCAATATAACACATTGTCTTTCATAAAATTCCAACGCCGAGCCCGTTTACTGGCTCCCTTTGTTCCAAAATATTTCGTCAATCAAGATTCCAAGAACACAAGCTTATTAAGTATAGTAATTCTGATGTATTTTTGTAATGCGCATGCGTGAGGTATGGTGGTTGAAAAAATTTGAGAGGTGAAAAAAGTGTTCAAAAAGTGGATTTATAAATATATTGCAGTGTATAATTTGGATTAAAAGTCGTGAAAATAGAAGTAAATCATATATACATCAGTGGATAAACTTTTCTGATGACAAAAAAAGCGTACAAGATCAAAACAATCGCCGAGTGATCAACGACAAAGCCCTGAAAAACGGCGGGAACGAAAACGTAAACAAAAACAAACTTTGGCAAGTGCAAACGGACAGAGCTGTAGTACAACTAACAGTCAATTGGAAGGTCCGCAAACCCCGTTAAGCCAGGCTAGTAACCCAGGTAACTTATATCAACCAAACATGAGTTTTGCTATGAACCCTTTCCAGCCATTGGGTACGGTCTCCCCGGGAGTCCGGATGAACGGACAGCCAACGCCCACATCACCGAGTATTATAAACAATTACCTTATTACAATCCTAATCAAACGATTGGATAGCATGGATAATAAACTTGCTCGGCTGGACACCATTCAAACAACTGTAAACAGTTTAAATTGTCGCATGCAAAACATGGAAAAAACGATCAGTGACCTACAAACCATAGTGCGTGAAATTGAAAAGAGCCGCGAATTTGACAGTCAAACCACGACAGAAATAAACAGCAAACACAAATCCGTTGAAAACTTTATGAAAAATCACAAACAAAATGGAAACGATCACTCAGAAAATGTTATCAATTTAAAAAATGAAATTCAGGACCTTAAATGTCGCGGTATGCGTGACAATCTTTTATTCCACAATCTACCAGAAGAAAAAGAGGAAAACTGTGAACAAAAAATATTAACATTCATTAGAGAAAAACTTAACATTGAAGAACGAGAAGTCCGGCTTCAAAGAGCTCATCGTATTGGCCCGTTCAACCCAAACAAGACAAGGCCGATTGTCGCCAAATTCAGTGAGTATCCGGTTCGGGAAAACGTGCGACGAGCGGCAAACAAACTTAAGGGAACAAACTTTGGGATATTAGAACATTACCCCAAAGAGGTCGTTGAAAAGCGCCGGCAACTGGTACCCATCATGCTGCAGGCACGGAAGGACGGGAAGGAAAAATATATCAGCGCGGACAAACATTAAATTAACAAGCAACTCTACCGTGGACCGTGCTAGGTCAAAAGTCAGAGTGTTGTACAATGCCTGTCATGGAATATAGAAGGACTTACACCCGACAAAAAGCAGTCAACCGATTTTATTAATTTTCTTTGTGACTATGACCAAGTGGCGGCCTTATTGTTTATATACAAAATAATATAAGAAAAGGTGTAACTCTAGCTCACAATTCAGTCGATTGTATTATTTTGGTTAAACTCGATAAGAATTTTTTCAATTTGGATGATAATATATTTATTTGTTTTACATATATTGCCCCATAATGATCTCCTGTTCATAACATGTATAATGTATATATTTGTAATCAACTAGAGCAAGATGTTCTATTGTTAAATGATCGTGGGAAAATATTTGTAGATGGTGACCTAAATTGTAGAACCGGTAGTAAACCAGATTATATACAATTTGTTTGATACGCACACGCCTCGGAATTTTCGTGATACCACTTAGAATCGTTTCGGTGATTATGTACTTGATATGTGTAAAGCGACAAATCAGCTGATAGTGAACGGTCGATGGCCGGGTGATGGAGGAAATTTCACATGCATGACCCATAACGGTACAAGCGTTGTAGATTATTTGCTTACGTACCGTGAAAATTTCAATTTGCTTGACAAATTTGCTATTGGTGAATTTTCACCATTCTCAAATCATGCGCCCCTATCATTCTCGTTTAAAGCGAATACTGTGAAATGTTAAATCGAAGTTTTACAAATTTGATAACAAATATAAAGAATCGTTTAAAAGTGATATAACAAATAATTTAGATACCCTAATAAATTATTTAAACACTGAAATCCACGACAATGGAGATGTTGATTGTCTAACATCGATATTTACAAACTTTTTATGTTAATACGGTAATACATATTTTTAAAAAACCTGTTGTTATTGAAAACCGTGTTTTCAAGAAGTAAATAACTTGAAACAGTGGTTTGACGACGAAAGTAAGCGTAAATATAGCTTAAATAAACAAGCAGTTAAACAATTTAACAATACCCTATCGGACGCTGACAGAGATGAACTATATAATAAGAAAAAAGATTATAAATAGAAATGTAGAAAGTCGAAAAATTCGTATAATAATTCCCACTGTCGAAAGATGAATGAACTAAGGCGAAAGTCACCGAAAGAGTTTTGGAAAATATTTAAATCGCGACAACAATCTACCGCTGGAGATGATATTTCAAACGAAGAATTAAAAAAAATATTTTAGTACTCTCATGTCTGGTGGCGATACACAATTAAATGATGATTTTTCTAACTTTATTAATCAGTTTGATAATGGTCATGACATTAGTCCGACATTTGAAACTCTAGATATTCCAATCTCAGACACAGACATTTTTAAAGCTATAAAGAAGCATGGTATTAATAAATCACCTTCAATCGACAATCTTCTATACGAATATTTTAAGGTATGTGTACCATAAATAATCCGTACGCTTAACACCTTTTTTTAATCACATACTGAACTCAATGTCATTTCCCCGTGCTTGTGCCTCAGGCATGATTATCCCCATTCATAAAAAGGTGACCAGTCCGACCCAAATAACTATAGGGGTTTACACTAACAAGCTGTTTTTCTAAATTGTTCATAATAGTTTTGAACGAGCGACTGAAGTCATGGGCAAATGAAAATTCGGTTTTAACGGATGCCCAATTCGGAATCAAAAATAATTATCGTTGTATAGACCCAGTGTTTATTTTACACTCTTTAGTACAGAGACAAATAACTAATAAGAAAAAATTATATTGCTGCTTTGTTGATTATCGGAAAGCATATGACTATATAGATAGAAACAGACTTTGGTATAAGCTGATAAAGTTAGGAATCGACGGAAAATTACTATCCGTTTTACGGCCAATGTATAGTGAAGTAAAACTTTGTGTAAAAACATTAAGGAATATTGTCTATTCTTTTTAATAACAACCTCGGATTATTCCAGGGGGAGATAACCTCTCCGATCTGCTTCTCTCTCTTTCTTAATGACATTGAGATGCATTTACAAGAAAATATAGATGCGGGTATTAATATTGACCACATCGCTATTTTTTATTATTGTTCGCAGACGACGCAGTGCTCGTATCGGAATCTAAAGACGGCCTACAAAGTTCTCTTAACAGCTTACATTCATATTGTAAAAAATGGAATCTAACAGTAAATATCGAAAAAACTAAAGTCATGATATTTCAAAAAGGGGGACGGGTAGGTGTAAACGACAAATGGTTTTATAATAACCAAGAAGTTCAAGTCGTAAACTCGTTCAACTACCTAGGGGTTTTATTTACCAGCGGTGGGTCATTCGCTCTGACAATGAAAACACTTGCGGGAAAAGGATTGCGATCCTTATATTCACTAATGTCTTTAATTAAGAATAACGAAGTGCCGCTTAATGTTATGTTTAACCTTTTTTACGCATATGTACTATCAGTCTTAGATTACTGTTAAGAAGTTTAGGGTTGTGATCAAGCAGCTTCCGTAGAAAAAGTACACAAACAATTTTGTAAATGGGTTCTTAATGTAAAAACATCCACGAATACTCTCGCATCATATAGTGGATTGGGTAGATTCCCATTGTACATCGAAAGATATATAAGAATGGTTAAAAAAAGGTTAAAGATTCACTCGGTTAAACAAGAAAATTGTATTTTGAAAACAACTTTAAAAGATCAGTTAAATGACATAAATGATAACAATTCCCGTACAAACTGGGCCTCATAGGTACGCTCTATACTTCAATCATCTTGTTTATATGAGATATGGTTGTATCCGGACTCTGTTAAGTTAAGATAGAAACATTTATCCCAAAGCTTAGAACTCGACTTCGCGATATCTATATTAGCAAATGGCGATCAGGACTAGAAGACTCAACGTCGCTTGATGTTGATAGAGAAATAAATTAAACTAATTTATGAAAAATCGGCATATATAAACCAGTTGAATAATCCAAAATACAGAAATATATTGGCCAAATTACATTTATCGTCCAACAAATTAAATATCGAAATCGGTCGGCACTATAATGTGCCCAAACATGAGAGAAAATGTACCCTCTGCGATCTTAATGATATTGAAGACGAATTTAATTTTGTTCTTAAGTGCCCTATATATATTCACATCCGTAAAGAATTTATTGCAAAATATTTGTATACCCACACGAGTATGATTAAATATATCCGTTAAATGCAAAGCGAAAATAAACTATTAAAAAGTTGGCTACATATCATTCCAATAAAGAGACACATTAATGTCCATAGTTTAAATTATAAAGTTGGTTGCTTACATGTTACTCAAATTCTTCACATATCCTAGTCTTGTTCCATTGTTATGGTCCTCGTTATACTAATGGCATTGTTTTTATAGTTGCTTTAGTAATTAAGTCGCATTTGTTGTCTAGATCATAGTCTTGTCGAAATGCTATGGTCCTATGTATGTATATGTTGTGTACAAAGTTGTATATTTTGTGTACAAAGTATTGAAGGCATTGTTTCAATTGTTTGCTCCAATAACTATGTCTCACTTCTTGTTTAAATATTACGATTTGTATAAAACAACTTACGAGCAAATTTATCCCCATAGATAATCTATTTTTTTTCGCATAGGTGGTTGACTGTGGGCATGATGACTACTAGTATATAAGTATATAAGTATATATGAATATATATGCGTGAATTAGTTTATGTGTAAGTATATGTGTACGTTTGTAGGTGTGTATATGTGTATAGATATGTAAATATGTATTTGTATATACATAGAGATATATGGAGATAATACATTTTGACTTTATTATTATCTGCCTAAATCTTATGTGAGCATTTAATATTCGTCTCGGAAACAAATCCATACGATCAACTATATTTTCGCTTTTCGAATAGGTGGTAAAACAAAGGGGTAATACAAAACATAAAACTTAATCTTTAACGAGGTGTTGCATAGATGGAGTAAATATATATATGATATCACCTTAACACAATTAACAGCTCCCAACTCTAAATATATATGAACCTATTTAATTACGATTGATTTAATGACAGCTTTTTTGTATACACTTCAAATAAAAAAAACTGTCGAAATCTCTAAAGCTCAAATTAAATGGCAGAACCTTCTTGGGGAAAAAGAATTTAATAGGAAACAAATATTTGTCATGCCATATAAATCAACTACTGATAGCATACTCAGAAATGTTCAATATAAATACATCCAGAGAATCATAGCTACAGATAAATATCTTTTTAAGTGCAACCTATCCAACACAAATCTATGTGATATGTGAAGTGAAGATATTGAAACAATAGAACACCTTTTTCTGGGAGTGTAAACATATTCAACCTCTATGTAATCAATTGTCTATCTTTCTAGAAAAACAACAATTAAATGTTAAACAATCTCTCTTTGGCATCAGTTTGGGGGTAAATACCTTCAAAATACAAAAGGTTAATAACGCTGTGAATCAGATAATTATATTAATGAAATATTTTTTATTCAGCATGAAATACAGAAAACAAGTACCTACAATGAACTGTTTTATCAATTATTTAAAACTGAAGATTCAAATTAAAAAAAAAGAAATTGCCCTAAACAATGATACACTTCATATATTTGAACAAAAATGGAAAAACATTACATTTTTATAAACAAGTCCAGTATGCTTTCTACCCACTTTATGCAACTCATCCTTATTCATAACCATTCTGTTGTTGTTGTTTTTTAACACCTATCACAAACAACTAAAGAAACAAAAATACTAATTTTTTGTTTTATTTTTTTTTTAAATCAAAAGGATACCACAATGTCAAAAAAGTATATATTATCATATCTTGTATAACATGTTTAAACATTATTGCTGCTACATAGTATTACTTTGTTTTATGATCATATACATGTATACATTATATGTCTTATATTGAATAAAAAAAAAAGCTTTTTTGTATTGTTATTTCACACGAGCTTTGCTCCATTTTATTTTATTTAAAAGAGACGTAAGGAGCATATTAATTATCCAAGTACTGATCCTGTTTTGTATTTAGTGGTACATATAGTAAATGAGTATACAATTATAATATTTATCTTGCAAAAAAACATAGGTACATGATATTGTAATATTTATTGCAATTATAAAACTATGTTGGACATTATATTGTTATTAGGTATTAACTACCATGTGACACTCTCACGAAAACAGTTTTATTTCGTGTATATTTAAATTGATCTTTGTTCGAAATTATGTTTTTTATATTTACTTCAAACGAATGCTGTTATTGTATATGTTTATTTGTGACGATGAGCTTTATATGCTTAAGTAATAAAATATTCTGTTCTGTTCTGTTTTGTTTCAAAAGCAATTAATCCCACTTATTACAGTGATACTGTTCAAATTCAAGTTTTTTTTAAAAATTCATTAACACTTCAAGCTTACATGATCTATTATAATATAGAGTCCAGACAGTATGAATAATATTGCTAGTTTATAATGGTAAGCACTATGGCAATTGTTTCTTCATTTGTTAAACAGTTATTTCTGTCTTGTTTCGAAAAGCATTGTTGAGTAATAAGCGCAATCAGGCCTTATTTATGACTCAATACGCTTAACAAAACTTGGTCATAATGTTTCTCTTGACAATAAATAAGCCGAGTTGTAGTCCAAGTTGTGGGTCACGTGCATCATACAACCATGTCGTCAGATCAAATCTTAGGAAAACCTTGTTTCCACTATAGAGGCCATATTTATAACGATTTCGGATCTTGGTCACGTGTGTCAATAAACTTAATTCATTATTTTTAAATAAAAAAAACATATCATGGATCTGTGGATCATGCTGGTCCAAAATCGAGGGCAGAAGATCTGATTTTAGATCAGAGACCACATTTATGACTAAAACGTGATGTAACTTGGTAAGTGTACGCATCCTAACGATATCTAAGCCCAGTTTGAAGCTGGGTCCCTCGCATCTAGAAACTAGATGCATCTAGTCCCTTGTTCACAGGTTAAAATCTAATTCTTAGTACTCTGGAGGACACATTTAAGACTTGGTCTTGATGAAACTTGATGAGAAGGTGTCGTTTGGCAATACGAAGGTCTTGTTTGACTCTGGCTCAAGTGCGGTTCAAAACTAGGTCTCCTGGCAAGATCTTCTTACAATTGGTCTAAATGCATGCAGGAAATCTCTAAAGGGCAATCGTGGCCCTCTTGTATTAGCAGAAGATCCAGTAATATGGGCAGCACCAAATGTACGAATTTCAACTGTTTGAATCTTTTAATTTGATATGTGCGGGTAAATTGTTTCACGCTGCATTATTTTGCATAATTAAAAAAATGAAGTTGATTACAATATTAAACACACCCATCGTTTTTCGATGTTTTGACATAAACACATTTATATTATTCAAGCTTATTATTTTTTACAATGTCGTACATTCAAAATTGCCCACAACTTCGTCATATACAGTCTTAGTGTGACATCCTTTTGAAATTAAATGTCCCATCCTTATTTTATGCATTATCAATAGAGCTTAATCATGGTAAATTTAAATATGCATAATATACATTTCATTTGTAGCAATTTGAACAATGGAACAAACTGACGTACATCAATAATCTAAAATATTGAGTTTTTATTACAGTTGTGTAATTGTGTAAAGTTTGTAAAGGCATTGTTTGTTCAACGTTTGGAATTGTTTACAAATGGATTGTTATATAGTTGCATGCAGATTATACAATTATAAAGTGATCCGCATGACTTACCCAGTTGAAAGATTTCAACATATATTGGTAAACTGATACATCCGTTCAAATCATTATCAATTTAGAGGTTAAGGTCTTATAATTATACCACTTGAAACAAATTGATGTACAATTATTAGTCTTGGCAAGACGGGATGAATAACATATAAAGAAACTGAGTTGAATGCTCTTTTGTAAATATTAAGACATCTTAAGGTTACATGTTACAAGATGACTTGATAGTGACCTTAAATTATCATTTGCATGACTACTGTCCACATTATACAAACTTTAGTTAAAGCGAGGTCTAGGTTGATTCCACGCACTCTTTAAAAAAGAAAAGAAAATGTTAACAAATAATGTTGATAATAATACTAGATATTATCCTTAATTTACCTTCACCCCAATTTCAAGGTCTGTATCAACAGTGTTTTTTTTATAAGATGTTAATTTTTCATTACAACCATTCACTTTTTAATGGATAAATATGAGTATGTTTAAGTCAATTTGTTGTTAGAATTATTTGTTCAAATGTACAATTTGCTGTTTTAAAACATTATTTGTCAATATTTCGAAAGCTGCCTGGCAACTCGCTAATATCTTTTTAACGATAATTTTACGAAGATAGAAATATATAAAGTTCATACAAACACGTGAAACAGTCCAAAGTTAAACATTACTGACAAACGTACATGTATATACATAAATTCTCCGTCTTGTCTAGCTGGAACAAACAGTCTTATCGGATATAAATGTCAAACAAATGCTTGTTTCAGAAAATGTACGGGTTGTGAACAACGATGTGTGTGTGTTTGACATTGATGGATATTCCCCTGGATTCTCTGGAGTCTAGATGAATGCACGTAAGCTACTTATGAGCTACATAGTTATTATCTTTACGTACAAACATTTTTTTCAAGTTAAAGTCTTGTACAAGGATCATCCTTTTCAGCCAGTAACATGCTTGTGGATAAACATAATGCAGGCATCTAATAAATACACACTCCTGCATTGAGGATAGTTTTACTGAATAAACTCATAAATCTGATATCAAGTTATTATATCATGCATGTAGAAGATTGAGCACTTTTTATGTTCACAAAGTGAATATTTCGTGTGTTTATACAGGTAATGATATAATACAAATTAGTAAATATACTCTTATATCTGGGGTACCAATCACTTTACAGTAGGATACACACTTTGGTTCACATATGTGGATAATCATGAAACTTGTAAAATATGTTTAAAGTTTATGTGCCCAATCTGTACTCAATGTAGAACTTATCTATATAATATGTTATCTTCTTGATCTACATTACGACTTCCACATCTCTCACTGGGTCGGCCTGGGGTGCTATTTTTTGCAAATTTTCTAATCGATATAGCCTTTTAATATATAGTATACGCCAGCGTCTGGTTTGAATCAGAACTCTGTCGAGTAAACATACATCTCTCATGCCAGCATTCTTTCTTTACCTGTACATACGTTATTACATGCCTATTGACAATCCTTGTGCAAATTTATGAATCTGGTGATCCTAAATGTGAGTTATTTGCGATGCTCATAGTGAGTCATTAAAACGCCAACATCATGTTGGCAATGTGAATAAAGTCATGGCATACAGTTGGTAACATGCATCTGCATATACATGTACTGCAGAATTTAGCTAAAATTAAAACAAGTATTGTTTAATTCAAAACAATCTATGCATCCATTAAAATGTGTGGCTTTAGTCGTGATTTATAGATAGAGATTTTGACCACACAAGATATGAACAACAGCAAATAAGTCACAATACATTTAATGCTTCAGCCATTATAATGGATATTCTGTAGATATTATACCAATTGTAGTTTTCAACACAACATTAATAATTAATCGATGCTTGTGATAAACTTGGATGATACTTAGATAAAAAAAGGTTAAGCCAATTTAATTGGATTGTGTCAACATAATCCTTGCTTTCAGAATTAGCATTAATTAGTGTTAATGTATAAATATAATTTTAATTGTGTTGAAACGTTTGAACAACAGCGAAAGGGAAGTTGTGCATTAGATACTTTAAAACTGTACAAATAGCTACGTTGCATTTGTTTAAAGACTGGATTTAGATCAACGGGAATCTTAAACCTATTAAAGAAATGTCTTGGATATGCTTAAGGTATTTACTTTAAACACAGTTGAGAAAAATCACATGGTCTAAAGTTGTGTATTCACTGTTTTTGATACAATTAAAACGAAAGCGCACCATTTTGAACGGTAATTGGTAACCTGTTTTATAAAACAAAATTATTTTATAAGTTTATCATATTCATATATAATGTAGTCCAGAGCGCCATTTATACATGGTAGACTTTTGTTCAATTTGCATTTGTTTCAAGTTCAACTATATAAGTAGAATACCATTGGTTATTGCTTCCCAAGATTTTGTAGTACAGGATATCCGAGGATTAATATTTTCACATCGATAAAAGGAAGAGTCTATTGCGAAAAAGAACTCAACTGTCTTCTTGCATTTTCGACATTCACCAAAAACGGACTTTCATTAGCTTTGAGCATCATTACTTTTATACAAAGACTATACAAACAAAAATAATATTATACCGCCTCACTCATATGAAAAATAATATTTGAAATACTTAGATTTTAAAAACACAAACCTTTCTCTTCAAAGTCAATATAGTACTCGCAACGCTTTGAATATTTTTCACAGTGTTTATTGACACACCAAATAACTCTGTTACTTGGTTGGTTGTCAAAGTACCATATTACAATTAGCAGCAGTTAATCATGGGCCACTGCCATATTTTGCACAGTGCTACTCTTTTACTAACTGTGACCCAATACTGTGGAACAACAAATACAATATATCGGAATAATGAACTCGAGAAAAATTATAATGGTATGAATTCTTATTGAAGACATGGCGATAATAAAACGAAGGCTTCTCGCGAAGTGCGCAAGAGTATCAATTTAAAACGAACACACATAATGTTATTCATTTATACTTTATTGTATTGCAATATTCATAACCTATCACACCGACAGTACACTGGTAACAATATGATTTGATTTTGTTACTCGGTAGCTTTTATGCATCATTTGCTTCAACTTTGATTAAATTCGACTGATTTAATTGGCAAGCGCTTGAAATTATCGTTTCCTGTAATGGTAACTTTTCTTGCCTTAATTTATTTATTTTTAGTATAAAGTGTAAATATTATATACAACTTCTACATATATTAAATATCAACTATATCTATGTGATCACTATGTCATGTGACTGACAGAAGATGTACGTTGTACCATGTCCGACAAGTTTCAAAATGGTTAGATCAAATACTAATATTTATTTATTAATTATTAGTTAATAATAGACCTTTATTTTCAATGACCATTGATGGTAAACCTGCTAATATTAAAAAAAACGCGTGTTTGTTACTTATTTATTAAAAAAGTAAAATGAAGAAACGATTTTTATGCAGATAAAATATTTGATACAGTCATACTATAAAGATATTCAGATAAACTTAAGTATAAGGTTATACATTAGTATGGTTATGATTAATAGAAATGATTAATAACGCATTAATTCATTATGATTAAAAACAAATAATAATAATACAAACATAATACAAATTACTACGTATGGAAAAGTAATTTAGGCATAATAATAATAATAGCCTTACTATCAGTATTTTGAAGGTTGGTATGTTTAACACCTAGCTAGAGAAAGTGCAATCGACTACTGAAAGTGCAATCGACTACTGACTAATCTTCCGCGTTGACAGCATACTAATAAGGCTAAAGAAGCAAAATAATAGTTATATATCATTAAACAAGTATTACATTGTTACAAAATACCCACTATAACACGTCAATTCATTACATACTAAAAAACAACGTTTCAATGTGTGCGTACTCAACTTGACCACAAAGAGTCCGATGGAGTCATGGTATGCCTGGATGAAAGTTACGGTTATACATTTGAGATGCATGTGCGTAAAGTCATCCCAGATTAGCCTGTGCAGTCCGCACAGGCTAATCAGGGGCGACACTTTCCGCCTAAACTTGATTTTCGGTAAGGAGGGACTTCATTCAAACTAAAATTACCATAAAAGCGGAAAGTGTCGTCCCTGATTAGCCCGCGCGGACTGCACAGGCTAATCTGGGACGACACTTTACGCACATGCATTAAACCCAGTTTTCTCAGAACGCGACTCATTAGTTAACAACCACGTTGAGTTAAAGACCTATGTATCTTATGGTAACTATAGGCGCTAAGATAGCGTAAAGGTAGTGGGTCCAGGAATGCAAGCAATACAGGGTCACCCTTACAAAAAAAAACTTCCTATAAAAATGTGCTTTGAATTCAACTTGTCATTTATCGGTTCACTTCTTATGTTTCATAATGAAATTTAATATCATTTTAGCACAGCACTATTTTGAGTTGTGTCTATAAACATTCACCATACATATAACCCATTTATGCCTATGGGGACTCTCCCATCCTTCTAAATTAGATCAATTTATATCCAAAATTAGGGATGTCAAGTATATTTATTTCTATATTAAGAATATTCCATACAGAAATTCCTTTAAGCAAACAGCGCAGACCCTGATGAGACGCCGCATTATGCGGCGTCTCATCTGGGTCTACGCTGTTTGCCAAGGCCTTTTTTCTAGTCGCTAGGCATAAATGGGTTAATAGTTCATGTGTATACCAAGTTGTATTATAATGTCCTATGCTACTTTCCTTGCACTTCTTCGTGTCATTTATTTTTAGTAACAATCATCTGACATTTGACATCGGTATTGAATGTTCATTCTTAATCATCTTATCTCTTTTAATTTGAGTAAAGGTCCATGATCAAATAATATGTGTTTGTTAAGTTACGGGATTGACAGACAAAATGAACAATTAGCCATTTGGGTATATCATGTTTAATGAGTGCGTCTGATTTTTTTTACTATTTTCAATAATAACTTTTTTCCAAGTTTGAATAATAGTACTCATCCTTTTACTTCTGATGAGCATACATACGTATAGCCTATTCCATACAAGAATCTTCAGTACTTTCCATACACCGAAGGAACCAGATTTATTGTATATACATAGTTAATTATTTCTGTGTTTGCGGACAGACGGACATACGAATGGATAAAAAAGAAGTCGGAATTGACTGACGGACATCTAGGAAACATGAAGCTGACTGTGTACACGACGGTTCGTAAAAATAAATTATGCAATTTATGTTTTAGTTATTACAAATTAAGATTGTGTTTGTTTTTTTAGAAATAGTTACAATACGTTTCCCTTGTGGTGAATAAAGCCGACGTATATAATTCTCAAATCGCACTTTATGATTACAACAAGTTTCATGTAGGTGTCTTCCGGACTCTTAAGAAATCGTAGGAACACATTTTGCTTACTGACGAACGGACATACATAAATAAAAGGATGGAGGGTAAAAAGAAGTCCTCTCAGGGGAAACAGGTAAACGACTAAAAAGGGTTGTGGTTTAAGCATCAATATTTTAGGGATGAGATAGTCTTAGCTACAACGAGACGAAATCAATACATTTATAAACTATTACTAATCATGCTTCTATTAAATAATGAAGATTATGCTAATTATAATAAAAATAAAATAAATAATAATCACAAGGTAATAATAATTATAATGCAAAAAAAAATAATAATGGCGCATGTGAAGAAGGCTCAACAATTTTGCAAAACTGGACATTTAATGTTAGTTTAGCATATGAAGAGAAACGATAGCACCACAAATATATAACCAAACATTGGGGTCAGTGCACATAGTCCATTATGAAGTGTTTCACATTTAAGATCTTTAATAAACGACATCCGCTGCGCTGCATAGTTTTGTTTGATAGACTTTTCTGTGAAAGGCAAATTAAGATCCAAGTAAAATCCCGAAGTTGGCTCATACTGCGGCCAAACTGGCAGTGCCTGCTGCTCCGAAATGTTCATACTGTTGGGGTTCCTTCAAACAGACAATATAAACAGCATACACATTTTCGAGAAAAATGCAAGTTGTATATCATTCTTATTTAACACAGTTTAATACGGTACAATTTCATATAACACATACGCGCATTACAACATAAATTTCAGTAGCAAAGATTCAGATATGTTTTGATAACCGCTGAGGCAAATTTTATTTGCATTATTTGCATTTTTTCAAAATTTTGAAATCTGTGTTTGTTATATTGCATCCGATAAAGCTTGAAGTACCGGGGATAATTATTCGGCACATATCTACAAAGATTACACACGATCATAAGAATTGGACACTCTGCCCCTGTGTCGCTTACATGATTTGCACCAAAGAACGTTGAGATCCAGAACACTGTAGCAATTAAAAATATTTAATCTTTAAAATCCGGACCATGCAAAGGAACTTTTTTTTCAACTTGAACGTGTCATTTCGATGAAAAGGTACATTATAGAAAGACATAAATCAATTTCCATTACTAAAGTCATACGAGTAGCTCCCGGTCAAATATTCTTATTTCAGAAAAGTGAATGTATATACTATATATATATACAAGCAATAGGTTCAGTGTTTTCAAACGACACTCTTCATAGATTGTTTAAGCTGAATTAATTAACATTGTAAACATCCATTATTGACTAAATATTTTCCAAACACTTCATGTGCAAAACATGATACAAACACTTTTACCTAGAAATATAACTGCATAATGCGTTTGAAACGTTTAAATTGTATTCGTTGTTAAGTAAAGGAAAAAGGAATTTCTAATTATTTCCTTATCACATATTTAAACACTTAGTTCGCGTATTTACTTCTATGTTTTCACCATCATAAATTGTAAACATTATAAAACATACTTTTTTGCCAAGACAAAAATCGTTACATCAATGTTCAATTAGACTAAACACAACTGCTCATTGCGCATGCGTCGGAAAGATGAACGCTGGACGTTGACTGACCAAGATAGGCCGCTATTGAGCACGTGTTAAGGGGAGCAGAAAGCATCGAAACATTCATCAAATAACGTCAATGTTGAAACGCAAAATTACCTACCCATATTTAGCAAAGTTGGTCCACAGTTGCATCATTATTTTGGACATTTCAATGTCTCCATGTGACGGTAGAAGAGGATTATCTGAATTATAGTCACTGGTATATTTGGTCTTTATGTATTCACTGAACCCAAATATAAATGGCAATTCGTACGCATGTGAGACCCCTTGCAACCAGCTAAGATTACTTGTAAATGAAGGTATGTAGTCAAATACATAGACATAACTGTTACCGGATAGAACTATGGTCTTATTAGCGCTATGAGCAGATGATGCCATTAAAGCAGGAAATGCAAACGTTACGTCCGTACGAAACGCTATAACACTGGCGATCGGGACGATAGCGGTGAACGTATCTTTCAAATATTCCTGAACAACTGTCTTGATAACGGATTCTGAACATGTTTGTTTATAGATATATTGCATAGCTGTTGAAACATACATCTTAAAATCAGCCACTTCAAATGAAGTCCTGCTGTTTTGACCAATCAAATCATACGCGCCGTCTTTGCTCGTTATGCCGTTCATAAAATCAAGTTCTGAAAATAACGAAAACGCCTCATTTGTGTTGAGATTCGATTCATTGAACATTAACATCGGATTGTCGACGATAAAATCCCCGTCGATTGATGGGAAAAATTCGAATTCACGTTCGTCGAAATTTGCAGCTTTCTGTAATGCAAAAGTCTTTAACTGTCTCAGACAATCCATGACCGTTTCATAATCTTCGTCTGCACATCCGCTATGCTCTGCAATTCTTTTGAAATACAAGGCATGTTTCTTTTCCAAAGCCCATGGTGCGAAACAAGTTCCGCTCTGTGCGATAACTCTGTGAATAAGTCCCCTGTTTCCAGTGAACATTGCCTGAAATGTAACGGCCGCACCACCGGCTGAATTGCCAAACAACGTGACCCTCGTGTTATCTCCACCAAAGTACTTTATATATCTACTGACCCATTTAATCGCAAGATGCATATCCCACAGACCGTAGTTTCCATCATGTTTCCGACCCGACGACATGAATCCAAGGACGTCTAGGCGATAATTTATGGTGACCACGATGACGTCATTGAATGTACTGAGAACATCACCAGCGTAAACATCGGCGCCACCTACTCTGAAGCTACCACCGTGAATGTAGATCATGACTGGGAATCGGGCGTTACCAGCCACACCGTTTCCAGGGATGAAAATGTTCAAATACAGACAGTCCTCACTTTGATCGAATGCTGACATGTAATAAAACGTCTCTTGCGCTTGTATACAATGCGGACGATGGTATGTCGCATTGTATACCACATTTGCTTTGAACTCCGGTGGTTCTGGTCGACGAAACCTCAATTTACCGACTGGTGGTTTCGCATACGCTACGCCTTTGAACGCAGTATAATATTTGTGCGATTCATCGAAAGCTGTTGTTTCAGTACTGCCAATATATATTCCAATCGGCGTGTTCACTGACGATAGCATAACTTCGTTTTGGGATCGTACCACGGTATTTGTAAATACAAGTAAATTAAATATAAAAAAGCGAAAGAAATAAAATACGATTCCTTCGCCTGATTCCATGGTGTTGGATATTTGTGAAACTGTATGAAACCACAAGTAAAATGGTAAAACAGAAAAACAGACAATCTCGTTTCTCTTTCCTCGTTCCGCATATTCACGTAAAGAGCACAAGAAAATCAATTTGATAACATCGCCGTGTTTTCTGACAAACCGATGTAATCACTCAACTACGGTGTGCCGTTAGTGCCAATCATTTTCTTTAAGGCGTGTTCTAAATTTTGGTATAAATATATTGTTTCTATTGACGGAATCTCTTAATTTACGGACGTCGCTAAAACCAGTTCTATATAATAATTGCCAGACGTTTGAAAACCGCTTATTCTGAGAGTCCTATTCGTTAAAGAAATAAATCTGTGTTGCATATAGAAAACAATTAACGTTGGTATTACCCGTATTTACTACTTGATAATAAGCATGGGAACATATTATAGATAAGCGAAAACACATTAAGATATTAAAGTGGAATATTGTGAAATTTATATCGTAATCTCGTACGCTCACATCTTCTATTTGGCGTTCTAGTCCTCGATATATTATTGTCAAAAATACAAAACACGATGCGAAATTGCGAAATGAGCATTTCAATTTTGCACCGAAGTTTTTCTATATAGATTCGTTATCGGTAATGGTAATATGTTAAAAGGGTGTGAAAGTTGTTATCCTCCAGTTGCCTTACTTCGATAAAGACCTTATTCTGGTGATAGTGCATATTCGCTTAGAAATTTAGGTATTTAGAACGCTGATTGCGATTGATGATTTTCCATAACGATCGATATTTTAAACAATGTTCGTTTTCAGCAGCAGTTTTATTTCGGGAACGGGGGGGGGGGGTATTGAATTTATACGATTGTTTATTACTGGAAGTCTGAACAAGTCTCTTAAATACACGGTGTCATATAGAAACGAGATAATTATACATACCATTTGGATTAACCGATAACAAATAAGTCTGTTAAAATCTACACATATGAAAGTGGTCGGCAAAAGAGCATGTGTTAAAGCGAAATCGCTTCTCCATATCGTGTTATCTTTTGTGAAATCCAGATGGTTTCCATAGCCAAACCAAATTTGGAACAAATGGTACACCGTAGCACACTTGTTTTACATGCTTTAGTCTATTTTACCTAGGAAGTTATTAACTGTAGAACGTGAGCTATTTCCAGCAGCCTGTTGGATACTGTCCAGCTCCTTGGATACCGTTCAGCTGTTTATTTTTTTTCTTAACCTTTTAGCGGATTGCAACACATAATCTGAATTATACATGGATTACAGCTTAGTTATGCAAACCGCCAAAAGAGAATCATATAGCAGATAGTACAATTACAACAGTAAAACATTATTTATTTGTAACAAGCTGACAGAAACGAAAATGTAACGAATGCAGTTCACCTAAATTTAATACGTGACTGATCGACTGTATAAGATGAATGCAGTAGTTTAATAAAATAATATCAACATCATATATACTGAAATACACAACAAGTTATTGTTCTGTTCTTTGCTGTCAATATTGGGATTGATTATCTTCACAGCAGTTAAATTATTTGAAGGTGGAAACATTAAACTTTAGCATATGCATTTACCATTTAGGATTACGTATAAATAATGACATGAAACGTATGTCCCTAAATATAAAGGCGCTTGATATAAATAATTATATTATTATAGTTAAACGCACATGGACACTACAATCAATAATCTTATAAAGTGCCGCATGCATTTTACATTCCAACACAATGAAACCAAATTCGTATATACCGAACACTAACCGGATCGGATAAAATTCAAGGAGTTTTCGTTCTCTGATTGTTGAAGGCAAAGTACACAAAGCACATGTATGTATCAATCAGACGTATGACACAGTATCTTATAATAGTAATTAAGTTTATATATATCGTTATATATAATGCTTAAATATAAGTAAACACATCACGTCATTACTATTATAAGGTACTATGTCATAAGTCTGATTGATATATACGTGTGATTTTTTACTTTGTCTTATATAACTATATCGAAAACATTGTACATGTGATCATCATGGATTAGTACACTGCTTACTAGAGTGAAAATTTCAACATTATTTATAGTCAAATAAACTTCGCATATCGGTCTTTAGATTGATTCAAATTTAGCATATGCCGATGAGTATGTATAAACACAACAAATTACATGTATAGAGTGTACATTATTATTACAATTTATTTTATTTAAAACAATATTTGAAAATGCAAAACCACTTTACTTTTAATTGTAAAATAACCACGCGAAAAAAACAACATAATAATTATAATATGGTTTGTTGTTACGTGTAATTTTAAATTGACAGAACTTGGTCAGATTTTGTTTGAAAACCTCCAAGGCATGTTCAAATTTGATATTGACAGATGTTGGTCAGATTTTGTTCGAAACCCTCTATGGCACGTTTAAATTTCGGTCATGCTTAACTTATAATTAAATATGATACAAAACTTGTTATAATTTTACAAGCCTCAGTTATGACTCAATCTTGATGAAACAACGTCAAAATATTTGTCTTTACAATATCTAGGCCGAGTTCGAATTTGGGTATTTTGCGTTCAAAAACCAGGTCACAAATCTCAGAAAAACAGTATTTCCCGTTTAGCTGTAAACATTTGTGACTCGATCGTGTGGAAACTTGCTCATAGTATGTATTTTGACAGTTTCTCCAAAATTAGGCACAAAGTCCAAAATAAGAACAACCTTGCTGCCACTCAAGACGCCACACTGATGACTCAGTCTTGATGAAACTTAGTCATACTGTATATTTTGAATTATCTAGTCCGACTTCGAGTCTGAGTCATGTCGACAAGAATAATGTTATACAAAAACGTGTTACAACTTTTTAAGCTGCATGTATGACTCAATCTTGATAAATCTTATCCAGAATGTTTGTTATCACAATTTTGTCACCAGGTTCAATCTTGCCAATGTAAATGACTAAAGCTTGATGAATATCTTGACCATATCCAAGCCAACTTTGAATCTGTGTCAGGTGGGTCCAAAAATTAGTCCCGAGCCATAAGCCTCGATCTGTTACGTCACATAACACCAGAAAGGAATGTGTATTGTTTCAAGAAAGAAATGTAAAAGATTCTTAGTTCTTTTGTTCAAACATGAGTGTTACTTCTTAATTCAATATGGGCATCATTCTTGTCGAATGCAGATCACGAAACTATAAGGAAATTCCACACAATATTTTTAAGTTTTACTTGAATATCTTTAAAGAGATTGGATATTTTTGCACACTAATTAACATTAAAAATATTACAAAAATGACCTTATTGCTTCTACTACAATGACGTGACAGAGTAATTTACCATAATTAGTGTCTTGACCAACTAAATTAATGAGAGAATTAACAATAAATAAAGGTGTTTGCTTCCTTTCATAGATGATGTGGTACAAAAATACAAGAGCGTGAATATGCACTCAAAACCTTAGTGATTTTGTATTTGTACACTGCCATTATGTTATTTTGTGTTCATGTAAAAGTGTATTTGCTAGCAAATGTTATTGACTTTATTGTCTGTTTGTGCATATGTATTATTGGTTTTGTTTTCAGTTTTTATGTTCATTTTGTTAAACGTGTGAAAATAATAATTTTTACCACATAGTTTATAGTTTTGTTGAATCAATAGTATGTGTTATTCGAATGCATAACCATTAAAGATAAGCACGTATCTTCGTATTATTTTTCTTCTATGTTTGTGATGTAGCGAATTATGTTACACCCTTTGAATTTGATAATAAAAGTGCAAATAAATTCTATACAACACTGTTGGGCTTAGTATTTCCTTTCATGTTTCTGTCCGCAAACGAATACTTTAGCACAACACCATTTGCAATCACAATATTTAAGTGAAGTTTGGATATGATATCAAACTTAGAACGGATATCATGTTGGTGATTTTCTCGGCAACTGTGCATCTCATATTAGTTATGCATCTTGGTAATATTATATTTATACTATTGTGTGATAGGAACTTTTTCGTGACTTTTTTATAAAATGTTTTCGTGTTTATCATCATTTTTACTGTATTTGTTAAACGGAGTCTATTGATACATGGATAAAGTTTCATGATAAGGGATTAAACAAATGCATACACACATATTGTTGAAAGTAAAAATCAACATGAAGGTTGTATTTGTATACTATGCAGGTGATTATTTTATAAAAACTATCAAAACGTATGAACACAAACACATTTAAACTGCCAATAAAGTGCTTTGTTAAATAACAGCGTTTATTTCAACATATATGTCTTATTCCAACTGGCACTAGATGACTCTAAAGTCTAAATACATAATAAAGCCCATATAAACCACTGGTTATGCTTCAGCAAATTATCTTCATATTAGGATTAGTTTTTGTACCATTATTTACCTCTACAAATTGGCATATTAAAAAAGATAACTGTAAGCACTTTAATTAAAGACAAAAGCAATATACTTATTAACTGTTATTTGCATGTATCTCCCATTAATGATTAAATTAATTGCCATATTAAACTATGTACGTTGAGTTAAACTTAGTATTGACAATATTTCCATATGCCATATATCCACTTCATTTATAAATATTTTAAGTGATCATGATATATGTTTTTTTGTATGAGTCCTGGACGAATAGCACAAGTGATATTGATTTTAGTGGTTACTTGTCTTTTTAACTTTTTTTTAGAAAATTTCAGCATAGAAAATCTTGCAGAAATAGCGGTGGCATTGTTATTTATATTTAAGGAAAATTAGCTGATGGTGTTGTTATTGTAAAAAAGCATTATGATACAAGTGTCTGGTTAAAACTAGACCACACATTGTCAATACCTCCGATGATTTTTATATTTGTGCAGCGTATATCTTGGGCATGAATCTCCAGTATATAACACATTTAATGTGGATATTTTTGAAATTTAAGAAAATGACATCTCTTATTATTCTGAATTTGGTTAAGTTTTCGTTGCTAGGGATCTCAATAGTAGAGATGGTAATAAATGTGATTATATCGTACCTGAAAGAATTAATACTGTTTATGATGATGTAGATTACTACCCAGACAATGCCTCTGTTAGGGCCTCAGTAGATAGTTCATTGAATAGTCATAAATTTATGTCACTCCACATGTCAAGACGTATTGTTAATGGTAGAGTTGGAAATAGCTGTAATCTAACTTTTTATTCAAATAACGGTACTTTTGTCATAGATTATTTATTGGTAAATTAATACAGCTTTACAAGTATTTCAGATTTTACCGTGCATTATTTTAACGTATTTAATGATCACGCCCCATTACAATTTTCATTATTATGTAATAACACATCGTCTGAGTGTTAGTCTTACACCGATGTTAAATATATGTGGAACGATGCGTTCGTTCAGGAATTATTTGTAAGCTACCTGTATTTAATTTAAGAAATAATAAGATGCGTAGGGATTAAATCACGAGTGCGAAGCACGAGTGATTTGAAATCACGCTTCTAAACTTCCGGCCGTGGGTTATTGGGCAACAAACAATTAACATACACGAATTATTTCGATTCTTACACGGTTTTTTCTAACGATTTATATACAATGTATCTTATTTTTCTTGTGTACTATTTTATGTGAAGTTCCGCCCATAAAATTAAGTTTCGGCTGTTCTGTCGATCAGATCTCCGCCCTCAATAACAGCCCAACTGACTTTCATTCATAAAATACCGGATTGTTATGCTGGTGGGAAATGTATCGGTATGTTTTGTTTAGTTACAGCGCGTTCTTTCAGTGTATAAGCTCCGCCCATAATTATTGCTTTTCTTCTTTTTTTATATGAAATTTGGCACGTGCCGTAATAGAATATATTGTAGACAATATTGATTGTTCAAGTAGAACGTCAATTACTGGCATGTAGAATAGTTTTACTGAAACCATCCGAAGTGTTGCTGACCCGTTATTCTCTTAAACATGTGTTCACAAACAAATCCTAGTTTCCGTGTAAATAGCTGTGTAAAGAATGCTGATTGGTTTGATCAAGCCTGCTGCTATCGGCAAAAAATGTTGGAGTTTGAAAATGTTATAAAACACAAACCATGAGATTTTTGGCATATTTTCAAATAAAAAAATAATTCCATAAAAAATTAAATATCCTTAGAAGAATGTACACCATTTAACGAAATGCTTAGTAACAATGATTCTGATTTTTGTAATTATGAAGCAGAAGGTTTTTGTTTAAATAATAATTTTAACATAGAAAATTAGGTATTCCCAGAACTTCACGTACCTTTATCCGTTAAGGAAGTTAACAATGCAATAAAACATTTAAAAAGAAATCAATCGACAGGTAGTGATTGTATTTTGAATTAATATTTTTTTGAATGCAGTGATATATTGTCAGCAAATTTGTGCGATGTTTTAACGGTATTCGTGTATCGGGCTTCTTTCCCGATAAATGGACAGAATGTGTTATATTCCCTTTGCATAAAAAGGTGGTGTTAATGATATAAATAATTATAGATGGATTACTTTAGTAAGTTTTTTTTCAAAAGTATTTACTAAGATCCTAAACAAGCGCATTGATGCGTTTTGCAACGAAGACACTATTATGTTATATACGTCGATATGTTAAAATGTGTTGATAGTATATATCGCAATGCATTATGGTTGAACATGTTAAAGTCTGATATACATGGTTAAATGCTTAGAATAGTGAAGGATATGTATGCGAATGTTAAGTCGCGTGCTAAATCGTGTTCATCTTATTCAGATTATTTTAGTTATGCGGTTGGACTGAGAAAAGGTGAAGTAATGTCGCAGATTTTATTTTCTTTATTTAATGAAGACATTGAACTGTACATACAAGACAACATTAACTCTGGTTTGAGTAAAGATGATATTACGATGATTTTAATATTATTTGCTGATGACATGGCCATTTTAGGCAAGTCACCTGCTGAAGTAAAGTCACATTTAGATAGATTGCATTTATACTGTAATTCTTGGGGTTTAAATGTGAACACTGCTAAAACGAAAATTATGGTGTTTCGGAAGAGAAAAGGTTTAACACAAAATGAATCAAAGCGCTGAAGGCACTGAAGATGTTCGCTACTGCATAATTTAACACGCAATTCATTTTCAAAATCAATCGCAAGTTTGAAATGAACACACGCCATTCAACTTTATAAAGTGTGTGTCGTAGCGCACGGGTCGAGTTTTGTGTGCACTTTTTATCATCCTTATTATTTCATAGAAATAACTTAGACGAAATAAAAACAACATGCTTTTTGGACGTTCTGAAAGCATAGAAAGTATGATGAAAATGGTAATGAGAACTTAATATAAAGAAAATTTGCAGTCGCCATCATATTAAAGGAATAGTTTTTTCTAATATCAAATAACTATCTCACCAAGAAAATAAGTTCATAATGAAAGTTCCGTGTACAAAACTTTTGATTTTTGACACCATATACAAATTCAAAATATACAATAATCTTCGTATCTTGTATATGGAGGAAAACAAGTATATAAACATTGCTGTTTATGCTATACTTGTTACCCGAGAAGTTCACACGGTGTCAACAACGCTGACATAAACATAGGTATAGAGCACTAATGCGCTTTTAGGCATAGCTGTTTTACTCAGTTTTCATCTTAGTGACTTTTACATAACGCCAACAGACACGCATGAATATTTTCGAATATTTAATAAGCTGATTTGAGATACAACCTCTGAATTTTAGCTACATCACTGCGTATGTGCTCAATTCAAAGGACGTAGCACTGTTCAGTGTAAGGAATTCCGGACTACTCTCTGTATGGTCAAACGACACAAATTGTGGCCCTGTTACAATTGCGCGTTACAATCCATCTCGCAGAATTTCACTTTCGCCTCCAAGACGGGAAAACAATCATTAGCGAAATAGTATAGTGTCACGATAAGAGAAAATCGTTTTATTATCATACCACAATGTTTGCCCTACTTGGTCAGCACGTCTGGAAATCATTCCTTAATGTGTGTATAGGCTGCCATTATTAACAAGTTTGCTATTTTGGATTCAATTTTGTTATAAAAATGCATTGTTCTTAAATGTGGCATTTTCAATTCGCAATGAGATTTTTAATGACCCTCGTCATGCGAAAATGGGTCTTATTCCATATGCGCCCATCATATAAAAAGCCCACTCAGCTATCTATCCTTCTGGTATGGAGAAACATAACATATTGAGTGATTTTATAGCGTCGCCTATGGCCTGACTTCGCAAAAGCACATGTTGGGTTTAACAAACGCTTGCCGAAACGCATAAGACCCATTTTCGCATGACGGCGCTATTGACATGTGAGTTAAATGTGTCGAAAGAAAACTGCGTTTAAATCAAATAGCAACATACGATATATTTCGATAGTGAAGAAAGATACTCATAACAAGGCATATGAGGACACATATGAAGTGCTCTCCCGTAGTATATTTTTTATCTACTCACACTAATGTGTGGTTTGACAATGCTAACACTCATTTCATGCGGTGAATATGCAACTTACAAGTGAAAAACACAACACAATAGTTTAACTTTTGTTTAATTGTATTTATTTATTTAGAAAAGTTAATTGCAAACTTTATTTCAAAGTCAGCGTATACGCCGACTACATTTTTAAGCGTTAACTTTTTCCCGATTCTATTAATAGCCTCAATTTACGAATGACCTGTACTACGTCATTGAGGTGTATGTGAGAGCGTAACCTATTGCGTTGTTATCGCCCGTGGACTTTCCTTTTTTATCGACAGGCGCATCTATTAATAGCCTCATATTATGAATGGACTGAGCAAAAATACTACGTCATGAAGACGCTGCAGAAAGTGGACTATTTTATTCATTCATAAACAATCTCCTCCGCGACACGTACACTACGATCATTGTTTATTGATTCTTTTCTATAAAAGCACCGTTCGAAACTATTGCATTTAACACGATATTAATATCATGTTCTCATTTGTGAATGAATATAATTGGAGAACTCAAACCTCTTGCATAAATTATACAACTCTTTCTTGCGCGGATACGCGTAGTAAGCGGGTATTGGGCTCCTAGTAGCTAAGGCGTATCGACCTGAATTTTAGACTAACCACCTTAGACGGTTGCTAAGCGATCATCTAAAAATGGACATACAATGGTATTGATATAGAAGTTGTTGATGACTTCAACTATTTGGGCACAGTGCTAAACTAAATTGGAAGTTTTCAATTAAATCAAGAACATTTGGTTGGTAAAGACCTTAAAGCCATGAACGCATTATTGATAAAATGTCATGACTTCGATAATAAACCAAAAATATTATGCCAGTTGTTTGACTCCTTTGTGGGTTCCATATTAAATTATTCCGCAGAAGTATGTGGTTTTACTAAGTCATATAACATTTAACGCATTCATTTAAAATTTTGCAAACGATTGCTTCAGGTTTAAATTAATACATGTACTGTTGTTGTTTATGGAGAATTAGGTAGATGTCCATTGTATGTACACAGGTTTGTTAAAAGTATAAAATATTGGTTTAAAATTCTAACCAGTGAAAATATAATTATGCAAGTTGTTTACAAACAAGCTTCAAACAATTGTAATAAAGGTTTTACAAATTTGGCCACACATGTCAAAAACATGTTAAATTATTATGGCTTTTGTTATGTATTTGAAAATCTAAATGTTGTGCAAATAAATAGTTTTATTAGAGAGTTCACATGTAGAATTGTTGACAATTTTAAACTAGAGTGGTATGGTAAACTGAATAGCAGTCTTGTATAAGATATGTATAACGTTTTAAAAACCTCTTTTGAGTACGAAGAATATTAAGACTTAATTCATAGACGTCTGCGTTTATTTTTTGTAAGAATAAGATTCACCGCACGCCCTGGCAGATATGCCCAGGACAACATTCCACGAAATGAACTTTATTGTTTATGTTGTAATGACACTGATTAAGAAGACGAATATAATTTCATATGTATATGCTGATGTTATACTGATATCAGAAAACACTATATTAGCAGTACATTTTATATTAACCCATCTGTGTAAAAATACCACAAAATATTAGTTTCTTGTGATAGATTAGTAATTTCCAATATATGCAAATATATCAAAGAAGCTTTAGTATTAAGAAATACTATCATAAATAATACTGTTTAATAAATTTCACCACACCTTCGATTGAACTTACTCGTTCTTCCCAAAAATTATGTTTATCTGTATGTGTATTTGTATTGACTTTATGTTATATCATGTTATGTTATTATTCGCATTCACGTGACAGAAAATAATGTGTATTTTTAAGTATGGAGACGATGTTCTATTGTATAGGTCTGAATAAACTGTGTTTGTCTGTCCATAACAAAGGACCGGAATTGGCGGACTATTAATTTCTTCAAATAATCATGACAATTGCGTGATGCACTCTATTCGTTAACGAAATTTGTACATTTCTTGAAAATAATAAACTTTTTTCAGACATGAAAATTATCAGCGTTGGATTTAATAATATGTTCCATCAACAAGATGAATATCACTTATTTTGGTTGTTAAAAAACGATTAAATTATCGAATAAAAAAATACTCAAAAAATATATCAAACATTTTTTTTCTAATTCTTTACCTTTCCTATCACATATTTATCCAAGCTTAACCGCATGGATCAAGGGTTATCAATGATTACGAAAATAAAGAGAAAAAAGGTACATGTCTTATCGACCAACCAATCGCATATTGTCGCATCAAAGTCTGTGTTGATTTAATCCGAACAATTAAAAATCAAAAAATATTTTTCTTAATGTGGTCGAAGAGAATAAAATAGTCCTTCCCAATCTTTAGTTTTTCAGAAAGATGTGTCCTCGCGATAAAAAAAGGTTTGTGTTGTCAAAAGGCATATGGTCGATTCTAATTCTGAAAATTAGGGCGTACAAATATATAAGAAATTGCGATCTATAAAAAAAATGTTTAAAAAGAACGCACTACAATGATGCTATGAAATAATAATGTGTAAAATTAAACACGAGCAATAGCGATCTTACAAAACATTTGAGTGTTGCAAAGCAAGGGCAGAAGAAATCTAGCACACTACCGAGCAAAAACTGTTAAAATAAGAATCAAGTTGGAAGACTTTTAAACTTAGAACATGATATCATGACAGGGAACATGAACACACTTTTTTGTGAAATTGTAAAGCTGCTATGTGTGTATATTATATGTTTTATTATCCTCATTTTTGATGTTAAAACAGCACACACGACTTTTGTAAAGTAACATAAATGTTTGTCGATGTAATTGTCACTGTTTGTGCATGCATAATCGTTGCTCACAATCGTATGAAATGTTCGATATGTTTTATTTATTTACATGTTTTGTTTTATTATTCCTTTGGAACAGGACAGGAGCAAACACTTAAAACAGTTTATGGAAGAAGGCCACAATATGAAGATAATTACCATATATTCCATCTCTTAACCGTGCGGTTGCGTAGAAGACTATTTTGCTTATAAACTCTCCTTAAGTCATATGACCCCATGTGTGTGGTCAGTTTTGACTAAATTTCAGTACGTAAGTGTAAGCAAACTTTATAGATGCCAACTACAAGATGTTTACGAAACATTTATACCCCTGCCGTTTAAGTGAAAATAAATTGATTAATTAATGATTTTGGTGTGGTAACATTCTCTTACAGTAGTTACAATAATTTTGTATATTTTTCATTCTTCGAAGTAATGTATGTTGTGTAGCTACTTAAAGGTCATGCGGTTATTGGATATATAAGTTAATGACGATGAGCTGTATATGCATTAAACGAAAAAAAGTATTCTGTTCTTTTCTGTTCAATTAATTATTATATGGAAAAGGCAATTAACTTGTGTAATACTTATTAAAGGATAATATCAATTTAAAACAAACACACGCACACAAACAACTTCATTTCCAAACGAACAATGCATTCACATTGCAGTGGTTACGTTGAATGATATAGGTTGACTGTTTAAGAAATTTGTGTCAATATATATACCTGACACAGAAATGCCCCATAGACGCTATCAAGGTAGGGCCACTAAGTTCTTTTGGAAGACCGCTGGACTATAAATACGAGGATCGCATGGTTAGAGACCTGAACCGTTCGCATAACGTTTGTGGTGATGTGTCTTGAAATAATTTTACAGTCATTTAGCACATATCTTTGATAAAAATGCAGTTCTAAGTAAATTGTTTAAGCATTGTTTTAAAGACTGGTAAACGAGCTGAACTAGAAACATATTTGATAACTTAACTACGCAGGCTTTTGGATTGTATGGTAGTTGAAACGCTATGTCGGTAATACAGTTTTTATACACGTTTTCTTATTTTTTCGATTACGAATGAAGATAATTAATGAACGAACATATATTTTCAAATTGCCTTAAAGGCAGGAGTGTTAATTTCCTTTGAAAATTATTAGTAATGCCAAATTATAAACAAGTTCTACAAGGCCATTTGAAACAAAAGTATGCATTGTAGAAATATTTGAACCAAATAAATAAACTCAGAAAGTTAAGCTTTATTAATTTACACAACCGTGAATCAATACCCTGCCCAAAAGGACATGTATTTGCTAAACCGTTTCAATTATACTTAGTCTTGTATAAACTAACGTAATGCCGCGAAACATAATAAAACCGGTGTTACAGTAACGATTTGGTTTATGCCAGACCTTTACTACTGTATTTTAATGTAAAGATCGGAAACCAGAGTAGCCAATCGCAGTGTATCGTAACGCAAAGCTGTTTAGATGATGATTTAAACGGTTGAGCAATATCGGGAAATTGAAAGTGTAAATCCATATTTTGCATTAAGGAGCCTACCAGTAACAAACAATGAAGGACACGGTCATACTTGACATCAGTGGAACGATGTTCAGGATAAAAAAATAGATTGCAGAACATCTCAACCAGTCGTTTGGCGAACTTAAACCACCTGTGTGAGGAATACGACAGGAAATCGGGTGTTTATATTTTTGACAGGGATGCTGTCTCCTTCAGATACATACTAAATGCCTATATCAACGGGGGATTGCATGCGCCGAAAGACGTCTGCCCAAACCAGTTCAGAACAGAGCTCGACTTCTGGGATATTCCAATCAAGCTGTTGTCACTGTGTTGTTTGAAATACTTTTATGACGGACAGGAAGATATAGATACGTTACAAATATTGATCGAACGGAGTCACGAAACTCCTCTTGCTAAGATTTCTATGGTTACGGAACCATCTGCCAACAGTAGTTTCAAAGCATGGAACACTGCCACAGATAATGAAGTAAATTCAAATGATGCTTATACTAAAATGGCAAAAGAAAATAAGAAGAATGTCAATGGAAATGTTGGGACGACTAGGAAAGCTTCATCGGCACCATCATCACAATGGTTACTGCTAGAAGAATCAAATTCATCCACTGCTGCAAAGATTAGCAAAACATTTAATAGTTAACATTGACTTATTCAACCTACGGCATAATTATCACAAAATAACAACTAAGTAGTCAGTGGAGGGGGTATAAGGAAGCCTTTATAAATGCCTTGCATGTATCCTCTATATATCGCACTACAGGAATTGTTACATTTTATTAGAAAGCTTTCTGAAAAATACTTAAAAACATTTTTTACATATACTTTTTGTGCATAGCAAAATATATCTGCGATGATAAATTTCAATAGGCAGTGTTATAGATAATTGTGTGGTAGAATTGTTTTAGGGATTGATTTATCACACACTCAGTTAGACTCGATATGTAATGGGCATTGCATCTTACAGTTTGTTGTATTGTGTTCAGACCAAATATTTACCATAAAAAAATAAACGGGATGATATGATTTAATAACGTATAAATCGGGTAATAGTATTTGTTGTGTTTGAAAAATTTCATTCATTCTGTTCTGTGCAATGCGAGTTTTTGTTTGTTTAAATTTGATAATTATATTTTGTTCAAGGTGTTCAATATATTTCATTTAAAATATAACGTTTTAATGATTTATTGGCAATATTAACACAATTAAGCTCTTTCTAAAATAAAAAAATAGAAACTAGTAAAAAAAATGTTCTTATTATTTTAGGTTTGGTGTTTCATCTATTTGGCTGTTGTGGTGGTCAGTGTCATAGTTCTCACCATTTGGACGCAGGTTGGTGTTAGAGTTGACCTCTACATTGAGCCAAATACCAACGCTGTACAGAATTACACATACTTCAACATGCCTAGTCAAATGAAAACATACTTGGAGCATAAATATTCCCCGATACTTCTCTTACTGGGTCTAACCGACCCCTACCCAGCCTTTCTCGCAGCCGACTCATTCTGCATGTCTGTTTTCACTGTGAAGCTGATTGTGCATTTTTGTGCCTGTCCCAGTAAAAGTCAGTACTTGAGGAGCAAGTTTAACGTAGCAAAAATACTTCTCTGCATCTGTATGATCACTGCTTCGGGACTCGAGATGAATAAATCACATATACTTGGAAATAACAAAATGTTGAAATTTGTCCTCATCATGAAAAGTATCAGTGTTTTCAGACTGATATTCATATTTCGCTTGCGAAAATTGTACAAAGACATCGATCTCCTTCTTTTGGCGATCAGCCACAGTTTCTCGCAGCTTGTACTGCTGCTGTTCAGTTTCTCCATCCTCGTGATCGTCTATGGAACAATCATGTTCTCCACTGAATTAGAGACTGACACGTTCAAAAACCCACTGTACGCCATGTGGTGGGCCCTCGTCACCATGACGACAGTGGGTTACGGTGACTTTTATCCTACGACAACGCTGAGCTACTTTGTTGGTGGTGTCTGCTCGGTGAATGGACTGATAGTCATTGCACTTCCCATAGCTGCCATCGCTTCAAACTTCTCCTTGTTCTATTCGAGAAATGGCTTTTTAACAAAACATATGAATGCTGTAAAGCAAGGTTG
Source organism: Dreissena polymorpha (assembly GCF_020536995.1). NCBI lineage: Eukaryota > Metazoa > Mollusca > Bivalvia > Myida > Dreissenidae > Dreissena > Dreissena polymorpha. Next base: position 6,859,424 of record NC_068356.1, read on the forward strand.
TGAGAAATCAAACACGAGAAATGGCGATATGACGGAGCATTTGAATGTTCTGAAGATAAAACACGAGAAATCAAACATGAGTGATCTAACTAAACATTTGAATGGCGTGAAGCAAGAAAGTTAGAAATCAAACACGAGAATTGACGATCAAACAAAACATTTGAAATCTGTGAAGCAAAGGCGTGAGCAATCAAACACTAAACTAACAAAACACGTGAATGCTGTGAAACCTGTACACGAGAAATCAAACACGAAAAATGGTGATGTTATAAAACATTTAAATGCTTTAAAGCTATAACAGGAAAAATCAAACACGAGCAACGGCGATTAAAAAAACATTTAATGCTGTAAAACAATTACGGGAGGATTCAAGTACGAGAATTGGCGAGTTAACAAAACATTTGACTGATGCGAAGCAATGATTGGATAAATCAAACCCGAGCCTCAAGGACGAGAAATGGCGATCTAACAAAACATTTGAATGGAATGAAGCAAGCACAATGATGCTATGAAATAAAATTGTGAGATATTAAACACAAACACAAGCTATCTTGCATAACATTTGAATGTTGTGAAGCAATGACAGAAGAAATCTAACACACTACCGAGCTAAGACTGTTTAAATAACATGGAGGTGGAAGACCTTTAAACTTGGAACACACACTTTTTGTAAAATTGTAAAGCTGATTTGTGTGTATTAAATACTGCCTTTGGAGTACAATGGGTTTTCTTATCCTCATTTGTTTGCTAAATTGTTAATTTACAGCATATAGGACATTTTAAAAGTAACATTAATGTTTGTCGATGTAATCGTTCACTGTTTGTGTATGTAAAATCGTTGCTCTCAGTCGTATGAAATTTTCAATATATATTACTAATTAATTGTTTTTATTTCTTTGATATTTCAAGAATTAAATATAATTAAAGTTTTACGAAAATATAAATTATTCATTACCTAACAATTCACTACTGAAGCACAATTCTTTGACATTATATAATTATTTTCTATACGATATCATCAGCGAAAAATGTTTGCATTAACCATAATATTTACAATACAATAGGATGCTGTTGCACCCAATAATATGCCGTTCATCTAAATATTTTATACGGTGATTTTGTTGTTACTATTGTTTCTTATGGTTTGTTAAGCAAGTATGAGATTTTTTCCACTGTCTGAAACACGTTTACTTATTCAAGTATGTATATTTGCTTAAACAATTGACGGCTTGCTATTGTTCAAGTAGTGTGCATATAACAATATCATTTTTGTTCGCTAAATGGACAATTTTTATCTACTATATTATAGACAGTTTGAATATTGAGGCACCTGTGTCATATAAATAAATATCTTGGTATATGATAAGCCGAATCTTTTGACATGTGGACAGGAGAAAACACTTAAAAACGTTTGTGGAAGAAGGCCATACTGTGAAGATAATTACCATATATTCCATCTCTTAACCGTGTGGTTGCGTAGAAGACTATTGATTTTGCTTATAAAATCTCATCAAATCATATGACCCAATGTGTGAGGTCAGTTTTGCCTAAGTTTCAAAACTTAAGTGTCAGTTCTTGATCAAACTTTATAGATGGCAACTATAAGATGTTTACGAAACATTAATACCTCTGCCGGTTCAGAGAAAATACATTTATTAGTACATTATTTTGGTGTGATAATATTCTATAAAAATATGTTACAAACATTTTGCACATTTATTTTTCATTCTTTGAAATTATGTATGTTATGTAGCTACTTTAAACTCATATTGTTGTGGTATATAGATGTTCATGACGATGAGCCCTATATGCTTAAAACACAATAGACTATGAATTATAATATGGAAAAGGCAAATGAACGTATGTAATATTTAGAGCGCGTTAGTGATTGCAATTCGTTCAGATTTCTCTGTTTGGAATTAGTTCAAACATAATTGTGAACAGTGTCATTTTACACATAAAATATTAAACACTTACGCATGCCATAGTTGTTCAAAGAGAAAAATGAAGTTTCAATGAATGCCAATTCGATCCTATCCCCATATGATATGCAGATTCGAGGAACAATTGCCCTTTTTAAATATTTATAATGATCTTGGCAAGTTATTATCTCACAATTAGTTTTGAACTCGGCTTGAAGGCAAACATTGAATTTCCGCCTTAACTCAAACTAGCTGTTCTACTGGAGCTTATTGATCTCACAACATTATATGTTTCAACAGCACATTACTTAATCAAACATTAAGTTTGATAAATGTTAACTCCAGTAATGTGAAATCTTACCATCGTGAATAGTATTATAATGTGTGTTTACTTCATATCGACTTTTTTATTGATCTTAGGACAGCGGTTTTAGCCTGTGGCAGAAGGACGAATGCTGATACGACGGCTTGAAGCCCAATAATATCACCAATATGAATTTTATCAATAGTTTGCAGAATATTTCAGAGTTAAAAACATTCAAACTTTATTTTAATGTAATTAAACATATTTTAAATGGTTTACAGCTGTAGAATATTCGACCGACATTGTTTCAACACAATCAATTTATTGAAGGAACCTGATGGTCATATTAAGGATCGAGGTAGTAAGGTCCGGGGGAGAGTTTATGATACCGCTGAATGTGTAAAAAAATCTATTCGAGCTCTTTTTGATAATCCAGTGTTTCGTTAGAAGTGCATTTCAGTACAGTGCTTTATTGTATAAAGTTGATACACTTTGTGATATGTTTCTTATTTTTCTTGTGCTTGCAGGACCTTGTTTGTGTTTAGTCTTTTTTTCTCTTTGTGTTTATCGTAAAAGCCTTCTAATGTACAAACATCTATAACATCATCAATACTAAATATAGGTCTAAAGTTAGGCGGAAAGGTATCAAATAACATTGCTATAATGTGCAAGATAATGATGCATTTGAATATTTTAGAGATGTATTTTTTTATTATCTCAGAAGTCAAAGACATTCTATTACAGCTTTTCATGTGCTTAATCATTTGAGATGTATATGCGTGTATCTCCAAATATACATCTCCAGATGCGTGAAGTATTGTCCCCAATTGGCCTTTGCAATCAGTACAGGCTTATCTATGCAGACATTGGCCGCCTAGAATTGCCGCCTATAATTGCTATTCGTTACGAAGAGACTTTCTATAAATGCGAAATTACATAAAGCGCGGCTCGTTCATTATTCACAAAATTATTGTACACAATATCACTTATAGATCATGTTTGATACAAAAGTAGTTGCCAACATGTCTTCTTTTGTGTTTTTACTTTGACTTTAGAGTGTGCTGCTCCTGAGCACTCAGATTTCCAAATTTGATGTGCGCACAAAGGGGTTCTTTGTAATTTATAAGATCATGTATCCAGTAATGTATGCATACCAATGTCTGGATCTTTAAGATAATAAATAATTGTTCTAAATTTCATGAGTAATCATCAAATTATGACAGACAATTGCGGTTGTAAATTGTATAGCTATTGTATACATATTACTATCAAATGTATTTTATAATTATTATCTACGTCAAAACATGTTCAATATGTGGATAGTTTGTTGCTGTTGTCTGTTGTTGTTGTTGTTTTTTTCAATAAAAAAAATCAGTTTTGCTCATATACGTAATTGATGTTTATGGCTAATAAAAAATCACGTACAACAATGATATCCAAAATATTTATGAGGCCTAACTATGTTATCGTACATGCTATCAAAATGAAATGAACAGCATTAATAGTCTTATTTAAACAATCTAACAACGATATATAACAATTAAGTATTGCTTTTAAGCGAATGTATAACTTTTTGGAAAATATAGTAAACATCGTTGAATAAAAAAATAAAATCATTGTTAATTATTATTGTACCAAAAAAGTAGACTTTTATTCCATTGTAAATAATTTCTGTACAGGAAACAATTCCTTCGTGTACACAAACGTGAGTCCGTCCAGATTCATTCATACGACACATAGATAAAATGTTTGTCCTACAATTAATACGAGTAAACGCATCAGTATCGGCGTAAACAAGACGTTATTTATAGGAACGTCAATATTAAGTTTCGTTATCTTAATCCAAGTGTTATGGAATAAACAAGTAATGTAATACAAAACTATATTTAAAACCTCAATATGGTACCATCAATCAAAAATTGTTTACCTAAGTAAAATTCATAACGAACAAGTTATAAAAAAGTTATTGTAATTTAACATTCTATGACCTAGTTTCACGTAAGAGAAAATATAAATCCCGTAATAATCTTGGTTTAGTTGCCTAGTATAGTTTTCGAATTATTTTTTTTTTTGGGGGGGGGGAGGGGGGTCGCTTATAAAGTTATTATTTATTGACCACTCGATAAAGGATTATAACAACATATTAAGAAAACAGATTATTTTATATGAAACACATAGTGGTTTATTAGTGGACAGAAACTTATCACGTAAATGCAAACCTACTAATGGTGAAATAATTATATTATGTATCAAAGAAAAGAATGGGACTTAAGAAAATCCCCACAATAGTACACAAAAACATTTATTTATGCTACATTAATAGATAATTTATTAATTTGATCAAATAATCCTCGCTTATATTCATGTTTTATATTTTATTCTACGATTGCGAAAATAGAGAGGCTGACATTCAAATCGTTCAACAATGAATATAAATAAATCGTGCAGTTAGTTGCAACTAACAATAACACAAAAAATCGTTGTATAAAAGTAATCTTACATCTGTAATGAAGATAATATATATCAAATGCAAAGTACATGATTCAATATGGAAAAGTACTGCCCATAGATAATTGAGTAATAATTTACCTAAAGAAAAAACTATGGTTAGAACAAACGAATGCTTCCTGAAGACAAACATTAATGTACTGATTTTTCTACGAAATGTTTGACCATATAAAACGGAAAAACATGGAACATCTTTGATACTTTCTCTTTACGAAAACGCGTGTATTGTCATACTAACTTTGTATGGTTATCGTCAGGTTTTTTTTACATTTGTTATATGTACGATTCGATCGTCAGTTTGGCAAATAAAACATATATGTATGTGCACGCTCATCAATTATGGAATATATCCGAATCTCATTGAATAATTACTTGTCCAGACTTGTTGAGTAATCCGTTATCATACATCGTCTTCTAAATGCATTCGTACAACTCGTTCAGAATAGTTTTATTTGAGATTGCCGCCCATGTCTGGCTAATAGTTTCTGCCGCTCTAGGACTCAACCTTAACGAGACAAGAACTATGACACAATTAGTCGGATGGGCAATACGTAGGATTTAATCATGTGTGTCGAATACTCTCGAGTGTAAATGAACATTATTCTCCATATACATTAGCACTGAAATGTTGCTTAATGCTTAATTACAGTCGACTGAATGTGATTTACATGCAGACAAAGTTTATATAATAATTACTTTAATTGATCATATAGTGTGTAGCATAAATGTCATGTTACTAAATGCTTAATTATAAGTGAATTCAGGACAAAGCCTAGATTATAATTGTTAAGTTAAATTGACAATGACAAGAATATGTGTAGTATACATTAGTTCTTGCATACATCTTTTTCGGCAAAGATTGAAACAAAAACTATTGTGTTTCAAATGCCTGATCACTAGGTGATGTATCGTACATAGTATTAGCAGGTTTATCTGTTGCCTTAAGAAAGTCTACCAGATTGTAACTTACGTTATCTGGACGCAGACACACGCTGGTTTGGCATCTCACTGCTTAACTGGTTTTTCATCAGTCCCGGACCGCGCGAGGTCGGACAACGTCACCGCGGCAAACCATACTCGTTGGCGACTAGTCAGCAGTTTTATGGAGTAGAAATATAACGTTTTACATAACATAATTATATTTAATGCACAACTCATTCGTTTTGGATGGTAAACTGGTGTCGGGTCCGGATTTCATGTCCGAAGCATACCTTAAAAAAAATTATGGTAAAACTTTCAAACTGCACAGATTGATCGTATTTCGGGACAGAGGTTGACATAAAAGAAAAAACATTGATTCTATATAGTTACAAACACTGTTCACTAAGTATATATCTGTACTAAATATTTAAATAAAACATGGAAAGAGCAATTCCAAACAGTACACAATGTGTAGACTCTCTGTAAACCGGACGGTCTCGGGACCGGCCTGATCGTCCGGTTTTCAGAGAGTTCCGGTTTACCAAGAGTATGCATATTGCCGAAATAAACATGGTATGCATTGTGTACATAATCACATAAAAATAAAACAAACCATATACATTTACATGTACCATGTGATAACTGTACGCAGGTACTGATGATGTTAATTGCATTCTTAAAAATGTGTTTTTAATCGATTAAAAGCACAAAAAAATTCATACCGACTAGTTTTGATTAATCCCAAAGTGAGCGTGGTGCTTTATACATGTACGTACGTGGCATTTGTCATACAGGCGAATAACGACACAAATAAGATTGTTGTAGATACACGATGAGGTTTATCTTATCCTCTAACGTAAGCTCTACGCGTCTGCGTTTAGCTGGAGGCTGCGACATTTTAGATGCGTTCAAAATTAGTAAACGGCAATGAATGAATTTGCATACAGATGGATGGATATTTAACAGTCATATTTCTAACAGTTTATCTGACAAACAAACAAACAACCATTTCAGCGTTAAAAACATGGCTAAAAGATCTTTTAAAATACCCGAGAAGATCACAAGAAAGTGATCGTCGCAACGGCATGCATTAATTTTTTTATTAAATTGTTTATCATAGGCGATAATAAATAATTAATAAAACGATCGAGTCAATCACTTTTTGGTGTTACCGCACGTCTTTTATAGACATCTCATTTAGGGAAAGTGCAGTACACGAGAGTTATATCTCTTGCGTTCAATATGCTATATAGTTATTTCTCTCTTTTTATAATTTTTTTTTTTCCGTTGAATATCTTACAAACTCAAAGATAGTTAGATCCCAATGAAGTGCATTGCACAAATTCAATTTCTCCTGCTTTCATAATAAAATATTTTTGTGAAGGTCATGCTGAAAATGTAACTTTCGCATCTATCGAGTTTTCTTCGCTTCTGACAGCGGTGTGAGGACGGGGCCGTTTCAGGAACGTGAGTGACTGTTCTAATTTATTTTAAATAATTTCGTAAGAAAATATAGATAATTCAAGTGACTATACTACGACAACATCCTGATTACTGTATTTATAAGTTGTCTCCCTTTGTTCATGGTGCAATCATAGACATATAATTGGCAGACCGGGCGCGCTATGTCTCCTCTTTACCCTATGATAAGAATGTAAAAACGCATACGAATATTCGAATAACAGCGCATTCAAGTTGCGTGTTTTTGAAATATTAAGAACATGTAATTAATATGACGATGTGCCAAAAGGCAGCTTCGTTTGTCAAGTAAGAACACGGATGCAAACGAATAAAATAATGCATTTAACGAATGAGTAAAGCCCAAGAAAATTTATTTAATTTATTAATCGCATGCTAAATGCTATTTACTGAAATGTTTGACACTATTACAACGGTTGAATACAGAGAACACAAGAACAGTACATTTTAATATTCGAGTTCCTGCTTTAATTGTGTCACTATATTAAAAAAGAATCATAACCTGCAATTTGCCACAATGGGTTATGATTTTCCCGAACATTTCTTAAAACACCTGACAAAAGGATTGTTAATCCATTTAGCAAATACAATCACAAGTCATATGAAATCACAACACAAGTAACTTAGCTATGTGAAAAGGAATCTAAAAGATTTTAAATCACTTGATAAATTAAAGGCAAAAAAACTATTTAAAAATCACAAGCCCTTATAGAACTATGCCTCACACTAAATAATCTCTTAAACACCAAACTGAACAAAAGGAAAAGAGAACAACAAATTAATTATTCGATGGATGTTGTTTTTAAAATACATTTGCAGTCAAATTGACTCAGTATGATATATTTTAAGAGAAATATAGGTTGTTTTCAACAGTTTTCTCTTTAACTTACTAAATTTTTTATGTTATTACCTTATTTGTATTGTAAAAAGATAGGCTGAAATAGGCTTGTTGTTTAAATGCGAATAAAACAATAAAAACACCGGTGACCCATGATTTGTATTTTACATTTTTATTCACAATAGATGGTTCTAGCTTCATACAAAGAAAATATCAAATTCTAGATTAAAAAAAAAATCATTAAAACTGCAGCATACGTCCTTAAGCTGCGTGTATGACTCAATCTTGATAACTCTTATCCAGAATGTTTGTGATCACAATTTTGTCACAAGGTTAAATCTTGCCCATGTAAACGATTCAAGCTTGATTAATATCTTGACCATATCCAAGCCAACTTTGAATCTGGGTCAGGTGCGTCCAACAATACGATCAGAGCCATACTCCTCGGTCTGTTACGTCCCATAACATCAGAAAGGCACGTGCATTGTTTCAAGAAAGAAAATAAAAAGATTCTAGGTTCTTTCATTTAAACATGAGTGTTACTTCTTAATACAATATGGGCATCCTTCTGGTCGAATGCGGATCACGAAAATATAAGGAAGGTTCACACAATAATTTTAAGTTTACTTGAATATCTTAAAAGAGTTTTTTGCACAATATTTAACATAAAAAATATTACAAAAATGACCTTTTTGCTTCTACAACATTTGCGGGTCAAAGTAATTGACCATTATTAGTGTCTTCATAAAATGTTTCCCAAAGAAATTTCATGAGATAATTAACAATAAATAAAGGTTTTGCTTCCTTTCAAAGATAGTGTGGTACAAAAATAAAAGAGCGTGTATATGCACTCAAAACCTTGGTGAGTGTGTATTTGTACACTGCCATTATGTTATATTTTGTTTTTGTTCATGTAAAAGTGTAATAGCTAGCAAATGATCTTGACTTTAAAGTCATTTTGTGAATATGTATTATTGTTTTTGTTTTTCAGTTATTTTGTTCATTCTGTTAAACGTGTGAACAGACTTTTTACCGAAAAGTTTATAGTATTGTCGATTCAAAAGTATGTGTTATTCGAATGTATAACCTTTGAAGATATGCGCTGATCTTCGTAATTTTTTCTTCTATTTTTGTGATCTAGCGGAGTATATTTTACACCCTTTCAATTTGATAATGAAAGTGCAAATAAATTATATACAACACTGTTATGCTCAGTTTTTTTTTCATGTTTCTGTCAGCAAACGATTACTTTTAGCAAAACACCATTTACAATCACACTTTAAAGTGAAGTTTGGATATGGCATCAATCTAAGAACGGATATCATGTTGTTGATTTTCTCGACAGCAGTGCATCTCATATTTTGTATGCATCTTGGTTATATTATGTCTATAATATTGTGCAATTGGCACTTTTTCATGACTTTTGTTTTCATAAAATCGTGTTTGTCATCTTTTTTACTTTATTTGTTAGACTGAGTCTATTGATTGATACAGTTTCATGATACGGGATTTTTAAAAACGCATTAACACATATTGTTGAAAGTAAAATCAACTTAAAGGTTGTAGTTGTATATGCAGGAGGCTATTTTATATAACTTATTAAAACTTATGAACAAAAGCACAGCTAAATTGCACATAAAGTGTTGTTTTTAAATAACAGCGTTTATTCCAACACATATGTCTTATTCCAACTAGTAACAGATGACTCTTAAGTCTTAATACATAATATAGCCCATAGAAACCACTATGTACGCTTTAGCTAATTCTTCATTTAAGGATACATTTTGGTACCATTATTCACCTCTACAAATTGGCATATTAACAAAAATAACTGTAAGAATTTCAATTAAAGACAAAAACGGTATATTTATTAACTGTTTCTACATGTATCCCCCATTAATGATTGAATTAATTTCCATATTTAACTGTGTACTTTGAGTTACACTTAGTATTGACAGTATTTCCATAACAAAGGAAATGAATAGGCGGATCATTAATTTCTTCAAATAATCATGACAATTGCGTGGTTATGAAGTCTATTCGTTAACGAAATGTGTACATTTCTTGAAAATAATAAACTTTGTTCAGGCAAAACAAATATGTAGAGTTGGATTTCATAATATGTACCATCAACATGATGAATATCACTAATTTTGGGTTATTAAAAAACTATTAAATTATTAAATGAAAAATCCTCAAAAACATATCAAACACTTTACGCACATGCATTATGCTCAGTTTTCTCAGAACAAGATTCATGTGTTCAGACAACGTATGTTACTCATCTCTTCGTTTTTCAATATCCCCGTACAGTTAGACATGTGCCTACAGCCCGTGCTCGTGATCAGACGTAAATCCAACTTTAAACATAAAGTGGCGTTGGGTGGATAGCTATTATGTAAATTTACTATGAAAACAATATTAAATCACACAAGTTAACATAAGGGTATAACGCTAAAAATCAAGGGACAAGAGCCATTGATCTTGACCTACCTACAGTTTCAGTTTAATACCTCTAGTTTTCAATAAAGGCTCCGGAACATAAAATTGTGCGTGTATAGCCCCATAGTGAGATCTGTCTACGTTAAGTGCTCAAAGTTGATACCTCTTTTAGTTGTCAAGATATGCTCCCGGCAAAATTTAAGTACATAAATTAACACATGGAAATACTCCTAACATTTTAGATTAATAGTCATGGATCTCGTGTACTCCATATTACCTACATGATATTTACCTATTAAATAAGTTCAGGTTGGTACCTTTTCTAGACTTACGATGTATGTTATGGATAAAATTTAAGTACCGACATAAGCACAGGTCAGTTACTCTGAAAAGAAGAGAAAGACTTAATATTGTAAACTGCCCATTCTCTTAATAAAATCTTCCGACCAACTAAGTTTCATGTTGATACCTCTTTTACTTTTGAAGATATGCTCCGCAAAAAAGTACACACATTAAAAAAGGGAAAAACTTAAAAAGTAGGGGAACAAGAGTAATGGTTCTTGTTCAATACCCAGCCCCTTAAGAAATGTATTCGCCACATACGCCTTAAGTTGATACCTTTTTTTCTAGATATTATACAGACAAAATGTAGGTGCAATCATTCGCAAAGAAAAATAATTCTAAAAATAGGTATGCACAATTTATGATTCTAGCGCCTTGCACATCCTCTCCCAATTTCTGTAAAAAAGGGCAATTATTCAAGGACAATACCTCTTAGTGCCAGATGAGATTTCGTTTTTGTTTTATTTTGCGTCCCTTTTAAGCTCATAAACATTTTTAGAATATAATTGAAAAATCCGACGAAAACTGGTTTAATTATAAAGCGGAAATAAATAAGTGCAGACACACAAATAGAATGACGGATAAGTTTGAAAACTATTTGCCTTCGGATGCATTATTATTTATTTAAAAGTTTGTACAAACGAACTTAAACTGATTTTTCAAATATTCACATGCTATAATCGATTGGTATTTGTGCTAAACAGCCAGTTCAGTACTATTAAAAGAAATAATTATATATCATTTATTTATTTTCTACCGCTAAATGATATACCGGGTACAAAAAAAATCGCATTTTAACGAGCAAGCATCGTACGCAAAGTAAAATCAATCCATTTGAGACCATGGGGGCGAACAAAGAGGTAAATTAGAATTGTTCTGAGTGTTCGATGGAAACGGTGTTATGTAAGTACGCCAAACGCAAAGCCTGACATCAGCCAATCCATTGATGAATGCCTACGGGCAGTTTACAACACGGTTTATTTACATATTTTTTTGTCAATTTTCAGGCGATTATTAATCGTTCATTTCAATAAAATGATTTTAATATATATTTATTAAGCAAACAAAAAAAACGCTTATAGTACGTACTAATTCGTGTACTTTGACAATAATAAATATTCAGTGTTTGATTGCATTGAACTGCCTTAAAATAAAATTAAAAAAAAAACTATTGAGATGTGAAGTTCGAACAAGACATATTACTTGTTACGAATATAATTATGTTCTTTATTCTTTAATTAATATAATTGCGTTAATATTAACATGAATAATAGTTCCAACTAGTTATATATGCTACTTTTTTTGGATCAGCTAGGTTACCAAATATCTATCTTACTTTAAACTTTGTGCCGGAAGTCTTCCTTCATTCCCTACGTAAAACATTATTTATTGTAAGTCCTTTAAACTTACATTTGCGTCGGTTTTCCAATTTAATTGACTTATGCGAATTTAATCTCGCGTATTAATTTACAAATCCCAATATAAAACGTCTATATGTTTTATAACTCGTACATTTAAAGCAAAACTAAAATCAATCGTGTGCTTATTCTTTGGTTCTTTCAGTCAAGCTGATATAACTTACACAGAAAATCCTCACAATCGCTATTAAGGTAGGGTCGCAAGGCTCTTTTGGAAGACCGCTGAACTGTACAAACGAGGATCGCATGGTTGGAGACCTGAACCGTTCGCAAAACGTTTGTAGTGATGTGTTTTGAAATAATGTTTACGGTCAATTAGTATATATCTTTGATAAACAATTGCAGTTCTAAGTAAATAGTTAAAGCACTGCACTAGATACTGGTAAACGAACTTAACAAGGAACCTTTTTGATAACTATACTACGCAGGCTTTTGGATTGTATGGCAGTTCAAACGCAATGTCGGTAATACAGTGTTTTTTTATTTATGAAAAAAAAAGTTAACACTTTTTCTTTTTTTTTTCGATTACGAATAAGATAATTAATAAACGAACATATATTTTTAATGTGCCTTAATTGCAGGAGTGTGAATTTCCTTTGGAAATTATCAGTAAAGCCAAATTCTTAACAACTTCTACAAGGTCATTTGAAACAAAATTATGCATCGTAGACATATTTGAACCAAATCAATAAACTCATAAAGTTAAGCTTTATTAATTTACACAACCGGTAATCAATACCCTGCCCAGAAGGACATATATGTGCTAATTCGTTTAAATTATCCGTGTATAAAAAAACGTTATACTGCGAAACATAATTAAACCGGTGTTACCGTAAGAATTTGGTTTATGCCACACCTTTACTACTGTATTTTAATGAAAAGATCGGGAACCAGAGAAGCCAATCGCAGTGTATCGTAACGCATAGCTGTTTAGAGGATGATTTAAAAGAATGAGCAATATCGGAAAATTGACAGAGTAAACCCATATTTTGCATTCAGGAACCTACCAGTAACAAACAATGAAGGACACGCTCAGACTTGACATCAGTGGAACGATGTTCAGGATAAAGAAAAGTACATTGCAGAACATCCCAACCAGTCGTTTGGCGAACTTAAACGACTTATGCGAGGAATACGACAGGAAATCGGGTATTTATATTTTTGACAGGGATGCTGTCTCCTTCAGATACATACTGAATGCCTATATTAACGGGGAGTTGCATGCGCCGAAAGACGTCTGCCCAAACCAGTTCAGAACAGAGCTCGACTTCTGGGATATTCCAATCAAGCTGTTGTCACTGTGTTGTTTGAAACACTTTTATGACGGACAGGAAGACATAGATACGTTACAAATATTGATCGAACGGAGTCACGAAACTCCTCTTGCTAAGATTTCTACAGTTACGGAACCATCTGCCATCAGTAGTTTCAAAGCATGGGACACAACCACAGAAAATGAAGTTAAATCAAATGATGCTTATACTAAAATGACAAACAAAAATAAGAAGAATGTCAATGGAAATGTTGGGACGACTAGGACAGCTTCATCGGCACCACCATCGCTATGGTTACTGCTAGAAGAATCAAATTCATCCACTGCTGCAAAGGTGAGCAAAACATTTAATAGTTTACATTGACTTATTCAACCTACGGCATAATTATCACAAAATAACAACAAAGTAGTAGGGGGAAGGGGGATAAGGGAGACTTTATAAATGCCTTGCAAGTAGCCTCTATATATCGCACTACAGGAATTGTTACATTGTATTAGAAAGCTTTCTGAAAAATACTTAAAAACATTTTTTTGACATATACTTTTTGTGCATAGGAAAATATTTCTGCGATGATAAATTTCAATAGGCAGTGTCATAGATAATTGTGTGGTAGAATTGTTTTAGGGATTGATTTATCACACACTCAGTTAGAGTCGATATGTAATGGAGCATTGCATCTAACAGTTTGTTGTATTGTGTTCAGACCAAATATTTACCATAAAAAATAAACGGGATGATATGATTTAATAACGTATGAATCGGGTAATAGTGTTTATTGTGTTTGAAAAATTTCGTTCGTTCTGTTCTGTGCAGTGCGAGTTTTTTGTTGTTTAAATTTGATAGATATATTTTGTTCAAGGTGTTCAATTAATTTCATTTAAAATATAACGTTTTAATGATTTATTGGCAATATTGACACAATTAAGCTCTGTCTAAAATATAAAATAGAAACAAGCAAAAAAAAATGTTTTTATTATTTTAGGTTTGGTGTTTCATCTATTTGGCTGTTGTGGTGGTCAGTGTCATAGTTCTCACCATCTGGACGCAGGTTGTTGTTAGAGTTGACCTCTACATTGAGCAAAATACCAACGCTGTTCCGAATTACACATACTTCAACATGCCTAGTCAAATGAAAACATACTTGGAGCATAAATATTCTCCGCTACTTCTCTTACTGGGTCTAACCGACCCCCACCCAGCCCTTCTCGCAGCCGATGCATTCTGCATGGCTGTTTTCATTGTGGAGCTGATTGTGCATTTTTGTGCCTGTCCCAGTAAAAGTCAGTACTTGAGGAGCAAGTTCAACGTAGCAAAAATACTTCTCTGCATCTGTATGATCACTGCTTCGGGACTCGAGATGAATAAATCACATATGATTGGAAATAACGAACTGTTGAAATTTTTCCTCATCATGAAGAGTATCAGTGTTTTCAGACTGATATTCATATTTCGTTTGCGAAAATTGTACAAAGACTTCGATCTCCTTCTGCTGGCGATCAGCCACAGTTTCTCGGAGCTTGTACTGCTGCTGTTCAGTTTCTCCATCCTCGTGATCGTCTATGGAACAATCATGTTCTCCACTGAATTAGAGACCGACACGTTCAAAAACCCACTGTACGCCATGTGGTGGGCTCTTGTCACCATGACGACAGTGGGTTACGGTGACTTCTATCCGACGACAACGCTGAGCTACTTCGTTGGTGGTGTCTGCGCGGTGAATGGACTGATAGTGATTGCACTTCCCATAGCTGCCATCGCTTCAAACTTCTCCTTGTTCTATTCGAGAAATGGCTTTTTAACAAAACATATGAATGCTGTAAAGCAAGGTTGTGAGAAATCAAACACGAGAAATGGCGATCTTACGAAGCCTTTGAATGTTGTGAAGCAAGATCACGAGATATCAAACATGAGAAATGGTGATCTAACTAAACATTTGAATAGTGTGAAGCAAGGAAGCGAGAAACCAAACACGAAAAACGACAATCTAACCAAACATTTGAATGCTGGGAAGCGATGGCGTGAGCAATCAAACACGAGAAATGTAGATTTAATAAAACATGTGAACACTGCGAAACCGGGTAAGGAGAAATTAAAACCGAGAAATGGCGATGTGATAAAATATGGAATGATGTTAAAGTGATTTTATGGGCATTTTACAATGTTTAATTGAGCTGAAAAGAATTAACAGGTCAAAAGAACACACTTTTTTGCGAATTTGTAAAGCTGCTATGTGTGTATTGTATATGTTTTACAGAAATGCACAGCTGTGAATTGGGTGTTCATCAGATGCTTAAAATAGAACTGCATAGCTGTGCATTGGATGTTCGTCAGATGTTTAAAACAGAAATGCACAGTTATTCATTTGGTGCTCATCAGATGTTTAAAATAGTAATGCACAGCTGTGCATTGGGTGTTCATCAGATGTTTAAAATAGAAATGCGTAGCTGTGCATTAGGTGTTCGTGAGATGTTTAAAGTAGAAATGCACAGCTATGAATTGGATGTTCATCATATGTTTAAAATAGAAATGCATATTTATGCATTGGGTGTTCGTCAGATTAAGGCCTATTTTGAAGTTTGTCATTAAATTCTTTATATTGATAAAAGTACACATTGTAAAAAGCTCTAGTAAAACATCAAGAAGAAAAATAAAAATAACGAAAAAAAAGGTAACCCGCAGCAGGGCTCGAACAAGTGACCTTGGCGTCCTGGAGTAAAAACCAATTAGACCGCTCGGCCATCCTGCCAAGTATGTATGAAGGACGTATTTTATACTTTATATAAGCAATCTTCGTAGTTTCACAAAATAAAACGACAACAACAGAACTTTCCAAATAATTCAATCGTTTTGCGTTGCAACGCTTTATAATTTTCTGGCTTTTAAATCGTCAAAAGATGAATATAATGGATATATTAGAGCATGGGAAATGTTCAGTATATCTGTTTCCTCACCAATATCATAACTTAAACGAAAATTTGCGAATCTGAAACAACTTTTTTCAATTTTGTTAATTTGCCAAAACGTGATAATGCCCCTTTAAACATATGATGAACACCCAATGCACAGCTGTGCATTTCTATTTTAAACATCTGATGAACAACCAATGCACAGCTGTGAATATCTATTTTATACATCTGACGAACACCCAATGTACAGCTATGCATTTCTATTTTAAACATCAGATGAACAGCTAACATCTTACAGCCAATTTCACATACCTCTGTTTGTCGATATTATTGTAACTGTTTGTGCATGTATAATCGTTGCTCGCAATCGTATGAAATGTTCAATATGTATAACTTATTTACATTTTTTGTTATATTATTCCTTTGATATTTCAAGAATTAAAATAAAGCCCGTACACGTCTGAGTAGATAAAACATAAATTATTCATTACCTTAAAATACTTTACTGTTAAGCAAAGCACTTTTTTGACACTATATTATTATTTTCATTACTATATCATCCAGCAGAAATGTTGACATTTACAATAGTATTTACAATACAAAGTAATCAAATGATATTCCGTTCATCTAAATATTTTATACTGTAATTTTGTTGTTACTATTGTTTTATGGTTTGTTAAAGTGATATTATGGGCATTTTTCACTGTTGAATTGAGCCGAAAAGAATTAACAGGTCAAACGAGTAAGTTAAAATATGGTTACTGACCAATTATCTGAAACTCATCTCTGTACCAGTTGTTTATAAAAAATATATTGTTTATTCGATATTTTACGTGACTCACCCAGTCCTCTAAGCCGAAATGATCCGTTAAACAAAATAGTGTTTTTGTGTCGTATGAAAGAATTATACTAAAACTAAATTTAGGTTCACATCGTACATGCATGATCAGTTGTCAAACGACAGTACGGTTGATATTCAAATGCATTGTTTTTTCTCTTTCCGGAATATTGTTTTAGTACGTTGATGCTGCATTTACAAATATAAGAGTATATGAAGTGAAAACACCAAAAATAAACAACGGTTGCGAGAGACACCTATAAACTGTAAGATGCCCATAATATCACTTTAAGCATGTGTGAGATTTTTTCAAGATTTATTTCCACTGTCTGAATCACGTTTACTCATTCAAGTATGTATATTTACTTAAGCCATTGACGGCTTCTTTTGCAATTATCACAATTAAAGTAGTGTGCATATAACAATATCATGTTTTGTTCGCCAAATGGACAATTTTGTCTAATATTTTGTAGACAGTTTTTGTTGAGGCTCCTATGTCATATGGATAAATGTCTAGATATATATGATAAAGTTAATATTTTAACAAGTGGGCATGAGCAAAGACTTCAAACAGTTTTTGGAAGAAGGCCACAATATGAAGATAATTACCATATATTCCATCTTTTAAATGTGCGGTTGCGTAGAAGACTATTGATTTTGCTTAAAAAGTCTCATTAAATCATATGACGAAAAGTGTGTGGTCAGTTTTGACTAATTTTCAGTACTTAAAGTGATATTATTGGCATCTAACAGTTTATAGGTGTCTATCGCAACCGTTGTTTATTTTTGGTGTTTTCACTTCATATACACTTGTTTTTGTTAATGTAGCATCAACATACTAAAACAATATCCCGCAAAGAGAAAAATAATACATTTGAATATCAACCGTACTTTCGTTTGACAACTGATCACGCATGTACAATGTGAACCTAAATTTAGTTTAAGTGCAGATTCGTTTATACGACACACAGACACAATTTTGCTTTAAGGATCATTTCGCCTAACGGGACTGGGTGGGTCACGTAAGATATCGAATATAAAATATATTTTTATAAACAACTGGTAGCAAGATGAGTTGCAGATAATTGGTCAGTAACCAAATTTGAACTTACTCTTTTGACCTGTTAATTCTTTTCAGCTCAATTCAACAGTGAAAAATGCCCATAATATCACTTTAAGTGTAAAGAATCTTTAGAGATGGCAACTAGATTTTTACGAAACATTTATACCTCTGCCGTTTAAGAGGAAATAAATTGATTAATTAATTATTGTGGCGTGGTAATATTCTCTGTAAACAATTATCCTGTTACATTAAGTTTGTAGATTTTCCCTTCTTCGAAATTATGTATGTTGTTTAGCTACTTTAAAGTTATGTGATTATTGGATATTTATGTTAATGACGATGAGCTGTATATGCTTTACACGAAATAAGCTATTCTGGTCTTTTCATTTAATATGTTTAAGAAGTTTGTGTCAACTGACAGACTGCAAAACATCAACGTCGAATCTAAAATATAGAGCTCGATATAAATATTACAGTATGTGGTTTTTTTAGGCTGGTCTGAAGGCAGGTAAAATACAACTAACTGCAAATATATCATATAATTTTAATGAATAGTTAAGAGTAAATTTATTTAGTAAACAAATTGTGTTTAAAGAAGGAGTTGCTCATAATGAGCATTCCTTTCTTTTGTTATAGTGTTTTCTACTCTATTACAAAACTATGTGTGTGTATTTCTAGAAGCAATGCATTGTTGTGTATGCTCATGTTTTCAATTTCAACCAGTACCAAGATCGCCATGGCGTAGTGGATATGGTGTCCGCCTAGCGATCGGGAGGTCATGGGTTCGAACCCCACTGGGAGCGTTCCTCTGATCTCCCTCAAAGACACCAAGTATATGTTATAGTCCCAGGAAACGGACTCGATAGTGTTTATATAAGCCTACGGCTTTCGATGCAATCGAGCTAAAATAAATAGGTTTAAACTAACCACGATGGCATGTGTGATAAAGGTTTGAAGCAGTTAGTTTTTCAGGATATAAGTTACTGATATTTCTAGATGATCATTGTGTTGATGTCGTGATTGGTCCGTTTTAAAAATACTAGAAAGCATGTCTGTGTTCACGATAAGCAAAAACAATTTATTAAATTTTATTTACCGTTTGCGCTTGTAGAATATGCGTTTTCAATGCGTCGACTGCCAACAGCTTTGTCTCTTCCGTTATTGCATCCATAACGCCATGGCGCATTTTCTCGCACGTTGCGCATACGTTGTCTCTTGGTGAGGCGATGCGGACATGTGGCAAACAAGTAAGCCACACATCTTTGAAGGCCGTCAGTCGAAGAGCACGCACCTGTTGATTTGTGCATGTTGTAGAGTATTCTTCTTGCAGGGCCAATTTGGTTGTTTCCGCAGACAGGTAAACAAGAGAGAAATTGTCAATGCCTCGCGGAGCAGCAGGCTGAGGAATACCCCTTTCATTAGACGTATTCTGTATAAATCGAAGGACGCGCAGAACATCGTAATATGAAATGGCATGAGCGGGTTTTCTTCCAGTATTGCCGTGGACTCTCGGCACAAAACCCTTTTCACGAACATGTTTTTTGGAGTGCCTTAAGTTTGTCTACAGAAAGACAATACAATAGTAAGAATGTCTGTCGGCATACTACCATTCCATTTACCCGAAATGTTGGCCGAATCCTCAGTCGCTTTTCACCCTTGGAATTCCTCTCGGTGTCTGGTACCTTAAGAAGTGCCATTATACTCAACTCCTTTTCTTGGGTTTTTAACGCCTGTACATCAAGCATATGGGAGAGGACGTCCTCATAGCTGAATTTTGTATTACAACGTAATTGACAGCCGCATCCATTTCTAATAAAATCTCTCGCACTAACTTCTTCATTATGGGTTTAATACTCTACATCGCTGCTACATTCAGCAGAATCATGGTCTACAGAGGATAGGCACAACCTAGCACGACACCCAATGACAACTTCACACTCCTCTTCTAAAGGAAAGTCAGACTGTTCATCCCTGTCTTCGGATGTTTCTTCATGTATTTCTTGGGAATTTGCGGGTGTCCTTCCAAAGTGATCCGAGAGTAGCGATTCCAGTTCCTGCGAAAGCAAAATGTAAAATATTATGTATGGCGTACATTTGACGGTGAACAATTCTGTTTCAACGCGGTTTGCAATGAATAGACGAAAAAAACTTGTCACCGCGGAGTATCGAACCACGATTTTCGTTATACCACTATAATTGTTTATCAATAATTATTTTCTCTGTTATTCAATACAGGACCTCGTTTGTGATAACAAATTATTTAAATTTTATAAAAATAACATAAATTATTCAATACTAGCCATAGTTGATCAAAGAGAAAAAAAGAAAAATCAATGAACGCAAGTCGATCTTATTACCCTATGATATGCGCATTCGAGTAAAATTTGCCCTATTATTATGTTAATCATGCTCTTGGCAAGTTATTATCGCACAATTTGTTGAGTTCGGCTTGAAGTCAAACATTGAATTTCCGCCTTAACTCAAAACGGCTGTTCTTCTAGAGCTTATTGATCTCAAAATATATAGTTGTCAACTGGACAGTACTACATGAAACACTGAGTAGTATTAATGTTTACTGCAGGAATGTGAAATCTAAACCATCGTGAATCGTATTATAATGTAGGTTGAATTCATATTGACTTTTTTTATTGGTCTTGCGACAGCGGTTTTAGCCTGTGGCAGAAGGATGAATGCTGATACGACGGCTTGAAGCCCAATAATATAACCAATATAAATTATATCAATAGTATGCAAAATAGTTCAGAGTAAATATCATCAACATTTTATTTAAATATAACTAAATATATTTTAAATGGCTTGCAACTGTAGAAAATTGAAAGAAATTGCTTCAACACAATCAATTCATTGAAGGAACCTGATGGTCAAATGAAGGATCGAGGAAGTAAGGTCCGAGGAGAGTTTATGATGCCGCTGAATGTGTTCAAACAACAATTTGAACCCTTTTTGAGAATCAAGTGTTTCGTTTAATGTTTCTTTCAGTTCAATGCTTTATTGTATATGTTTGATAAACTTTGTGATATTATTTTTCATTTGCTCGCAGGTTCGTGTTTGTGTTTTGTGTGTTTTTTCTGATTGTGTATATCTTAAAAGACTTCTAATGTACAAACATCGATTACATATTAAGACAAATAATATGTCTGAAGTGTATGTGGACAAGTATCCTTATACATTAATTGTATTTGCAAGGCAGTGATGCATTTGAATATTTTAGAAATGCATATTGTTAATCAATTCAGAAGTAGAAGAATTTATATAATAGCTCTGCATGTGCTTATTCATTTAAGATGTACCCAAATATGATAACCAACAAACAATCCAGACCCAGATGCGTGAAGTATTGTCCCGAATTTGCCTTTGCAGTCAGTACAGGCTTATCTATACAGACAATTGCCGCCTATAATTGCTATTCGTTACGAAGAGACATTCTATACATGTAAATGCGAATTGCAATTACAGAAGAAAATGTTTTCCCTGATTCTAACCTGGGACGATGCTTAACCAACATGCGTTAAGTCAGAATTTCATAAAGCGCGGCTCGTTCATTATTTATAAAATTCTTTTACACAATATCACTAATCGATCATATTTGATACAAACGTAGTTGCCAACAGGTCTTCTTTTGTGTTATTTCTATGGCTATAGAATGTGCTGCTCGTCGGCACTCAGAATGTAAAACTTGATGTGTGCACAACAGGGTACTTGTTAATTAATAATAAATAACATGTATGCAGTAATGAACACATGCCATTGTCTGGAGCTTAAAGATAATTAATTAGACATGGAATAATTGTTCTGAAATTCATCTGTAAGCATCAGATTATGACATACGCTTGCGGTTGTAAATTGTATAACTATTGTATACATATTTCTATCAACTGTATTTGATTATTATTATCTACGTAAAACAATGTTCAACATATGTTTTATTTGTTGCTGTTATTTTGTTTGTGTTTTCAATAAAAACTCATACATCGCTTTGAAAAGCCATAATTTCCTTAACTGTGCTGCGATTTCCATGAACTTGGTCTTATTCAACGCAGAAATGAATGTAATTTCTGGAAATGTACATATTTATCTTGCAATGATATATCATATCTTGCCTATCTGATGATAAACAACTCGCGTGACCTACTCGTCGTCAACCTTACCCGACCCAAGACTGAAATCTTCACGGCGTAAAGGGCATTTTCCCTGCAAGGTTCACGGACCTCGGTACCATAATTCAATAAAACGTTTAAAAAAACATTCTTACCGTTCTTGCCGTTACATTATGCATCAAAACTAACTGTCCAGTACCGTTTGAAACCTTTTTATTTACATTTCAACTGGCCGACATTTTAAACACACGAGTGATTTAATTGGTCCAACGCGAAAGTGTGTCTTCATTCTCTGAAGATGTCATACTTGAATCAGGTCAGATCGTTAACGAGTTGATCACGCGAGTTGTGTTTCATGTTATTTCTTAAACTTTTAACCAGCATTTAAAAAAAATATATCAACATATGTACATTTCCAGAAAGGAAGTGCGTTTATGAGAAAGTAGACTTTTATTCCATCGTAAATAATTGTTGTAACGCGAATAAACGTACCGGTATTGGCGTCAACATGTTCGTTAATAATGCGAATGTCAATATTTAGTCTCGTTATCTTAAACCAACATTTGAAATAGACGAAGAACATTATATAAAACAAATTAAAAAGCAGTGTTTACTGAAGTGAAATGCATAACGAACAAGTAATGAAAATCGTTTTAAATTTAACAGCTGTGCTGTAGTTTAACGTATAGGTTTAGTTGTCTCGTAAAAGTTTCCATTTCTGGGGGGGGGGGGGGGTCGCCTTGTAAAGTTATTGCTTTTTTTAATGTTAAAAGGATAAGTCAACATATTGAGATATATTATATATATAAAAATAACAAACCCTGAGTGACTTATTAGTGGTAAGGAACTTATCACGTGAATCCAAGCTAATAAATGGTGAAATCAATGGTATATTTCAACATTTAAATGCGGTACAAACTGCTTTATAGACGGCCATCAACATTACTTGGCATGCTTTTGACGATTATAACTTTTCATGAAAGTAAAGAAAATCACCACACTAGTACATAAAAAAACATTTGATTCATAATATCATTTAAAGATAGTATATTAGTTTGATCAAACATCCCTCTTTCATGTTCATGTTTTCATGTTTTATTCCAAGAGTACGAAAATAGAGTTACTAATATTCAAATCGTTCTTCTATGAAATAAATTGTGCAAGTAGTTTCAACTTACATTAAGACAAAAATGCTTCGTTCTTTAAAATCGTAAACCTGTAACGAAGATATAATATAGGTAAATCAAATGCAAAGTGCATGATTCAAAATGGGAAAGTACTGCACACAGATAATTGAGTACTCATTGACCTGAAGAAAAATAAGGTTGGAACAAACCAATGCTTCTTGAGGAAAAACATATGTAATTATTTTTCTACGAAAAATGTGTCCATATGAACGTTAAAGCCTGTATTGTCATGCCAGCTGTGTATGCTAATCGTCAGGCTTGTAACAGTTGTTTTATGTACGATTCGATCGTCAGTTAAGTAAATAAAACATATATGGATGTGCACGCTCACCAATTGTGTATCTAACATCTGATTCTCATTGAAAAATTGCTTGTCCAGACTTGTTTAGCAATCCGTTGTCATACATCGTCTTCTCAATGCAGTGCACAACTCATTCAGAAAAGCTTTATTTGAGATAACCGCCCTTGTCCGGCCACTATTTTCTGTCGCTCTATGACACAAACTTAACATGACAAGAACTACGACACAATTTTTCGGATGGACAATAAGTTACACATTATGATGTGTTTCGAATACCATCGAGTGTAAATGAACATTTTTCTTCAAAAACATAAGCACTGTAATGTTGCTTATTGCTTGATTATAGGTGACTGAATGTGATTTACATGAAGACAGAGTCTATATAATAATTGTTTCATTGATCCTATATTATAAGTAACTGCAGGCGATACGCATACAAAGTCTATATTATAATTGTTAATCTGACAATGACAGGAATATGAGTAGTATACATTAGTCATTATAAACCTGTTTAATGCTTTTAACAAAATACAGGTTGTATCAATCGTTGAAATTAAAAATCCCGTATTACGCTACTCGCTGTTTCCAATTCCGTATTACCATACTAGCCGGACTACTTCGACCCATTTAATGACGTCAAATTACGCGCATCGAAAATGGAAATATTTTATATAACGAAATATATTACGTAGTACATCGTGTGACGTCATTTCTGTGACGAAACACAAAAGTTTTATCTAAACTCTATGGAATTTAAGGACCTGTCGGACGTGGTGTTTTTTAACAGTAAAATATTTGTTAAAAACAGAGATCGAATTCAAAACTTATTTTGGAGTGTGTGTTTATCGAGCATAAATGTATATTTCGACAGGAATACAAAAAATAGTGTGGTTTAAACTAAGTTTCGATACAGACATGGAAGATAGAAGTGGAAGTGTATATTGTTTCAACGTTTTTGTTATAAACATCGGATTAAAGTTGTCAACTTAATTGTTATAAACATTGAATTAACGATGGCGTTAAGGTTAGCGTGTCGGAAAGCTTTTCCCGGTTCGAATGTTTACACGTTAATTTACATAAACTGTATTAATACGCGTCTAAAATAAACTATGGCGTACCGTTTTAGTCATTGTTTTGTCAGTTTTGTTAAAGTAAAAAATACAATTGTTAACTGTTTTCGTTAGCTGCTGTATATAATAAAAGGAATATTACGCTAGTCAATTGTTCCAAGAGTTTGTATCGCTCTCGTGGCTTGTGCTATTTCGTATCACACTCGAGGCGCCGCCTCTCGTGTGTTACGTCATCACACATGCCACTCGAGTGATACAAACTCTTGGAACAATTGACTAGCGTAATATTCCGTATTTATTACATACCGGTACATCCTTTTCGGCAAACATTAAAACAAAAACTAAATGAATGTGCACTAAGTAAATATATGTACTAAGTATTTAAGTAATACATGGAAAGAGAAATATCCAACTATGCCAGCATATATAGTAATCGATTTTTGAAAGGGATTTTATACGAATAGAAAAAAATATTTTACATACTGCATTATTGATTCACCAACATGATTTACAGACTGCAAGAGATGACATATATGTATTGAGTTGCAGTGTATGATCCAAATGAATTAACACTAACTCTTGCTTTCATAGTTAAGAGTTATTGCCCCTTTGTTATTTTGGAACATACTTTGAATGGAATATATCTTGGCAACTAAACAAACTATTAACTTGAAACTTAAGGTATATCTGTATGAAAGGATTGCAGTGCATAACAACTGTTACTTCTGTTCCCGTAGTTTTAGAGTTATTGACCTTTGCTTATTTCTGTTTTTCATTGTTGTCCGATGCAAACGTCGAAAAATATAAAAGGTATTGACTTGACACTTCAAGAGAAGATACATCTTATTTGGGGGAAATGCAGTGCACAAGAGTGATAGCACTTGCGTTCAATATGTTTTATAGTTATTTCCCTCTTTATGCGTTATATTTACATTTTTCCGGAGAATATCTTACAAACTTAAAGGTAGTAGATCTCAACGAAGTGCATTGCACATATACAATTACTCCTGCTTTCATTATTAAATATGTTTGTGAAAGTCATGCTGAGAATTTAACTTTCACATATATCGAGTTTTAGTTGCTTCTGACAGCGTCGTGAGGACGGGGTCGTTTCAGGAACGTGAGTGACTATTCTTATTTCTTTTAAATAATTTCGTAAGAAAATTTATATAATTCAAGTGACTATACTACGAAAGCATCCGGATTACTGTAATCATTAGTGGTCTCCCTGTGTTCATGGCGCTATCATAGACATATTATTGGCAGACCGGGCGCTCTATGTACAAATGCCCTCTAGCTACCCTATCATCAGCATGTAAAAACGCATACAAATATTTGATAAACAGCGCATTTTAAGTGAGAGTACTCATGAAATATTAATAAAATGTCATTAATACAAAGATGTGCCAAATGGCAGCTTCGTTTGTTAAGAACATGGACACAAACGAATAAAATAATGCATTTAACGAGTGAGTAACCCCCAATAATATTTATTTCATTTATTAATCGCATGTGCACAGAAAAGGAAATGTTTAACACTATCATAACGGTTGAATACATACTACACAAGAACGGTAAATTTTAATATTCAAGTTCCTGCTTTAATTGTGTCACTATATTAAAAAAAGAATCATTAGCTGTTATTTGCCACAATAGGTTATGATTTTCCCGAACATGTCGTAAAACACCTGACAAAATGGTTGTTAATCCATTAAGCAAAAAAAAACAACACAAGTCATAATAAATCACAACACAGGTTACTTTGTTATGTGAAAAGGAATCTAAAAGATTATGAATCACTTGATAAGTAAAAGGCAAAAATAATATACAAACATCGCAAGCCCTTATAGAACTACGCCTCACACTAAATAATCTCTTAAACACCAAACTGACAAAACTCTGGCAAAAAGGAAAAGAGAACCACAAAAGCCGTTCTGGGTAATCTTGAAATACCAAGTTACATATTGATCCGACTTTTAATGTTAATGTTATAACTAATACGCTCCGGGTTTGTTGGTTTTTGTTTCAATAATAATTCAATTTTATAAAAATATTTGAACCAAATCAATAAACTCAAAAAGTTACGCTTTTTTAATTAACACAAGCGTTAACCAATACCCTGCCCGGAATGATACGTATTTGCAAATTCGTTTAAATTATTCTTGTATAAAAATAACGTTATGCCGCGAAACATAATTAAACCGGTGTTACCGTAAGGGATTTAGTTTATGCCAGACCTTTACTACTGTATTTTAATGTTAAGATCGGGAACCAGAGTAGCCAATCGCAGTGTATCATAATGCAAAGCTGATTAGAGGAGCATTTAAAAGGTTGAGTAATATCGGGAAATTGAAAGTGTAAATCCATATTTTGCACGCAGGAGCCTACCAGTAACAAACAATGAATGACACGGTCAGACTTGACATCAGTGGAACTATGTTCAGGGCAAAGAAAAGTACATTGCAGAACATCCCAACCAGTCGTTTGGCGAACTTAAACGACTCATGCGAGGAATACGACAGGAAATCGGGTATTTATATTTTTGACAGGGATGCTGTCTCCTTCAGATACATACTGAATGCCTATATTAACGGGGAGTTGCATGCGCCGAAAGACGTCTGCCCAAACCAGTTCAAAACAGAGCTCGACTTCTGGGATATTCCAATCAAGCTGTTGCCACTGTGTTGTTTTAAACACTTTTATGACGGACAGGAAGACATAGATACGTTACAAATATTGATCGAACGGAGTCACGAAAATCCTCTTGCTAAGATTTCTACGGTTACGGAACCATCTGCCAACAGTAGTTTTAAAGCATGGGATAGTGTCACATATAATGACGTCAATTCAAATGATGCTGATACTAAAATAGCAAAAGAAAATAAGAAGAATGTCAATGGAAATATTGGAAGGACTAGGAAAGCTTCATCGGCACCATCATCGCTATGGTTACTGTTAGAAGAATCAAATTCATCCACTGCTGCAAAGGTGAGCAAAAATCAATAGTTAACATTGAATTATTCAACCTATGACATAATAATCACAATATAACAACAAAGTAGTGTGGGAAAGGAAGCCTTTTTAAAATACCTTGCAAGCGTCCTTTATACATAGTACTACACGAATTGCTTTTTGAGCATAGCGAAATAGTTCTACGATGATAAATTTCAATAAGCAGTGTCATAGATTGGAGAAATTAAAAATAACCAGCTATGTCTAAGTCATTATTCATGAATCTATACTTTCCTTTGTTTTGTTGATTATGGGAAGAAAAGCCTTGATACTAATTTGGAAGAATTGTTTTAGGGATTGATTTATCACACATTAAGAAAGAGTCGATATGTAATGGCCTATTGTATCTAACAGTTTGTTTTATTGTGTTCAGAAATAAAATTTACCATAAAAAAATAAACGGGATGATATGATTTAATTACGTATAAATCGGGTAATAGTGTTTATTGTGTTTGAAAATTTTCGTTCATTCTGTTCTGTGCAGTGCGAGTTTTTGTTTGTTTAAATTTGATAGATATATTGTGTTCAAGGTGTTCAATATATTTCATTTAAAATATAATGTTTAACGATTTACTGGCAATATTGACACAATTAAGCTCTGTTTAAAATATAAATTAGAAACTAGCAAGAAAAATGTGTTTTATTATTATTTTAGGTTTGGTGTTTTATCTATTTAGCTGTTGTGGTGGTCAGTGTCATAGTTCTCACCATTTGGACGCAGGTTGGAGTTAGAGTTGACCTCTACATTGAGCCAAATACCAACGCTGTTCCGAATTACACATTCTTCAACATGCCTAATCAATTGAAAACATACTTGGAGCATAAATATTCCCCGATACTTCTCTTACTGGGTCTAACCGACCCCCACCCAGCCCTTCTCGCAGTCGACGCATTTTGCATGACTGTTTTCATTGTGGAGCTGATTGTGCATTTTTGTGCCTGTCCCAGTAAAAGTCAGTACTTGAGGAGCAAGTTCAACGTAGCAAAAATACTTCTCTGCATCTGTATGATCACTGCTTCGGGACTCGAGATGAATAAATCACATATGATTGGAAATAATCAACTGTTGAAATTTTTCCTCATCATGAAAAGTATCAGTGTTTTCAGACTGATATTCATATTTCGTTTGCGAAAATTGTACAAAGACTTCGATCTCCTTCTGTTGGCGATCAGCCACAGTTTCTCGGAGCTTGTACTGCTGCTGTTCAGTTTCTCCATCCTCGTGATCGTCTATGGAACAATCATGTTCTCCACTGAATTAGAGACCGACACGTTCAAGAACCCACTGTACGCCATGTGGTGGGCCCTCGTCACCATGACGACAGTGGGTTACGGTGACTTCTATCCGACGACAACGCTGAGCTACTTCGTTGGTGGTGTCTGCGCGGTGAATGGACTAATAGTGATTGCACTTCCCATAGCTGCCATCGCTTCAAACTTCTCCTTGTTCTATTCGAGAAATGGCTTTTTAACAAAACATATGAATGCTGTAAAGCAAGGTTGTGAGAAATCAAACACGAGAAATGGCGATCTTACGGAGCATTTGAATGTTGTGAAGCAAGAACACAAGACATCAAACATGAGAAATGTTGGTGTAAAGCAAGGAAGCGAGAACTCAAACACGAGAAACGGCAATCTAACGAAGTATTTGAATGCTGGGAAGCAATGGCGTGAGAAATCAAAAACGAGAAATGGAGATTTAACAAAACATGTGAATGCTGTGAAGCCGGGTAAGGAGAAATTAAAAACGAGAAATGGCGATGTAATAAAATATTGAATGATGTTAAGCATTGACAGGAAACCTCAACCACGAGAAATGGCGATGTAACAAAACATGTGAATACTGTGAAGCAAGGACACGATAAATCAAACGCGAGAAATAGCTAATTAAGAAAACATTTGAATGCTGTTAAACAATAACGGAAGAAATTAAATATGATAATTGACGATTTAACAAAGCATTTTAATGCTGTGAAGCTAGGACAAGAGAAATCAAACACAATAAATTGCGATCTATAAAAAATTGAATGCTATAAAGAACGCACCACAACGATGCTATGAAATCATAATGTGTAAAATCAAACACGAGCAATAGCGATCTTATTAAACATTTGAATGTTGTGAAGCAAGGACAGAAGAAGAAATCTTGCACACGACCGAGCAAAAATTGTTAAAATAATATGAATTTGGAAGACTTTTAAACTTAGAGCATGAGATCATGACAGGAAACATGAACACACTTTTTTGTAAAATTGTAAAGCTGCTATGTGTGTATTGTATATGTTTTATTATCCTCATTTTTGATGCTAAAATTATTAATTTACAGCAAACATGACTTTTGTAAACTAACATAAATGTTTGTCGATGTAATAGTTACTGTTTGTGCATGAATAATCGTTGCTCGCAATCGTATGAAATTTTCAATATGTATTACTTATTTACATGTTTTGTTTTATTATTCCTTTGATATTTCAAGAATTAAAAAAGGGTTGCACAACGTGTGAGTAGGTTAAACATAATTAATTTATTACCTAAAATATATTTCTGTAATTAATCGCAAGTTTGAACACAAGCCATTCAAATTTATAATAGTGTGTTTTAACGCACAGGTCGAGATGTGTGCACTTTTTATCATCCTAATTATTTTTATAGAGATAACTAAGACAAAATAACAACAACATGGTCCTTTCTTGATGTTCTGAAAGCATAGAAAGTATGATGAAAATGAAGATATAGAAAATTTACAATCACCATCATATTAAATGAATACTGTTGCAATATCGAATACATATCTCACTAAGAATGATGGAAATTCCCTGTACAAAACTTTTGATTTTTAACACCATATACAAGTATAAAATAAACAATAAGATAATTGATGAAAATAAATAAATAAATTTTGTACATTTTTCATTCTTCAAAATTGTGCATGTTGCGTAGCTACTTTAAAGTGATGCGATTATTTGATATGTATGTTAATGACGATGAGCTGTATATGCTTTAAACGAAATAAACTATTCTGTTCTTTTCTGTTCAATTAAAAGGAAAACTGTTTAAGAAGTGTGTGTCAACTGACAGACTGCAAAACATCAACGTCGAATCTATAGTATAAAGCTGTATACAAACTTGGAGCGGATATAATAAAGCTTATTTGCACAAGTGCATCAGGCTTTTCATACAGGGGGATGAATTTATTGTTTATCATTTATTATTTTCTCTGTTATTCAATACAGGAGCTCGTTTGTGATTGCCAATGTTTAGATTATATATTTACAAAAACACACATAAAATATTCAATACTTACGCATGCCATAGTTGATCAAAGAGAAAACAATGAAATATCAATGAGTGCAATTCGATCTTATTCCCCTATGATAAACACATTCGAGGAAAATGGTCCAAATTATTATATTATAATAATGCTCTTGGCAAGTTATTATCGCCCAATTTGTTGAAATCGGCTTGAAGGCAAACATAGAATTTCCGCCTGAACACAAAAACAGCTGTTCTACTGGAGCTTATTGATCTCACAATATAATATTTGTCAACTGGACAGTACTAAATCAAACATTGAATATGATAAATGTTTACTCCAGGAATGTGAAATCTTACCATCCTGAATAATATTATAATGTGATGACTTCATATTGACTTTGTTATTGGTCTTAGGACAGCGGTATTAGCCTGTGGCAGAAGGTGGAATGCTGATACGACGGCTTAAAGCCCAATAATATAATCGATATGAATTATATCAATAGTATGCAGAATATTTCAGAGTAAATAGCATTCAAACTTTATTTTAATGTAACTTAACATTTTTTAATGGTTTGCAGCTGTAGAACATTCGACCGACATTGTTTCAACACTATCAATATATTGAAGGAACCTGGTGGTCATATGAAGGATCGAAGAAGTAAGGTTCGGGGGAGAGTTTATGATGCCGCTGAATGTGTTCAAACAACAATTTGAACCCTTTTTGAGAATCCAGTGTTTCGTTAGAAGTGCCTTTCAGTACTGTGCTGTATTTTATATAGTTGAAACACTTTGTGAGATAATTCTTATTTTATTTATTGCTTGCAGGACCTTGTTTGTGTTTTGTGCTTTTTTTTCTCGTTGTGTTTATCTGAAAAGACTTCTAATGTACAAACATCTATAACATCGTCAATACTAATGTTAGATCTAAAATATGTGAAAGGTATCAATAAAGAGTGCTGTTTTGTGCAAGAAAGTGATGCATTTGACTATTTTAGAGATGTATATTTTTTATCAATACAGAAGTCGAAGACATTCTATTATAGCTTTTCCCGTTCTTATTCATTGAATATGTATATGCATGTACATGTATCTCCAAATATACATCTCCAGATGCGAGAAGTATTGTTCCCAATTTGCTTTTGCAGTCAGTACAGGCTTATATATGCAGACAACTACTGGTAGGGTAGCACGTTCTTATTAACATATCAAAAGTTTACCGAAATAGGACCTCCGAAAAATTGTCTTTTGTTTTTCAAGATGGCCGCCAAGACGGCCGCAAAAACCTATTTATGATCATAACAATGTAACTATCCACTCAAATTTGATGTTTTAGGTGTCTATACCCAGGTTCCGGGGACCAAAGAACACTTTAAGATCATCAGACATAGTGTAAGTTAATTATGTTACACATAAATACAACATGGCCTCCAATATTAGCCACAATGAGAAGGATAACAAGTTCATATCGTTTGACTCAAAGGTGGTCCTTTTTATGTACAACGTCATGGAAACAAAGTTTTGGAAACAAAGAACACTTTGATTGAATTGTTGATATCATTTAGCAGTTGGTTCATCATAAAATCCAATTAATGACATTCAGCTGTCCACTATCACCTGATACACAATCTGTATCCTCGCCGATTAATGTTGTGGGGCTATGGACGGGATCATTCCACTGTTGCATTAACAATATCAACGTCTGCATCCGCTGGTGACACAAGGACATGGCATCCCCTTTTAGTCAGAGCTGTGCTGATCAGAGCAATCTTACCTGCCTTGTTTTTGTCACGAGAAACAAAGTCCTCATTTTTTGCATGATCATTCTGCTCTTTGTTGAAACTCATACTCGGGTTCACGTTTTGGCCCACGTCTCTAGTGTGTGATATCTTTTATATAAGGACCGTCTTCGTAACCATCGAAAACCGCTGTCGCTTATCCGTGAAATCTGCATTAGACTCTGCTATTGCGTAGGGTGTGTCGCCCTTTTTTCATGGTAAACAATGAAGCAAAGTG
Organism: Dreissena polymorpha; assembly: GCF_020536995.1. Lineage (NCBI taxonomy): Eukaryota > Metazoa > Mollusca > Bivalvia > Myida > Dreissenidae > Dreissena > Dreissena polymorpha. Next base: position 6,892,635 of record NC_068356.1, read on the forward strand.
CCACCATCAAATACATAACAATCTGATCTAGGAATACAGTTCATCACAGCCTCACTTGATACGTTTACAGCTTGGTCTCTAATTGACTGAATGATTTCAGGCTTGTCTTCTTAATGACGTATGGGCTGTCTTCAATGGAAAGACCTCCAGACTTTTACACTACCAGGAAACGCTGAAACAGAGGGACATAATCAATATCACGGTCTTCAGTAATCTTAAAAGCGGAGCTATTCCCAAGATTTTGGTACCTGTCTTTTCTCTAAAATTTATAAAACAAAGGTCCAGTTTCCTATGCTATCTCTAATGATCTTGTTCCCAACCTCCTGAAATGCATGAACATTCACATCTGATCCAGCCACTCTCCAATTGACAATGTTTTTCGAAGAGGATCAGCTTTGTAGGGTCGAGAAGTTTGTAATCTGTGTCTGAATTTTCTCGAGATCAGAAGCATTTCTTTCAATGCGCACTTCATTGGATTCTTTGTGTTGTAAACTTGTAGTATAGGCCAGTTCTGTAAAATCCTGCATCGCACTGTTGTACTCGGATGTTACAGGTGCAGAAAGGGCCCAGCGGTTTTGCATTACCTCGTTGTACCCACTGCCGCGACTGAGACAAGCTGTGCTCTTAAGAGCCCTTATATGGTTGCGTTTCATATTGGCTGAAGATAGTTATAAGCAGATCGCAGGTAATTGTAGTACCCAGCTGCAGCAAAGACGGAAAGACATTTGGATACTGCCTGCAAAGGCATCATCGAACAAACAGTACTACCCGCTTTGATCAAAATCCTTGCCTTGCTTACCATAAGGTGATAAATCTGCAATAATTGGCATGTCTTTGTGGTTTGGGCAAGTTCATGTTTCTTCTTCTCCATAGCTGTCTCGGGTTTGATCTAAATGTCAGAACATGAAACATCTGCGTCGTCTCGCCCCTAAGAATGGAAGAGTTCAACTCCTCTGCCTGATCAAGCATTATCTGAATCTCGGAATTTTCCTTATATGAGCTGGCTGTGTAGGAACTTGTCAACACGAAATTTGCCCCGCAAAGCCGCCTGAACAGCTTTCCCTGTGATAATGTGCACAATGTCTTAAGTATGTTTTTAGACCGGTTCCTTTAATGATGAATTCTATGGCCCCCAGCAAGTTCATGAGTGTATGAAAACACCCCAATATCAGAACAATACTTTTCAGGAATCTACTTTGTGGCACATCACTGATGATTTCGACAGCCTTCCAATAGAAGGGTTTGTCAAACGTTTAAATGATGGGAAGGTTGTGCTTCATGGCAAGGTTACAAACAGAGTCTAGTGTTGACATGACTTATCCCCAGAATACAAATGATAATAGGCAAGTCTTTGACTGACGACTGCTCAGGGTGCTGGCTTTCCTGCGTTAATATGCATAATTTCCTGCCAATTAGGTGTTGCTTGTTTGAAGCTGAAAGAGACTTCTCACAAAATATCGACCCTCTTGTCATAATCCAGAAATCGCGCCAGGTCCTCAAATACTACCTCAATTAAATGGCTTGCAGCGCTTACCTGAAGGCACTTAGCGCTTGGAGCATCGTGTCAACCTTCAGGAAGGCCGGTGTGTACCCACTTAACAAGAATGCGGTGCCTTCAGAAAAGTTCTTGCCATGCGAGTCATTCCGATATTCGACAACTCTTCAGAAGTAACAAGCAGTACGGGCTGGCAAGCAGGCAGTTGAAGAGTATCTCCGGGAAAAACAGAGTCGCCAACACCTACCACGTGCAGATGCCAAAAGAAGATGTCGGCGAAACCAAAAGCTGGCGGAAAATTGATTACAAGTGATGCATTGAAGAGGTGGAGATGTACGACGCCTAGAAAAATGTCAATCCGTAACATCTCAAAGCCAGATGATGTGTAAAAGCCCGATGCCGTCAACAAGTGGCAAACAAAAGTTGCACGCCAACATTGTTAGAGAAGACTCTGATACCGAATCGGACACGGACACGGACGATTATGTTATGCATTCGTTAAAAATTGTTAAATCGTTAAATGCTGGCCATTAATGATTCATAACATTCGCTTGAATGTTTTTCGTTTGAATGCGTGCAATTTTCATACTTAATACGTTATTTGTTAAATAAGTTCATTTTGTATAGAGGATAAAGTAATTGCAAGATAGAGAAATGAAAGACTCTGCGTTTGTCTCAGCAATTTCCCCACACAGAGCCTCACAGTAGAGCGCGTGCGTTCGACCAATCAAATTCACAAACCTATAGGAAAACGTCTAGCAGATATTGACTTCCAGCTGTCAACTTCAACATGTAAGTTTTGATGTTACGCATGTTTGTTGACGATTTTTTCATTGTTTTATGAAACATGGATATTTTCCTTTTTAATTCTCACATTTTTCTTAATAATGCAGACGTTCATTGTACGCATGCGCGAGTTTGAATGCGTAGGTGGCCGAACCAACAGGAAAAGTGGCTACGTTTTTTTTTAAATATACCAAACGTACATGAATTCAAAATGAAATTCAAGTTATATAGACGTAGTACCAAAAACGTAAGTATACTTTATTCCATTGTCAATAATTGCTGTACAGAAAAAAATCTTCGTGCACACAAACGTTGAGTTCGTTTATATTCATTGATACGACACATAGACAAAATGTTCTTTCTACAATTAATGCGAGTAAACGTATTGGTATCGGCGTAAACATGTTCGTTATTAATGCGAATGTCAACATTTAGTTTCGTTATCTTAAACCAACATTTGAAATAAACGATCAATGTTATATAAAAACTAATTAAAAACATTAATATGGTACCATAAATCAATTCTTGTTTACTGAAGTGAAATTCATAACGAACAAGTAATAAAAAATCGTTTTTATTTAACATATTGTGTCGTAGTTTTACGTAGGAGAAACTATCAATCCCGGAATAATCTAGGTTCAATTGTGTCGTAAATGTTTCGATTTCAAGGGGGGGGGGGGTCGCCTTGTTAAGCTATTTTGTGTATTTTTGACATGTTAAAATATTTAGTACAACATATTTAAAAAACAGTTTATCATATAAAAATTCAAAAATGAAATTTGTTATAAATGAATTGGAAACAAATGGTTATTTCATCAAACTGCTTTATAGACGGTCATCATAATAACTTTCCATTCTTTTGACAACTAGAACATTTCATGAAAATAAGGGTACTTAAAACATCACCACACTAGTACATAAAAAACAAACATTTGAATTATGGTATCATTAAAAGATAATATGTGTCTTGTTCTGTTAAAGTTGAGCAAAATGCATTTGCGTAAATTGTCGTCTCAGATTAGCCTGTGTAGTCCGCACATGCTAATCAGGGACGACACTTTCCGCCTAAATTGGATTTTTGCTAGGAAGAAACTACAATATTTTTATAAACGAAAAATGTCATAAAAGCGGAAACTGTCGTCCCTGATTAGCCTGTGCGAACTGCACAGGCTAATCTGGGACGACACCTTACGCACATGCGTTAAGCTCAGTTTTCTCAGAACGCAGCTCAATGAGTTTGATCAAACATTCTTCGTTCATGTTCATGTTTTATAGTTCATCAATGAATATTAATAAATCGTGCAAGTAGTTGCAACTAACATTGCGACAAAATGTTTCATTGTACAAAATTAATCGTTAATCTGTAAAGAAGATAAAATATAGGTACTTCAAATGCAAAGTGCATGATTCGTAACAGGAAAGTTCTGCACATAGGTAATTGAGTACTCATTGAGCTGAAGAAGGTTAAAACAAACCAATGATTCTTCAGGACAAACATATGTATTGATTTTTCTATGAAACGTTCGTCCATATGAAACGTGAAAGCATGCAACTTCTTTGATACTTTCTATATTCGTGGCATGCATCGTCAGTTTAGTAAAAAAACATTTATGTATGTGAACGCGCATCAATTATGGACTCAATATCTGAATCTCATTGAACAATTTCTTTGTCGTCGAAGGCCCTCAAGAGCCAATGAACATTATTCTCTTTATACACAAGAACTCTACTGCTGCTGAAGGCTTAATTATAGGTGACTGAATGTGATTTACATGCAGACAAGTCTATATAATAATTGTTTAGTTTAATTGATCCTATATTGCGTAGCATAAGTGTCATTTTACTTTACGCTTAATTATAAGTGACTGCAGGTGATATGCATACATACAAAGTCTAGATTATAATTGTTTAGTTAAATTGACAATGACAAGAATATGTGTACTATACATCAGCTCTTGTATACATCTTTTTCGGCAAAGATTAAACAAAAACTCATGTGTTTTAAATGAACGATAACTAGGTGATGTATCGTATATAGTATAAGCATGTTTATCTGTTGCCTTAAGAAAGTCTACCACATTGCCATTTACGTTTTCTGGACGTTTTCTGGTCATCGCACGGCGCCTCCCTCAATGCTTTACTGGCTTTTCCTCAGCCCCGGACCGCACGTGGTAGAACAACGTCGACCGCGGCAAACCATACTCGTTGGTGGCTGGTCGGCACCAACAGTTCGAAGGAGTAGCAAAATAGCGTTTTATATGACATAATTTATTGGCGTCGCTCTGGAGAGCGGCGACTAGTATGTAATGCATTTTTTTCGCTTATGGGAGGAGAAGTTATTTTACGGATCAATGTATATATTTTTGTTTTAAGAATATCTTGCATAGTGGTGATTTTTTGTGTAAATTAATGAAAATAAGTACTGCATTTGTGCCAAATACATTTATTACAACATTTATTGCACATAATGCAAAGCTTATTGTTTTAATTGATAACTGCTCCACAACTGATCACAGGGGAAAGATCACAGGGACTGGGAAAATACGCGAAACTTTCTGGTTTTGTATAAAAACAAAACACAATCGAAATATATATATTTTGTGGTTTTTTCTAATTTGTTTATTTAGTGGAGAATCAATGTAGTACGATATTTGACGACCTATCGCGCAAGCAAGTTTATTGGAAGGCGTAGTGGTACGAAAACGTAAAATGTATTAGTTTATTAATAGACATAAAATAATGAAATATACACAACTTACCAAATAGCAGTAGATAAATGATGTAAGCCGGAATAGCTCAGTTGGGAGAGCGTTAGACAGAAGTTGTTTAGGCAACAATCATCTAAAGGCACCCGGTTCAATCCCGGGTTCCGGCACGAACGGAACAGTTCGGTGGCTGACAATTTTTTTCAGTCAGGTTAATAAATATAATACAGCTTTATTTTATGTAGACATTTTAAAATCCATTTTACTACAATTGGACATTTTTATTAAAATTAATGGATGCCGCGTGGTGACAACGTTAATTAAAATTTCTAACATCACTTAAATATCTTATAAAAAAATAAACGTGTTTTTATATTAACAAATAAATGCAAACAACACATCTATTATCCATGTATTTTTATGGTTGTCTATCATAGGTCCTAAGTACTATCCCTACCACATATAGAGCGCGAAGCGTGACACGTTTTATTGATTGTAACAATGAGTTGCGATAAAGGAAGCAGCCGCTCATCAAGGAGGAGCTGTGTCCCAGCAATCCGTTTCCCTAGAGTCAAGCACTCCTCAAAGTTGTTTTTTTTTTAAGAACCACATATAGAGTGCAAAGCGCGACACGTATTACTAACCAGGTGGTATGGGCCCTTTAGCATTATCCGACCATTACGTCCATAGTTATTTTCCTTAGAATTTGAGAAATTTTGAAATCGTTGTTCGAAGTCCAAAATTTTCATCCGATTGTTCCCAAACTTGCACAGGTTTTTTTATCAATGATAACCCAACCCAAACTCTATATGAGCAATATCGGACCATAAGTCCAGAATTATGTCTTTTTAAAAATAAAAGTGAAAAACTGCTTGTTTAGGTGATTATGTCAACATTTTTTTATCAGATTCTTTCCAAACTTACAGTGTCTTCATATCAATGAGCATTTTACCTCATTTAAAATGAGAAACATCGGGACAATCAGTCCAGAAATTTTTTCTATTAAATTTGACAAAATAAACAATTTCCACTATTTAAAAGATTTCACAACTTTCGTCTGAATCTTTCCAAACTTGTTAAGTGTTTTTATATCAGTATTACTCGAATCCTATTGAAAATGATGAATATCGGAGCAGTAAATCTATTACAAAGTGAATTTCAAAGTATTGTGAAATGCAGCTTCTTTATGCAATTTTCAGTTTTCATTCATTTTTTTTTCAAACATTTACGGTGTTTTCATATCAATGAGTACTCAACCCCTATCGTAAATGAGCAACGTAAGAATAAGTTCAGAATCGTCTCCCCTTGAAGTTGAGAAAAATATGAAATTACGCTTACAAGATGAAGCAGATTTTTTAAACCCTACACAGTTCAGTTCCATTAATGAAAACTGAACACGGATGCCAGTAAAAAAAAGGAAACCAATGTAAATAAAATGAACTATGAAATATTTAGGGGTTACAACACAAAATCATAGATAATGGTTATTTGGGGGTTATAACACAACATCATAAATGATGGTTATTTGGGGGTTATTACACAAAATTATAGATAATGGTTATACCAGAATCTTTTTCTATTTTATTTAAAATAATCGGCCAATATATTAATATTTACAGTAGAAAAACAATCGTTCCATGTAACTTCATTGAGTGCCTTTTAGACTGAAATTCCCGACGCCCTTTGATGCTTTGCATCAATACTTATCTTGTATATTATATCTAATGCACAACTCATTTGTTGTGGATGGTAAACTACTTTCAGTCCCGTATTTCATGTCCGTAGCATACCTTAAAAACAATTAAGGTAAAACTTTCAATCTTCACAGATTAATAATATTTCGGGACAGAGCATGACATAAAAGAAAAGACATTGATTGTGTGAAGTAATGTATATACTTAGTATATATCTGTACTAATTATTTAAGTAATACGTGGAAAGAACTATTCCAAACAGTACCAGCTAATATAGTAATTAATTTTTGAAAGGGGATATATACGTTAAAATCTATTATATTATTATATTATTGCATTAGTGATTCATCATCGACATTTACAGACTGCACGAGATGACATGTATATGTTGAGTTGCAGTATGATCCAAATGAATTAACAATAACTCTTGCTTTCATAGTTAATAGTTATTGCCGCCATTTGTTATTTTGTTATTTTGTCATTTACACAAAAAAGCGAACGAAACTGTAACAGAGATATGCAAAATTACATCATGAATGTCTTTTAAAATTTTACTTTTAACACCTAGTGTGTTTCTGTGATACAATCATGTGTTTGCAGGACAGGTATAACAATTTATGAATAAATCCAAACTGATATGAAAATTTCTGTGGATAATAACCAAACTCAAAATGGATAATACACAAACTGCGATGTATTGAACATTTTTTCCAACGACAGGTTGGATATTATTCTTTGAAAACAACTATTTATAACCAAAAACTCACACGATGTGTTTAGTGGAATATAAAAAATAATTTCAACGAACATCAACATTCATTTTGTATAAACCTGGGACTTCTTTCATAAAATGTGGTGAACATAAAGACAGTAGTTTGCATGCAATTTAATAAACCTATGTCATAAAATAACTTTACATGTACTAATGCATTGTAGAGCCTTATCTTTGATCTTTACTGATAAGCCAAGTTAACCTACTGGTGTATTTAGCAGACTACTGTGCTATGAAACTGTTTCCATGGCAACCTTGTTATTTGGCATTTTCTAAATTAGAAAGACTCTTTTGATTGAAATAACATTTATAAATTCTTCTTATATTTTACATTTGAGTCAATGGAGTTTTCCACTCTCCATAAATTGTGTTCTTTAGATTAAGTTAGACTTATTATAAACTAAATTTTTGAAGCAACTTCTAGACTAACAGTAACTAATATCAGTTTTTTTGACAGATTGTGAACTTCTTTTTACATTCATTAAGGTATTTGCTGTATTTGTTCATTTTAAACGATGCATAGATTCTTTAGACTAAAGTTAGTTATTTTCATTAAAGCTGCTTTGGTTTTCACTTATAGATTAATTCTTTGAGTGTATTCAGGCGTATCTGACTGGATGTCTTTAGTTAATTGAATTACAACCAGTAAGTGTGTTAGAAATAAGCGTTCTTTATTCGTTCGATAAGCGTTCGATAAATATTTCCGTATTGCATAAGTGCTCACAAACTCGTAACCGTCCCGTGACCAGTTCACTTGCGTAAGCGAACGAGACCGCACTACCTCAGTTGTTTATAGTAAAACATTGTGAATACTTTTAGTCACATTTTTAGTTCAATCTGAATGACACTTGCTGATCTTCACACATGGTGACAATCTTTATGAGCATACATTTTTTTTTTACTCATGGTGAACTTTTGTGATCACCTTTTGTCAATTGTCTGTCTTCCGTTGTGCGTCATGCATATTTGCCTTGTTAACACTGTAGAGGCCACATTTATTGTTGGATCTTCATGAAACTTTGTCAGAAGATTTGTTCCAATAATATCTTGGACGAGTTAAAAAATGGTTCCAGTCTGTTGAAAAACATTTCCACCATGGGGCCATTTGTTGTTCATTCTTCATGAAACTTGGTTAGAACATTTGTTCTATCGATATCTTGTGCTGCAAAGAACAGGTCATTTCTTTTTATCTCAGGTGAGCGACTTTGGGCCTTTCAGGCTCTCTTGTTTTTTAAAAGTAACCTGTCGCCTTATAATGGCTTATTGTAGATGTCTATAAATATTTTAAAATACAAAATTAAGATCTCTAGTGTTTAAGACTTATTAATTTCTGAATATAAATTAATAATATTTATTTTCGCGGAACCGATTGTTGTTTAATTGTTTCTATAGATTCGATTATGTACGGATTGCCTCGGTCGAGATCGTTAGCACAAAAGAATTACGCAGTTTCCGTACCACGTGATATGACGTCATTCCGCCTTTTGTAAATTGCCTATGCTGGTGTTTAGATTGCCAAAAACGTTTACAATTTATATCTCGATCAATCTTCGGAAACGCCTCGCGGTAGACAAAGGAAGCAAATGGAATCAATGGGAGGATAATACTCAATTTCTGCAACCCGACTCAGTACTGTTTTTTTATTGCTTTTAATGAGAATTTTCGTGCTCCATTTAGTGTTCGTGCACCATAAAGTGTTCCTTTCAAATTACGAAGTGGGACGCGGTGTTACTGTGGAATCTGTTACTACATTCAAAAACGTTCTCTACGCTTGATTTAGCAAATTATCGGGGGCGACCCCTGAATACGGATCAGTCACACGAATTACGGCATTAAGCGTACAACAACTTGGACGCGCCGTGTCAATCTCGCTGAAACAACTCATGGCGAGGGGAGATAATGTGAACGCGCTTAGCACATTATATTTAATTTTCAAACATATATTCAGAACATTTCTGTTAAAAAAGAACACAGTATTTTAAACAAATAATCTTGGTTAAGTACACAAAAATCATGTAATAAGTGTGTGACAATAAGCTATTCTAATTAAAGTACTGCAGCAAGTCTGTTTTCTACTACGACAGTATTATGTATTTCATATATATTTAGCATTGTTTGTTTTTTGTTGGCAATATAACATGTTCTATCAAAATGATTACTCGTTTTTGGTGTTGTTTGTGCACGTTATTTTATTCTAGCAAAACGTATCTTTTTCTCTTCACAGCAATTGTTTATAAAATTCTCTTCTCTCGAAATTCCAATACATAATGGTGTCTACCTTAGTAATAGCTTGTTTTCAGTGTAATCACAGTCTGTTATCATTCCCTAGCTAAATCACGACGTTTCGTGTATCTGGCATTTGTTAGAAAAACATTTGCCCTGCACAAATCCTAACTTTCAGATAACAGCGACAATATCGTGGAAACTTAGCGAACATGTATTTAAGTGAACAAATTTGTCTTACGTGTTGTTAATTTGTTAACTTGATTTTATAAATTTCATTATTTAATTTCAAAGAAATTCTGCATTAGATTTTCTAATGATATTAATATTTGTCAAATAGAATTTTCTATTTTCAATAACAAGTTAAACTCGGAGGTTTACAACAATACCGGGGGGGGATAAAATTCATTAAAACTTCGCTTTGGTTTTTCTTCATTCAATGTGGTACAATATGGTCAAACTATATATCATTTTAAAGCTTAAGACGGATAGAATAACATAAACACATTTTTGACATTCAATATTTGTGTGCTTTATTCATATTTTGGTTTAAAACCAATACATTTTACACTAATTTACAAAATCTCAATCTAAAGTTAGGAAGGATATGCACTACCTTCAGTTGAATAAATACAAAGCTATATACATATACAAGGTCAAGTTAGCAACATTTCACAGAAAATTATTGTCATAAAACAACAAATGAGTTTTTATTCAACTGCCTTTTTTGGATAAATTTCCTAAACAAAGTTCTAAAAATAACTAAAACGTAACTACTTTTTAAAAAATCCAGGTATGGTGGATAATAAGAGTCACAATTCTATTTCAAAGGTTTAACAATTTTGTTATTTACCTCTCAACCAAATTGCAAATTTTAAACCATCTCAAATTGAAATAGATTGCAGACGACATATACAATTGTAAAGGAATATAAAGAAATTGGCAAACCGATTGATTTTATATTTCGATTCCTTCTACCCATTTTGAAAGCGTGGCCATCGCTGTGCTCCGTAGAAAAACGTGCAAAACAAATCGGTCGAAACCACGTGCAATGGTGAGAAAACCGGGTATGTGTATACACATACCTGAGAAAACACATATCTTATTTTGACAGTTGGGTGGCAACTAGTAAAACAACTATTAACATTAATCAGCAAGAGATCGCACTAAATAACAGAAATGACCACGTAGAGATATCATCACTTACCCTATTTCAAATATTTTCCAGCTGAAAATTGTCCCCCACACGTCTTTTTTAGTTTATTTGTATTGTTTTTTTGGAGCCGAAGTGCATCTCACAGAATATCCATCCAACTTCCGTTGTTTTCACTTTCGTTATTAAAAACTCCGTTTAAAAGAATTATTTTCACTTTTAGATTGTTAAAGCGATGTATTATTATATATGATCATTATAATAGTATACCGTGATGAATTGAACGGAGTTACGTGTCGATCTTTCTGTCAGTCTGTAAGCGTACTATTTTATGCGCAATAATTTAAGTAATGTGATTCGACAACGATTGTAAACATTGGTGAAATGCTTCTTACATAGTTATTCTTTTGAGTGTTTATGAGGTCTGATCGCGCAGTTTGAAAACATCAACGGATAGATTACAATACAATGCATTTGTCATCGTCAACCGTTTGGAATGTCAATTAGGCGATGAGTGAGTTTTTAGCATGTTTCTTTCTATTTTATTAATATAAAAATGGCTGTCCCCATGGTGATGAAATGACATGTGTTCGAGTTTTGATATTTCTAGATATGTAAACCTTTTTTACTATTTAAGCGTAACTTGCCCTCGTCAATGTCGATATTAATCACTAGTTATATAATTTTCCACAGAAATACGTGGAATAAACATGATTCAGCTTTTTGAAAATAATGTATATTTTATTGTTAAAATCGCTTTGTATTTTGATTGATTTTGTGGATGTTATGATACGTTGATGTACAAAATTGGTAGCAGTTTGAAGGAAAAACATCCTATAAAGCATATATGTATACATTTTCAATGTGGCACTCTTCCTTTAGTCAAATTTGAGTTCAATGCTAGGGGACCCACATTTTTCAAATTGAAGCCTCTACATGAACCTTAACAAACAGAAAATTAATTTATTAACACAGTGGCAATCGCTTATTTGGTCCATTAACTTCGTTTGCAGGGCGATTCCAGCCGGCCGCCCGTTTTGTAGGATATTAATTAACACCACCTGTGGCATAACAAATGCAATTCACCGCATGCATATAACGCGAGCTGTTAGGCAAGACCTTGAAATGTGGCTAACCTTTTGCGCAATTACAAGGGAGTGTCGATTTTCAATGACATTTTTCTTGTGGTCATATGAAAGTGGGTTCTATAGGGGCAATCGCGTTAACGTTACGTCCGTGTACACATATATGGGTTTCATGTTTACTCCTAAATGAAGTTGGTTCAAGGCTAAAGCTAAGTTGGCAATGCATGCTGAAATAATCCATTAGAGCTATACAAGTTATCTAGTCTATTATGGAAATTTTGACATTCATCTTTTTAACCTTTTTGATTCAATGGTAAAGCCAATCCTTCCATACAGAGCTGGGTTTATACGTTTTCTCAAATAAAGAACAAGTCCAGGCTCAATTTTGCAAAGATTGGATTGGTCTCAATAGGTCATCACACAATGACATGGCTCTAGGGGAGTTTGGTAGATAAGAATTATGGTCGAATATCATTTTAAGTGTGTTTAACACTTGTGTAAACTTATTCACCTGTCATTGCATACATATCCCAAAAACCTGTTATATGTTGAATCGCCATGAACTAATCGGAAGGACAACTTGGGCTACTTTTCTTAAAAAAGTGTTATTCGATTATGGATTTGGTCATGTCTGGGTTTATTAAGATGTTGGTAATGTTCAGGTATTTTTACACCTGTTTACAGATCGCCTTATCTGTTGTCACAAGCAACAAGGGTCAGGTCTATTATTCGACTCGTCTCAGTGTGAAACAAATAAAACGTTATAATCATTGCTTGAACCCGGAAAATATGTTCCGGTTCAAATTACCATTACCCTATATAAAAGCATTTGCAAAGTACAGATGCTCGAACCGCAAGTTTCTAATTGAAACTGGACGACATCTTGGTATACAGCATGATCTTACATATTGTCCACATTGTCTAAATGTCAAAACACTTGTGTCATTCAAAACAAATTTCATATATTTTTATTGTTCTACATTTCAAGAAGAACATTATTATCTTTTACCTTGGTACAGTGGAACCGGAGAACAAATCGATTTATTAATATCGCAGGCAATTGCATTAATTATATATCTCTTAAGGTTCATGTAGAGGCGTCATTTTGAAAAATGTGGGATCCCTAGCATTGAACTCAAATTTGACTAAAGGAAGAGTGCCACATTGAAAATGTATACATATATGATTTAAAGGATGTTTTTTTACCTTCAAACTGCTACCAATTTTGTACATCAACGTATCATAACATCCACAAAATCAATCAACATACAAAGCGATTTTAACAATAAAATATACATTATTTTCAAAAATCTGAATCATGTTTATTCCACGTATTTCGGCGGAAAATTATATAACTAGTGATTAATATCGACATTGACGAGGGCAAGTTACGCTTAAATAGTAAAAAAAAGTTTACATATCTAGAAATATCAAAAATCACACACATGTCATTTCATCACCATGGGGGCAGCCATTTTTAAATTAATAAAATAGAAAGAAACATGCTAAAAACTCACTCATCGCCTAATTGACATTCCAAACGGTTTACGATGACAAATGCATTGGATTGTAATCTTTCCGTTGATGTTTGCAAACTGCACGATCAGACCTCATAAACACTCAAAAGAATAACTATGTAAGAAGCATTTCACCAATGTTTACAATCGTTGTCGAATCACATGTACTATATTATTGCGCATAAAATAGTTCGCTGACAGACTGACAGAAAGATCGATACGTAACTCCGTTCAATTCATAACGGTATACTATTATATTGATAATATAACATCGCTTTAACAATCTAAAAGTAGAAATAATTCTTTTAAACGGAGTTTTTAATAACGAAAGTGAAAACAACAGAAGTTGGATGGATATTCTGTGAGATGCACTCCGGCTCCAGAAAAACAATACAAATAAACTAAAAAAGACGTGTGGGGACCATTTTCAGCTGGAAAATATTTGAAATAGGGTCAGTGATGATATCTCTACGTGGTCATTTCTGTTATTTAGTGCGATCTCTTGCTGATTAATGTTAATAGTTGTTTTACTAGTTGCCACCCAACTGTCAAAATAAGTATGTTTTTTCTCAGGTATGTGTATACACATACCCGGTTTTCTCACCACTGCACGTGGTTTCGACCGATTTGTTTTGCACGTTTTTCTACGGAGCACAGCGATGGCCACGCTTTCAAAATGGGTAGAAGGAATCGAAATATAAAATCAATCGGTTTGCCAATTTCTTTATATTCCTTTACAATTTTATATGTCGTCTGCAATCTATTTCAATTTGAGATGGTTGAAAATTTGCAATTTGGTTGAGAGGTAAATAACAAAATTGTTAAGCTTTTGAAATAGAATTGTGACTTATTATCCACCATACCTGAATTTTTTTAAAGTAGTTACGTTTTAGTTATTTTTAGAACTTTGTTTAGGAAATTTATCCAAAAAAGGCAGTTGAATAAAAACTCATTTGTTGTTTTATGACAATAATTTTCTGTGAAATGTTGCTAACTTGACCTTGTATATGTATATAGCTTTGTGTTTATTCAATTTAAGGTAGTGCATATCCTTCCTAACTTTAGATTGAGATTTTGTAAATTAGTGTAAAAATGTATTGGTTTTAAACCAAAATATAAATAAAGCACACAAATATTGAATGTCAAAAATGTGTTTATATTATTCTATCCGTCTTAAGCTTTAAAATGATATATAGTTTGACCATATTGTACCACATTGAATGAAGAGACACCAAAGCGAAGTTTTAATGTATTTTAACCTCCCCCCCCCCCCCGATGAACCTTAATGCTAAAGTATAAACATACACATATTCACAACTCATGCATTAAACATTTCAGCTTAAAAGATTGAAGCAATACCGTATGGAAAAACTTCAATATGTCAAATCGCTGGTGGCGCGATTATTGGTATTAAACGACCGAGTTAAACAGTGTGTAATCGCTGATTGAGCAATTATTATGCTCAAATGACAAGTGTTTTAAACAGTAAGCTATCGCTGAGCGAGTTAAAAAGCAACGTCACAGATTACCAATAGTTTGTACGTCAACTCGTGGCCTTCGTACAATACCGCATCAGAATTTGTGGGGGATAAATTTGTGAAATTTATTGTGGCGGAAAATTCTGTTAGCCGGAGGGTAGGATGGGCATGCGTACTTATTCTATAAAATTTATCTCTACAAGCTAACCTTAGCGACAATTACTCAACACATTGGCTCGAATGGACTCTGGGCTTCATGCGTAGTATATCCAAGTAATTAAAAGGTTAAGCTTAACAAATAGAAGCAATACCGTAGGGGAAAACGTGTATGTGTCAAATCGTATTCAATGTCCGAGTTAAAAAGTGTGTAATCGCTGGTTAAGCGATTATTGTGATTAAATGACCGATTTTTTAAAGTGTAGAATCGCTGGTTGAGCGAGTTTAAAAGTGTGAAATCGGTGGTCGAGCGATTATTGGCATTACATTTCCGATTTAAAAGTAATGGTCAAGTGACCATTGGTGTAAAGAGTGTCTAAAGGTATTGTGTTAATGGTCAAGTGACAATTGGTATACAAAGTGTGTAAAGGTATTGTGTTAATGGTCAATGGACCATTGGTAAAAAGTATGAAAAGGTTTTGTGTTAATGATCAAGTGACCATTGGTATAAAAAGTGGTGTGTAACAAGCGACTGGTAGAGCTAGGCTTAGCCCAATCGAGTAAATGGTTTTTCCTGGCCCGGTCGCTTGATGAGCAAGAACATTTTTATTTTGGGTAGGCGGTGTTGCTACTATAGTGGCGTTACTACACATCGGTAATTTAACGTGTACTCGTCCACCTCCGGTAGGCATAATTTTCGGCTGTTTCTGTTTTAGGCCGGGTTTCCAAGCATCCGTGTCCGCGCTCCGCGTCCGCGTTCCGTGTCCGCGTTCCGTATACGGACACGGAGTGTCATTTCCATGCATCCGCTTATTATTTAAGCCTTTCCGTGTAAAAAGCTCATTCTAAACGTGGTGGTACTTGGATTAGGATGTCGTTATTAGAAGAGCACACATCTTTTATGATGACTGCTGCGGCAGCACTGCATGTTAGTAGACGGAAACGCAGACATAGGTACTGGACACGTGCCATCATAAGAAACCGTCAAATTTACGGTACATATACTACCATCTTGTTAGAGAATTAGAGCTTAACGATGAAGAGTTCAGGAACTTGGTAAGTTATTAATAATTATTAACAAAATATTTTAATATTGTTATAACCAAAGGTATAAAAAAAGTCCTAATTATCTCTTTGTTCCATACCGCTATCAGCTAATTTCTCCAACACCACAGTACAGAAAGCCCAAACTAGCTGATATGCCACTCTGGACAGGCTGAATTAATGACAATTAGCAAAGTTATATTGATAAACATTACTGATTATTCGTTTTACAGACTTCAAAACTTGTATGTGAACCCGCATAGACAAAAAAGAACATAAATAGCGACTTTTTAAAGCGTTATATCTTGTTTGAAATATATACTGTGTCTTTTGAAAAGCGATTATAGAGTGTACAGTATGCAGACGATATATATTCGCAATGTTTGATGTAATGTCTGTGTCTTTTTATTCGTTCACACGTTGGTTGTATATTTCAGGTCGATCCCTTACTAAATATAATATTATTTCACTAATATTTATGCTTGAAAGTCGACCATTCATGTTCACTTCCGTACGTGCACTGAGTCCGCGTCCGTGAAATATCGCTCACCGAGCGATTTTTCACGGACGCAATACACGGACGAAAAATGCGGACGCGGAACGCGGATACATGGAAACGCTCCAACAGATTTCAACCAGTTCGTTTTTTTGCGGACACGGACACACGGACACGGAACGCGGACGCGGAGACATGGAAACCCGGCCTAACGCTGCGGCCATTATATCCCACTCTCTTATTTGCATAATATATTATATGGATCTGTTAGTGAATACTTCATACGTGTACATTCGATTTCATTTGTGTGATGTTTATTGGGAGGCAAAAAATTATATTGAAATAATGTCATAAAACTAGTTAACTGAACTAATGTGTTGTTCTATCGTGCAGTCGTAAAATAAGACTTATTAATTTCTGAATATAAATTAATAATATTTATTTTCGCGGAACCGATTGCTGTTTACTTGTTTCTATAGATACGATTATGTACGGATTGCCTCGGTCGAGATCGTTAGTACAATAGAACTACGCAGTTTCCGTACCACGTGATATGACGTCATTCCGCCTTTTGTAAATTGCCTATGCTGGTGTTTAGATTGCTAAAAACCCCACCCACCGCACACTGAATAACATCGTGACTGGTCGGTCGATGCACAGATTCGATTAATTTCCATATCTTACGGAAATACAGATTCAGGTTTTTTGGTTATATGATTCTGCCGGAAAGTTCTTTATTTCCAGTCAATGTACATCCAAGCACATATTGGCGCTGGGGCCCGGCAACCTCCTAACAAATTGTTCGTTCTATGATACTGCCGGCAAGTTATTTTATTTCCAGTTAATATCCACCGGCTCCTGGCGGGCTCCTCAACTCCGGTGGCTGACATCCAATTGCATCGCGGTGCCGGGGCCAGCCAATCTTCTCACAAGATCGTAATGGGTCCACCGTTCGGTTCGGTCCTGTATAGAAGGGACGCATCTCGACGGGCAGTGTGGCACAGCGCTTGGAATTTCTTCATTGCTTGAACTGATCAATGAACTGTTGAGTGTATATACTTGCACAGTATTCGTTCTACTTGTTGAGATTAGCGTATACGAACATTCAATATATTGTCTTTCTTATCTTTCATTTCAAATATGCCTACTTACGTTATTGTCATGTTTGTATTTAAATTGTGTTTGCTTTCCTGTCGCGGCTTAGAATTCTGTTTGCCGGGGCCGCATGGGCAGGCCTACTGATTCTATAACATTATCTTTTAACGCTAACCTACGCGACAATGACTTAACACATTTGCTCAAATGGACTCTGCGCTACTTGTGTAACATCAGCCAGTTCTTAAGAGTAAATGCCTTTTTATTCTACAACATTTGTCTTTTAAAGCTAAACTTAGCGACAATGACTCCACACATTTGCTCGAATGGGCTCTGCGTTCCTTGTGTAACATCAGCGGGTTTCTTTTGGGTAAATGCCTACGTCTTCTACAACATTTGTCTCTTTAAGCTAACATTAGCGACAATGACTAAACACACTTGCTTCAATGGACTCTGCGTTACTTGTGTAACATCAGCGGGTTCTTTCGGGTAAATGCCTACTTATTCTAAAACCTATATCTCTTCAAGCTAACATTTGCGACAATGACTTAACACATTTGCTCCAATGGACTCTGCGTTACTTGTGTAACATCAGCGGGTACTTCCGGGTAAATGCCTACTAATTCTAAAGCATATATCTCTTTACGCTGACCTGAGTGACAATCACTTAACACATGTGCTTGAATGGACTCTGTGCTACCTGTGTAACATCAGCGGGTTCATTTAAGGTTTTTTATCACTCAGTGTTCTCATTTCATTCTTGCCATATTTGTTTCCAGGCGGTTCTCAATCGCTCATTATGACATTCTGTCCATAATATACATTTTAACGTCAGTAAAGTCACTCAGGCGGACATAGGCGGGAATGTGCATGTGGTTTTCATTATTTGGTCCGTCCTACGCTAGACATCGATCAGTACACTTTTACGTTTTGAAATTCGAACCGCATTAATTTATTAAATTGGTTAAAATTACCAGTTATGTTTGAGTTCCACAATGTCCACAGTTACATGTTAATATTGGTTGTTTTCGGGTTCAGTTTTCCAGAGTTATTTTATATTGGTTTTCCAATGAAATTTATCTCGGTTTTTTAACCTGGCCTTGAAAACACCATTTAAGGATACAGAATAGAAGTGATGTCTACAAATCATGGTTGTGCTGTCATGTTATTCTACGATTATACTTAATTGTTTTCTATTACGAATGATTGTTATATATTACGAAATGTTTTATTGTCTTGTTTATATGTATTTGCCTTCCTGTCGCAGTGGCGGTAAAAATTCTGTTTGCCGGAGGGTTGGATGGGCAGGTGTAACATCAGCGGGTCCATTTTAGATTTTTTATCACTTAGTGTTCTCATTTTATTCTTGCCATATCAGTTCCCAGGCGGTTCTCTATCGCTCATTATGACATTCTGTCCATAATAAACATTTTCACGTCAGTTAAGTCACTCAAGCGGACATAGACGGGAATGTGCACGTGGTTTTCAGTGTTTGGTCCGTCCTACGCTAGACATCGATCAGTACACTTTTACTTTTTGAAATTCGAACCGCATTAATTTATTAAATTGGTTAAAATGACCAGTTATTTTTGAGTTCCACAATGTCCACAGTTACATGTTAATATTGGTTGTTTTCGGGTACAGTTTTCCAGAGTTATTTTATATTGGTTTTCCAATGAAGTTTTATCTCTGGTTTTTAACCTGGCCTTGAAAACACCATTTAAGGATACAGAATAGAAGTGATGTCTACAAATCATGGTTGTACTGTCATGTTATTCTACGATTATACTTGATTGTTTTCTATTACGAATGATTGTTATATATTACGAAATGTTTTATTGTCTTGTTTATATGTATTTGCCTTCCTGTCGCAGTGGCGGAAAATTCTGTTTGCCGGAGGGTTAGATGGGCATGAGTACTTATTCTACAAATTTATCTCTACAAGCTAACCTTAGCGACAGTTACTCAACACATTGGCTCGAATGGACTCTGGGCTTCATGCGTAGTGTATCCAAGTAATTAAAAGGTTAAGCTTAACAAATAGTAGCAATACCGTAGGAGAAAAACTTGTATGTGTCAAATCGTATTCAATGTCCGAGTTGAAAAGTGTGTAATCGCTGAATAAGCGATTATTGTGATAAAATGACCGATTTTTAAAAGTGTGGACTCGCTGGTTGAGCGAGTTAAAAAGTGTGAAATCGCTGGTCGAGCGATTATTGGCATTACATGTCCGATTTAAAAGTAATGGTCAAGTGACCATTGGTGTAAAGAGTGTCTAAAGGTAATGTGTTAATGGTCAAGTGACCATTGGTATACAAAGTGTGTAAAGGTATTGTGTTAATGGTTAAGTGACCATTGGTATAAAAAGTGTGAAAAGGTATTGTGTTAATGGTCAAGTGACCATTGGTATAAAAAGTGTGTAAAGGTATTGTGTTAAGGTCAAGTGACCATTGGTATAAAAAGTGGTGTGTAACAAGCGACTGGTAGAGCTAGGCTTAGCCCAATCGAGTAAATGGTTTTTCCTGGCCCGGTCGCTTGATGAGCAAGAACATTTTTATTTTGGGTAGGCGGTGTTGCTACTATAGCGGCGTTAATACACATCGGTAATTTAACGTGTACTCGTCCACCTCCGGTAGGCATAATTTTCGGCTGTTTCTGTTTAACGCTGCGGCCATTATATCCCACTCTCTTACTTGCATAATATATTATATGGACCTGTTAGTGAATACCTCATACGTTAATATTCGATTTCATGTGTGTGATGTTTATTGGGAGGCAAAATAATTATATTGAAATAATGTCATTAAAGTAGTTAACTGAACTAATGTGTTGTTCTATCGTGCAGTCGTAAAATAAATATATTCGCCGATAATTCGGATTTAACAAAGGTCCATCTCAATATACGGATGCAAATATTTGGAATAATCTTACTAGATCATTTATCTGTTTACCATAAAATGTGTCTATAGAGATTTGGATTGTTCATAAAAGGACTTTTATCATAAAGATATTGTCTATAAAGATTTAACTTGTACTCTACTTGTCATTAAAACTATCTGTCTATAGTGATTTGACTTGTATGTAATAGGTCATTTATTATAAAGATATTGTCTATAGAGATTTGACTTATACTGTTTTAGTCATTAAATCATTGTCTATAGAGATTTGACTTGTTCATAATAGGTCATTTATCATAAAGATATTGTCTATAGAGATTTGACTTGTACGGTAATAGTCATTAAAGCTATTTTCTATTGAGATTTGATTTGAACATAATGGGTCATTATTAATAAATCTATTGTCCATAGAGATTTATATAGACACCGCTGATCAATTTCTTATACTTTCGCCGCTTCCATTTATCATAAAGATATTGTCTATAGAGATTTTACTTGTTCATAATAGGTCATTTATTATAAAGATATCATTTATAGAGATTAATATAGACGCCGCTGATTGAATTCTTATACTTTCACCCCTTCCATGTATCATAAAGATATTGTGTATAGAGATTTGACTTGTTCATAGTAGGTCATTTATTATAAAGATACTGTCTATAAAGATTTTACTTGTTCATAATAGGTAATTTATTATAAATATATTGTCTATGGAGATTTGACTTTATTTGTTTTATTTGATCGTTCGTCAAAAAGTTGTAATTCTGTTACTCTTGTATCTTCAATGCAATTGAGTTATTAAATAGTAATTAAATTGAATGCGTTTTGATTCCCTTTTATTATTGTTTAATTTAATTACAATGCTATGACGTTAAATTTTATTTACACTTAAATGTATTATGAATATTGCTGGGCCAAGTGTGAGGTTGAGCGCTCTATAACCAGGTTTAAACCCCCAATGCTTTGCATTGACCGTTCAAAGGCGGTGACCCCAGCTTTATTCATATTTTGTGTTTATGTTTGTTTGTATTGTGCTGTATTGTGCTGTTTTGTACTGTTTGGGCAATCGGTCACTTGCCTTAAATAAAGGACCTACTAATTGTTTTTAATGAAAATTCAATACTGCTCCAGCAGCTGGAGTTTCACTTCTTTATATTGTACTCTATTAGTCATTAAAGCTATTGTTTATAGACATTTGACTTGTTCACAATAGTTCATTTATTATAAAGCTAGTGTCTATAGAGATTTTACTTGTTCACAGTAGTTCATTTATTATAAAGCTATTGTCCATAGAGATTTGACTTGTACATTATAGGGCATTTATCATAAAGATATTGCCTATAGAGATTTGACTTGTACTGTAATAGTCATTAAAGCTATTGTCTATAGAGATTTGACTTGTACATAATAGGTCATTTATCACAAATCTATAGTCTATAGAGATTTATATAGACACCACTGATCGAATTCTTATATTTTCGCCGCTTCCATTTATTATAAAGGTATTGTCTATAGAGATTTGACTTGGAACATAATGCGTCATAAATCTTAAATCTATTGTCAAGAGAGATTTTTATAGACAACGCTGATCGAATTCTTATATTTTCGCCGCTTCCATTTATCATAAAGATATTGTCTATAGAGATTTGACTTGTTCATAATAGGTCATTTATTATAAAGATATTGTCTATAGAGATTTGACTTGTTCATAAAAGGTCATTTATCATAAAGATATTGTTTATAGAGATTTATATAGACACTGCTGATCGAATTCTTATATTTTCGACGCTTCCATTTATCATAAAGGTATTGTCTATAGAGATTTGACTTGTTCATAATAGGTCATTTATTATAAAGATACTGTCTTTAGATATTTGACTTGTTCACAATAGGTCATTTATTATAAAGCTATTGTCTATAGAGATTTGACTTGTACATAATAGGTCATTTATTATAAAAATATTGTAGATAGTGATTTGACTTGTACATAATATGTCATTTATCATAAAAATATTGTCTATAGAGATTTGAGTTGTATGTTATAGGTCATTTATCATAAAGATATTGTCTATAGAGATTTGACTTGTACGTAATAGGTTATGTACCATTCAAATAACTGATGAGTCTATACAATAAAGTCTCTTCTTAGCAAAAATCTAATTTAGGCGGAAAGTGTCGTCCCTGATTAGCCTGTGCGGACTGCACAGGCTAATCTGGGACGACACTTTACGCACATGCATTATGCCCAGGTTTCTCAGAACGCGACTCTCTTGATCATCATGTTTGCCCCTTACCACCATTTTAAGGTCTATTTACAAAGCATACACGTGATGCAACACTTAAGACTTGGAAATAACTATTGAGCGCAAGTTTTTTTGTTCTTGTAAAATACCAAATATGGTGGTCAATTTCCACACATCCAGTTAATGCTTCTAAATAAGGATCAATCTTAATTACTGAAATATATGTCCCCTTTTATTTCGGCTGTAATGACATCTTCTGTCATGATGATTTGTACATAGAAACAAACCAACACGAGTTGATGTTACAATATTTTATAATTGCAATATTTGAAGACCCAACATAAATGTTACAAATGATTTTGATTTCCATTGAACAATAAAACAAGAAACATGGAAGCATGTAGAGTAACAAAACTATTATCATCCTTTGTGATAATGTTATCTCCAGAAATCTGTGACTCATATGTTGTCAAGACAGTATAATACATTAATCACGATACATGATGAAAGTTTCAAAATGATTAACACAAAATTTCTCCAACAGAAAGCTGTCAATCTAATATTCACTAGATAACACAAAAGATTTTACATTGATGATCATGCAAAACTGTAACTTTCCATTTTGGATCACACAAAATCAGGTCACTTTAATGATTGAAAATGTCCGAAAGTGATAAGCAATAAAGAAAACTACACATCTATCAGTGTCCGAAAAATTTCTTATTTTTCAGGTAGCCCACTGGGCTACCAATAAAAATATTTGGTAGCCCATAAAATTTACCTACAAAATGATAAGAGGCAAGTTTTCATCTTTATTTTATTTCTTCATTTACATATACATAATATGTATACATACATATACATATACATAATACAGCAAGTAGTCTGATGTACAATGTCAATATCATAAATTAATGTTACAGTACAGGCACCGTGTACTTAAATGTTAATGTACAAAAGAAAATCATATACTTCATGTAGATATTACATGTATGTGCACATGTATGCGTACTTAAATTCGGACAGTACTTTAAGTCGGAAACGTAAATAAAGCGTTTAGATGATCAATACTATTGACTCTTATGGTGTTAATCAATGCAATTGCCCTTTTTAACAACAAATACAGATTTTCAAAGAAATCAAGAGAGTATTAAATCATTTATTTACTTGTGTCCGACTTTAAGTACTGTCCGAATTTACGTATTGCATCCGTATGTTACGATACTTGTTTGCAGTCAGTATACAATACAATAATTGTTTCAATAATGAAGGAACCGATGCAGCGTAACGGTAACGATACAGCGTGTTTACATTATATTTTATTAAGAGGAAATGTCAATGCCAAATAATTCGCGAGATACCCCGGTACTTTAGTTGAAATTCACAACGAAACTTTTAATGGAAATTAAATGATCTCAATGTTGTACCCGCTACGAAAGTTTTATTTACAGATAGATACACCCACGCCAATTTTCGCGCGCTTTTTATCTGGACAAAGAAATTCATTTACTTAATGTCGAATTTGCAACCTAAAATAGCTGTACACGACGCGTGTTTGGTGTTTTACGCATGTTGCAATACAACGCCCCTGATTGGGAGCTTATTTCATCATATCTTTAAATACAACCATATGCCGAAATTCATTCGACACTTTCGAAAATTTCAAACGTTTGTGATTATGACTCTAATCGTCGATTAGAGTCATAATCACATTTTATTACCCACCCATAATTTGGTTTTAAAAATATAAACCGGGCATATATGGGATTATCGATTAACAGTCGCTCCTTTAATCCAATCATTAATGACAATGCAAACTAATTAGCAGGTGTTAACCGCGTTCACACCGTTGTAATTAATATTCATTTTCGGTTTCGTTACCGTTTTGAAGAATCCGCTATTGTTTTGGTTTAATTAATGTTCGGCGTCCTTGGATATTTAACGACATCAAAAACGTTGTCGCTATTACTTATTGTTGCGGTTAACAAAGAATTCCAAATTGCGAAATAAAGTTGCATCATGTGCGCCAAGTATACAACCGGCTCTCATCATATTATTAGCAGACGACAAATGTAGATTCTCATTGGATGATTAAAATACACTGTTACTGTTTACAATCGACATTACCGCAAGTGATCGGTGACTGATTAGATAATTGATTGCACATTGTTATCGGATTATAAGCAATACACAGTGTACAAACACATGGTCAGCGTGTTTATTCTACTTATGTCTGTCAATAAACCGGGCTACCGCTCGTATGGATTTATAGTAGCCCGGCGGGCGTCAGCTGGAAAATTTCAGTAGCCCGATGAAAAATTTCGGTAGCCCCCGGGCAATGGATTTGTCGGACACTGCATCTATCATGCTAATAAGAAAGACCGCAGAGGTATATAAATCAAGGGGTAAAACAAAGATAATACAAAGTTTTATACTTGTAATTCCCAAAAAGCACAAAATGATTTCATAACAATTACAAAGTCAAACTAATTTTAAAATTAAACGAGACTTACAGTGAAGTTGAAGTTTGTAATTTAATGAGTTAAATAGTAGGAGGGAGTTAACTGAGATAGTACATCCGCTACGCATGCGCATCAGTATTCAAAAAGTTCTCAAATCTTTCTTGAACACAGAGTATATAAACTGCATTGAATAAAATATTTCGCATATTTACCGTGAAGTTAAAGCTGGGTGGGAGGGTGGCAGTTAACTCCCTCCTTCTACTATTTAACTCATAAAATTACAATTAAACTTCAACTTCACGGTAAGTCTCGTTTAATTTTAAAATTTTATTTCGTTAATTAGAACGAATACGGTAGTTAACTGAGACTTCAAAGCTCCAAGAAAGATATGAGAACATTACCTGTTATTACCCAAGAACAGTCATTGCAAAGCCATCTTTGGTCTGAATAGGCTTCTTGTTAAACTTAGCAAAGATCTCTGCATTTGACCATCCTGCAGTTTGTAAAATTTCTTGAATTGGAACACACTTCTCATTTGATTTGGATGTGGCCGCAGAACGAACATTGTAAGGTCCATAAACCTTTACATCGATCCCTGATCTTATCATCACAGTTTTAAATCATCTGGCGACAGTTTCCTTTTGTAACTGCAAGATGGGGTTTTACATAACTTATCAGTAATTTTGCATAATTGTTGTCTCGAATATGTCTAGTTCTTGCTAGATATTCTTTTAAGGCAAAATATATACACAAACGTCTATCTGGCGGGAAAGCTTTAAAAGATAAGCTTGAATATGTACAACCAGGCCTGCTTTGCTTAAGGAGACCTCCAATTTAAACAATGAACTCAGACTTCATCTTCTGAACATTTGTAACTAGTAACTTATGCACAGTATCAACACGTGCTGCATTGGCAAGAGCCATTAACATAACAATTTTCAAAGTCAAGTCCTTTAATGATATGTTCTTAACTGGACTCAATGTACGCAAATATGACAAAACAACATTTACATCCCAAATAGATGAATATCTTGATTTTGGTGGTCTTATACATGTATTGAAAACACCCGTCAGAAACCTGACCACCAATGGGTGAGAACCAGCTGTATCAGGGACCTATACAAACAAAGGGATTAGCAACCTCGCGATATCCCGTTACAGCACGCAAAATAAACCGAGATTTGATAATCTCGATCGATTGGTCCCTGTGTAGCGATAATAAACCGCTGCGCGAGATTTGATAAACTCGATTGATTGGTCCCTGTGTAGCGATAATGCGGCTACACGATATCGATTGCGAGGGATTTCGCTTATTGAGCGGGTTACGTTTTTTCGGATTCAAATTATATTATGTTAAATAAACAAGAACCTATTCGTTCAATTGTTGCGTTGTTGATCTCAAAATCAATTATTATTTAGTCTAATTATTACGCAGTATGTCGAACGGGGACCCAATTATCGGACCCTTTGATGAATATTAATTGCCGGTTGTTTCGCCAGGGTTAATTACCGTTGTTTATCGCACGTATGTGCATGTACAAAAGACCGGTCTTTTAATAGAATTAAAATGTTACAATGTTTTGTTTGAAATAGCAACATAATCAAGACATGTTAAGTGCAAACAACTCAAAATGTATAACTGTTCTTTTAACCTCCGACGCCGCAAAGTTTCGCATGCCATTTTAATATTCACCAACAGAGTCGCTCAGAACCTGTGCAGCCAGACTGACCTTCATGTAGCTGAGGGAAACCAGATCCATTCGATTGCGAGCGATTTCGCTCATTGATGGTGATAGTTGTTTCGCAATAATCGACTTTCGTTGTTTAATAAACAAATATATATTCGTTCAATTTTGCCTTGTTTGTCTTGTAAATAAATAATTAGTATTATTAACACGCAGTATGCTACACGGAACCCAATTACCGGATGCGTTGACGAGTAACAATACCATTTGTTTCACAGGGTTTCAATTGCCATTGTATATCGCACATATGTGCATGTAGCAAAGACCGGTCTTTTAATTATTTAAAAATGTTACTCTGCTGTGTGAAAAATATCAACATTACTAACGCCTGCCAATTGCTTACAATTTAAAATGTATAATTGTTCTTTATCATCCGAGACAATGAAGGTTCGCATGCCATTATATTATTCTGTTGGACTCCTTTTAAACATGATATCCATAGTAGTACTGAAAGTCTTTTCGTGATTTCGTGTTCAAGAATTGAACAAAAATCAACAGAATTTAAAGGCAAGGCAATTCATAAAAGTCGTTTATGTTTTATTTCTCAGTATAAATCAGTTAATCACTGAAACATACACATTAGTTCATGCATGATAGGTAATCTTGGTGTTATTTAAGTTTAAGAGTATGTGTAACAATACATTCATGTTACTAAGTGTAATGAGCATTCAGTAAAAGAAAATATTTGATAAAACTCACTAGCATGTAAACAAAAATCACATGTTTGTAAAAGATTTTGCACAAGTAACCATTTGCAATGTGAAATAGAACAACAAAAATTTGATAATAATACTAACAATTTTCTATTTATTATTTCAACAACAAAAGATTGAGATTTCTCCTGACATGGTAATGCAGACGATTTATTTGAAGCCTACAGCAATACAAAAAGCTTACTAAAATTAAATACCAAATTATCTTGTTTAAACAAGTTTGAAAATTATTTATTTATAATGAGTTTTGGGAACACATTTTTGATTAACATGATCACAGATCTAACAGTCACTTTTGAGTTAAGCAGAGATATTCACTGCTGGAATGTGTTCATTTATGTAAAAATGCAACAGTTTAATTTAATCAATTGAATATTTAAAACTAATTCATACTGAATTTTCTTTTGTCTTCGGCAAGTCTGAAGGTTTGTGAAGTTTGTTGTCGCCACTGCTTTATATAGTAGACATGAATATATTTACATCATCTTAGTGCTGGGATGGTCAAGGTACGTCTCAGGAAAAGAAAGGAATCCAATTTCCCAGTTGAATCAGACAGTATCAGTATCCTTGGCATAGCTGTGAACATACATGTATGTCAGCACTATTTAAAGTCCACAATGTTTTTCAACCATTAAAAGTTCTTAATGTGGAAATGACCTGGGTTTGTACGCCCAAGTTTCGCTGGCGTCATGACATTTTCCTATGCGGGGTCAAACTTTCCGTCTTAAGAGCAAGAGACCCTCTTTTGCTTCTTTTCAGCACACTGAAAATATAAAACAATATGAATTTTAACCAACAAGATTAATAAAGGGCTAGTATTGACTGAGCCTTTCCAAAAATGCTGCGACATATGTTGATCAAATTAATAGTGGTTATAAAATAAAAAAATGACTAAAATTGTATTTTTTTTGAGCTTATACAAAATTATGATTTTTCAAATAATACAAATGAAATTTGCACCACACAATAGATTGAAATGCAACGTTTGTAAAGATACCATCATGATTATTATAGGGCTAGAATTGACTGAGCCTTTCTTAAAATGCTGCGACATAATTTGATTAAATTGATAGTGATTACAAAATAAAAAATGACTAAATTTGTATAATCTTTGAGCTAATACAAAATTATGATTTTGCAAATAATGCAAATTAAATTTGCACCACACAATGCATTGAAATGAAAGGTTTGTAAAGATACAAACATGATAACTATAGGGCTAGCATTGACTGAGCCTTTAGAAAAGAGGCACGACATATGTTGATCAAACTGAAATTGTAAAAAAATAAAAAAATGACTAAAATTGTATTGTTTTTGTGCTCATTCAAAATCATGAATTTGCAAATAATACAAATAAAATTAGCATCACACAATGCGTTGAAATGTAATGTTTGTAAAGATACCCATAAGATTAATATAGGGCTAGTATTGACTGAGCCTTTCGAAAAGAGCCACGACATATGTTGATCAAACTGATAGTGATTACAAAATAAAAAAATGACTAAAATTGTATAATCTTTGAGCTAATACAAAATTATGATTTTGCAAATAATGCAAATTAAATTTGCACCACACAATGCATTGAAATGAAAGGTTTGTAAAGATACAAACATGATAACTATAGGGCTAGCATTGACTGAGCCTTTAGAAAAGAGGCACGACATATGTTGATCAAACTGAAATTGTAAAAAAATAAAAAAATGACTAAAATTGTATTGTTTTTGTGCTCATTCAAAATCATGAATTTGCAAATAATACAAATAAAATTAGCATCACACAATGCGTTGAAATGTAATGTTTGTAAAGATACCCATAAGATTAATATAGGGCTAGTATTGACTGAGCCTTTCGAAAAGAGCCACGACATATGTTGATCAAACTGATAGTGATTACAAAATAAAAAAATGACTAAAATTGTATAATCTTTGAACTTATACAAAATAATGCCTTTGCAAATAATGCAAATTAAATTTGCACCACACAATGCATTGAAATGCAACGTTTGTAAAGATACCAACATGATATATATAGGGCTAGTATTGACTGAGCCTTTCAAAAAGAGCCACGACATATGTTGATGAAACTGATAGTGGTAAAAAAATAAAAAAAATACTAAAATTGTATTGCTTTTGTGCTCATTCAAAATCATGAATTTGCAAATAATACAAATAAAATTAGCATCACACAATGCGTTGAAATGTAATATTAGTAAAGATACCCATAAGATTAATATAGGGCTAGTATTGACTGAGCCTTTCGAAAAGAGCCACGACATATGTTGATCAAACTGAAAGTGATTACAAAATAAAAAAAATGACTAAATTGTATAATCTTTGAGCTAATACAAAATTATACCTTTGCAAATAATGCAAATTAAATTTGTACCACACAATGCATTGAAATGTAACGTTTGTAAAGATACCAACATGATATATATAGGGCTAGTATTGAACGAGCCTTTCAAAAAGAGCCACGGCATATGTTGATGAAACTGAAAGTGGTAAAATACAAAAAAATGACTAAAATTGTATTGCCGTTGTGCTCATTCAAAATCATGAATTTGCTAATAATACAAATAAAATTAGCATCACACAATGCGTTGAAATGTAACGTTTGTAAGAATACCAACATGAATAGTATAGAGCTTTATTTGACCAAGCCTTTTGAAAAAAGCCACGACACACGTTTCTCGGATTATGGAAGTGTAAACAATGATGCGCATGATTTGGTGAAAATACCCACCGTTGTTTTATAAGAAAATACAAAGCATAGTCGAAAACAAATGAAACAATAAGATGTATCAAACTCAACAAACCTTTGTAATGAATACTTCTGTGTTGGCAACACTTGGTTAATTTGTAATCTTATTCTGTCTCGATTGCTTTGTCACGGTCTCGCTTTGTCAAAATGGCGGCTGTGAAAATTTGCCTTGTCGCGCGAAGTCTCGTTGGGTCGCAAGTCTCGTTTCCCTTTTGCGTAACAACGCGTTAGCTTGTTCTTCGGTTCAGTGAGTGTCTCATACCTTTGTTTGTATAGGTCCCTGGCTGTATGTGACTCAAACGAGATTCCCAAGGAGGATAAACTGCTCCTAGCCACATTGATTGAACTGTAACTGTGTCCTTTTTCATATAAGTCTGTCAGATACTCTATGACATTGTTTAAAGTAGGAGAAATTTCACTGATTTGCCATTTCTTACAGAAAGATAACCATTTTGATATGTATGATTTGTATTCGTTTCTGGTTGATTGACGCCAAGAAGCGATGAGTATGCTGGTAGCTTTTGGTGAAAGTCCTCGGTTTCTGAATGAATTCCCGATACAAGACAGGCGACCATAGCCATCTTTCTCCACAGTGGATGTTCTAGACCTGTGTGTGGCAATTTTATCACAGTTTTTGCTTTCGGCAGAATGCATGGTTGGTCCACAAGAATGCTCAATAGTCCTGGGAACCACGTCTGTGTCGGCCACAGTGGCACAATTATGACTGCTCGTGCGTTGTCCCTCTGGATCTTTCCAATGCAGCGACTGATCAGACTGAAAGGGGGGAAAATATAACATTTTGAAAATTCAACCCAATCAAAAAAAAACGCATCAACATATTGTGCATTGGGATCAGGCTTAAATGAACAATACTTGTCCAACTTGTGATTTAATCTTGATGCAAACAAATCTATTGTAGGTTTACCCCACAATGTGCAAATGTTCTGAAAAACTTGATTACTCAATTCCCATTCTAATTTGTCATTAAATTCTCGTGACGGCCTATCAGCTTCATTCAATTTCCCTGGTATATGTGCTGTGGATAACCATATTCCGTGAAGGATACAAAAATTCCATTTATCTTTTGCAACAATATCGCATGCAAAGGACTTGCATCCACCCATATTCGTCACGTAACACACTGCAGTTGATGAATCGGACAGTATTTTAACATGCAAATGTTGAATACTGTTTTTCAGCGTCTTGAGAGAAAAAAGGATGGCCCTTAGTTCCAAAACATTAATATGAGAATTCAATTCCTCTCTTGACCATCGACCACCACCTGTTTGATTATTAAAACTATATCCCCAACCTTGAGTGCTAGAATCAGTCTGAATAACAACGTCGGGGTTACCTTTATCTATCTTTCTGCATTCAGACATAATATGCGTTTCCCACCATTTGAGATCTAGTTTCATGCAAGAACTTATATGCATATTAGCGTCATAGTAGCCTTTACTTCTTTTTAGTGACTTAATTTTTTCTCTCTCAAGGTAACGATAATGCAACTTCCCATATTCAGTGCCAGAAAAAGAGGAAACCATTAAGCCAATCACTTAAGCAACCTCTCGAATTAATGTTGAACTCAGTTTTAACAATTTTGTACATTCTGCTTTCACAAAACCTTTTTTGTCCTCTGGCAAATACACAATCATTCTCTCTGAATCAATAACATGACCCAAAAAGGTTATAATTTTTGAAGGTATCATTACAGATTTCTCATGGGTATCATAAAACCTAGCTTTGTCATTAATTCGACAGTATCTTTTATGTTATCTAAGCATTGCTGTTTTGTTTTCCCTGCAAGCAAACTATCATCTTTAAACCCAGAGGAAATATTTCCTGCATTACGTAGAGTGGCATACACTGGCTTCATAATTTTTGTAAACCACAGAGGTCCGTGTGAAATTCCATTCGGACAACCACGAAATTGATAAGTGTTGTTTCTCCATTGAAACCTTAAATATAACGGATCTTCCTCAGCCATTAAAATTGAATAATATGCATGACGTATGTCTATGGATGCCATGTACATATCTTTGGTAATCAAAGTGAGAGCGTTTTCAAAAGTGTCCATCTTAAAATGACGATAAGGAATGAATGCATTCAAATCTTTAAGATAGAGCATTAATCTATACTCATTGTTTTTCTTTAATCTGAGAAATATTGGGGACAAAAATTGTTTTTTATCAAAATCCACAAGCCTTATTACATCTTGACTCAGGAGTTTTTGTATTTCTGCATCAATTATCAAAGATTCCTGGTCATTAAATTTCCTATTTTTCAAATAAGGTCGACATGGTTTGAGATTGTCTACAAATTCAATATGACAATTTTCTATTATATCCAATACTTTTTTATCTGATGTTATGTTTTGCCATTCTAAAACAAAATTGGCTAATCGACCAGCTAAACATTTTTCACTTACTTCGTTTAAGTTCTGTATTTGACCCCTCCTCTCCGAGGCAGGTTTTTTGGATCCTGTCCATACTTTAATGGCCCTTGTGAAGGGTAGGCGTAAGCCAAAGGACTCTGTCCACGTCCTCTCATTTGCCCGTAGCCTCTATTCCGGCCTCATAATCCAGGTCTACCCCTGTACATGTAATTGCCTCGTCCATACTGTCCAGACATTTTAAAACCGATCTTAGCCGAGTCCTCGATTTCTCTAGCTGTTTAGGAAATGTCATCACCAAAAAGCTCCTTTGTAACTGGAAGGGAGTGTGTACACAAATGAGAATACTCTCGTTTTAGTTCTGGGCGCAACTTATCTCGCCTCATCATATTAACCTGGTAGTTTGCATGCCACATGAGAGCCAACGCATCATTGCAACTGTCCAAAGTTTGTTTCCCTTTCTGTTTCCGACTTATCCTGTTCATTGGCCACTAACTTGGTCATAATTTTTGTCAAAAATATGCCTGCCTTCACTATAGATGTTGCAATTTGTTGCATTTTCTTGTCATTGCTCCTAGTCTGTGGAGACATGACATCCCACACTAGTTTATTCATTTTGGCAACCATCAAGCCATCACAATTGCCTGGACGTGGGCAATTCTCATCCTTTACTGTTTTTTCATACAGTTCCTCGTGCATTCCTTTTCTGATAAATCAGTGACGTTATTCGCCAAATATTCGTCAATGTCGTTACCACAGACATCAGTTGGTTTAAATTTCTTTGCCAAATAGGCGAATTTACTGGACTTTTCACTTTCTTCCGGCTCTAAACTTCGTTTACGAGACGGCCCCACCTCGTCAAAATTGTCAATTTCTTCGTTGTCAAAATAATCACCACAGTCGTACTCGTAACTGCAATTTTCAATGGCCTCTATTCTATTTATGAGAGCCGTTTGGGACTGTTGAATGTTTTTCAAACACTACATAATAATGTTATTATTTAGATCATTGTTTGTGTTAGACGGTGTGTTAGATGGTGTGTCCAACACAGTCGATGTTTTCTTAGCCGGAGCTTTCCCCTTAGAAATTTTTCTCTCCGGTTCTCCGCCCGGTTATCCACGAGAACTGCTATTCATGGTATCGTCGGCAATATTGGCAACAACCAATGTTTGCACCACGTGCAAACTAATTTTGGGGTTTCCGCGGCGCAACTACGTTGACCCCTTCCAAAAATATCGATAAATGTCTTATAAATTATTATTTTCAAAAAACAAAACGAATTATTACAAATTACGTCGACAAATTACACGATTTTATCAAACCACGTTTGATAGCAGTTTACTTTGCGAATAGCGGAAGCACACTGATGCGCATGCGTAGCGGATGTACTATCTCAGTTAACTACCGTATTCGTTCTAATTAACGAAATAAAATTCTGTTGCAAGCCTTTTAAATATTGCTTGTAGCTATTTAATTTATCTTTGAATGTTGCATCTAAAATTGCATCTTCTTTATTAAGAACGATTTGTAAACTTTCTTTAACCAATTCATGTCACCTTGATATTGTCAAGATTTACATTCTGACCAGGTTTCATAAAGATTGATGTTAACATGGGTCTCATTGAAAGTTTAAATGTGTTTTCCAAGAGTTTAGCCATTTGTATAAATCTGGATTACTCTCACCAAGCTGATAACTTTTGATTATTTTCTTTTTTACGATATCTTTGGAGACCTTATTTTTGGATGTACATGACCCAGAGCGAAACTTGGCCTCAATGTTGTCAGGATACATACTCTTAACAAGAGTGCCAAACTGTCACAAGATACGCCCGTTTGAAGGTTTTGGACAACTTGATAACTTTACCATGACCCATATTTGAACTTGACCTACATATCATCTAGACACAACTTCTGACCAAATTTGGTGAAGATCAGATGAAAACTACTTCAATTAGAGAGCGGACACCATGCTTAATGCTTGAAATGCACTAAGTGACCTCGTGATCTAGTTTTTGACCCGACATGACCCATATTTGAACTTGACCTAGATATTGTCTAGACACAACTTCTGACCAAATGTGGTGAAGATCGGATGAAAACTACTTCAATTAGAGAGCCGACACCATGCTAAATGCTTGAAATGCACTAAGTGACCCCGTTACCTAGTTTTTGACCCGGCATGACCCATATTCGAACTTGACCTAGACATTGTCCAGATACAACTTCTGACCAAGTTTGGTGAAGATTGGAAAAAAACTAATTCAATTAGAGAGCGGACACCATGCTTAATGCTTGAAATGCACTAAGTGACCCTGTGACCTAGTTTTTGACCCGGCATAACCCATATTCGAACTTGGCCTAGATATCAACTAGATGCAACTGCTGACCAAGTTTGGTGAAGATCGGATGAATACAATTTGAATTAGAGTCCGGACAAAGTAAAATGCACTAATTGACCCTTTGACCTAGTTTTTGACCCAGCATGACCCATATTCGGACTTGACCTAGATATCAACTAGATGCAACTACTGACCAAGTTTGGTGAAGATCGGATGAATACAA
This sequence comes from Dreissena polymorpha, assembly GCF_020536995.1. Classification (NCBI taxonomy): domain Eukaryota; kingdom Metazoa; phylum Mollusca; class Bivalvia; order Myida; family Dreissenidae; genus Dreissena; species Dreissena polymorpha. The sequence continues at coordinate 6,928,108 of NC_068356.1, forward strand.
TTTGAATTAGAGTCCGGACAAAGTGGCGCCGTTGAAAATGCACTAATTGACCCTATGACCTAGTTTTTGACCCGGCATGACCCATATTCGAACTTGGCCTAGATATCAACTAGATGCAACTGCTGACCAAGTTTGGTGAAGATCGGATGAATACAATTTGAAATAGAGTCCGGACAAAGTGGCCCCTTTGAAAATGCACTTATTGACCCTATGACCTAGTTTTTGACCCGGCATGACCCATATTCGAACTTGGCCTAGATATCAACTAGATGCAACTGCTGACCAAGTTTGGTGAAGATCGGATGAATACAATTTGAATTAGAGTCCGGACAAAGTGGCGCTGTTGAAAATGCACTAATTGACCCTATGACCTAGTTTTTGACCCGGCATGACCCATATTCGAACTTGGCCTATATATCAACTAGATGCAACTGCTGACCAAGTTTGGTGAAGATCGGATGAATACAATTTGAAATAGAGTCCGGACAAAGTGGCCCCTTTGAAAATGCACTTATTGACCCTATGACCTAGTTTTTGACCCGGCATGACCCATATTCGAACTTGGCCTAGATATCAACTAGATGCAACTGCTGACCAAGTTTGGTGAAGATCGAATGAATACAATTTGAATTAGAGTCCGGACAAAGTGATGCCTTCCGCCCGCCGCCCGCCGCCCGCCGCCCGCCGCCAAGGGGTTTCACATAATACGTCCCGTATTTTATACGGGCGTATAAAAAGTGTTATTAAGGTTGAGTCATGCATGAGGCTTTTAAAGTGTTCACAAGATATTACTTTGTGGAAGCAATATCATCTTCAATGCTAGGTACAAAAATGTCACATCATAGTAAGAGATTAACAGAACAACGTGAACACATTTCTTTAATGTTCTAGTATTAATTGGTTCTCGCTGAAAAGTTTTACTCTTTTAAGCGCTATTAGTGTTTCCATGTTAGTGTTCATTTCTTGGAGCAGTCTGTTTCTTGTTCTGGTTTCTTCCAGCATCTCTCTTTCAATTTTGAGGAGCTCTCTCTTGTACCAGTCATCAGGACCTGCAAGAAAGATGGCGTTCACTTATTTGATAACATTTATTTCATTTGAATATGTCATGGGTATGTTTGTTGTTTAGGTATTAATATGTTTCACTAATTTTAGCAATATTTCTGTCATCACAACGCCCAGTTAGCCAACTCAAACTTTCCCTTAGTAAACACATATATGAGCAAAGTTCTAGAAAAACAGAGCTTAATGCATGTGTGTAAAGTTTAATTCCGCACAGGCTAATCAGGGATGACCCTTTCTGCATGGTATTCAATTTAAAAGAAGTTCCTTCTAAGCCAACGATTAGCAAAAATAAGACTTGACAGGCTAATCAGAGCTACCACTTTAGGTACATGCATGGTCCCAGAGCGAGGCTCAGTCTTCTCATTCACAAGAATAGAAAGCTAAGATTAATGGTAAAGCAAACTGCAAAGTAGACAAATGCCAAAGACTATATATCAGACAAATCCCACCACAAGTTGTTTCATTCAATATATGTTTTTCTCTAAAATGGTGTAAAAATCACACAATTTCTATTTGTTATTGGACTCTGACAGACAGATCGACTGACAGACAGACAGACTGACTGAATGACAGACGGACGGACAGACAGACGGACGGATGGACAGACAGACAGAATGACCGACCAACCCACAGACAGACACACTGACAGACAAATGTCGACAGATGCCCAGGGTGATGCCAGTATATCCCCATATACCCTCTTTACTTTGAATCGGGGGTATAACAATAACTTTCTTAAACACATTTAATTCTTCTTTGTATTGTGTAAGTTTATTAATGACAAAGCATGATATGATATTATTGCAATGGTTACAAGTCTAAAGAATGTGTGGTACAGTCTAGTAATTTCTTTGTGCTTATACTTTTTTCATTAATTTCCAGCAATTTGTTTTAACATCATACTTAAATGGTCATTTTTCATTCAATCCTTCCATAAAGTGAAATTAAAAAGAATATTACATAACCAGTTCTTCATTTATGTGTATTTGAAAACAAGTTAAATAAATTTACGAGACATTTTTTGCATATTTCACTGTAAGAAGATTAAAAAATGTTCTAAGAAAAGACCAGTGTTAATGTGAAAAAAATTATTGTACTCATCCACCATGACACAGAACAAACATATATTTTGTTTGCATCAATCAAGGATGCCATGTGTAAAGTGCATCATTGTATTCTCGAAATAATTAAATATGTCTCCCAAATAGATGTTCATATCTTTCAGCAACAAGAGATGTGTTTGTCAAAAACACAATGCCCCCTTTTGCACCGCTTTGAAATAAAATTTCAAAATATCATTTGGCAGGTTTAGAAATTACCTCCCTTTTAAAGCTTATTACTTCCCTTGGATTGTATTTTTTTACTTTGACCTTGAAGGATGACCTTGACCTTTCACCACTTAAAATATTCAGCTTCATGAGATACACATGCATGTCAAATATCAAGTTGCTATCTTCAATATTGCAAAAGTTATGGCCAATGTTAAAGTTTTCGGACGGACGCATGGACTGACTGACGGACAGTTCAACTGCTATATGCCACCCTACCGGGGGAATAAAAACTGACATGGAAGTAATGTAATGCATACAGCTTCATTGCTACAAATTATGAACTGTCAATGACACACTTTAAGATACTTAATTCAAGGATTGATATCTTACTACTCATAATATCTGACTTCCTCTTGTGTTGTCTTGACAAGTGTTGATCCTCTTTCATAGATGACAGCACACATGCAATGTTCTGTATTACTCGAGTAGCTGACTGGACTTCTGAAAAGACAGTTAAATAATAAGAGCCTCTGGGAAAACTGGGCTTAATGCAAGTGTGTTAATTGCCACCCAAGATTAGACTGTGCAGTCTGCACAGGCTAATCTGGGAAGAAACTTTCTGCTTTTATGGTATTTTTCATATCAAGGTTTCTGCTTAAGGAAAGTGTAATACTTTTTTGTCTAAGCAGTATGTTCTAGTAAGCTGACAGGTTAACTGAACTCAATTTTGTTAACCACTTACATGAAATCCACCCATCGTACATGTAAGAATACTTCGGGCATAATTATGGTTATTTGGCGAGTGATTTCGGATAATAATGCGTAAAATCAAATATGTGCGAGCTATTCTAATTGCAGGACACAAATAGATCAGGAAATATAAAAACGACACTGGTATTAACTTATTTAGTTCTACATGTTTCGATGACAAATAGATATTGGAATTCCACGAAGCATCAGGTCATGATCAATAGGATATTTATGATATATTTTTAAGTCAGACATTTTGTCCAACGGAATTGCAAAATTGATCAGACCTTGGCATAATCTATCAGAAATGTCCGTCGGTCCGACGAAATTTGGTATTGTCTTCACTCATTTCATTTAAATATAATTATTTTTAAAATTATAATTATATAATTGAGACTGCTAATTTCAGGAATCATTCTGTTTTTTAGAAAGCTCATACCAATTTTTAATTGTATTATCTACATGAAATACTTACAGTGTTGTTGTTTTTATAATAATTAGCATAACAAGATGTGTCCATTAGGCAAAGATGCCCCCTCATTAAACTTTCGTCTCCAAACTCCAGATACATAATAAAACTCCACCTTGATCTGAAAATCCTACAGGTAGACTGACGCACTAAAAATCACGTAAATATCTGAAAGCTTTTTGATTACTTTTCAGAAAAGTGTTTTTATAGATAAAAAATGTTTAAGGCTTGTTCCTTCATTAAAAATCAATGGACCAGAACAAAACTCCAACTAGATTGTTAGGTCATGTAGGTAGATTCACACACCAAAAATAAGCACGTATCTGAAAGTGTTGAGGAAAAAAATTTGGATAAGTATTATTTTAAAGAAAAATGTTTAGTCCAACGTCCGATACTTTGTCAAAAATCTATGGACCAGAACAAAACTCAAACTTGATCTGTTACTAATGGAAGCAGAGCCCCACACCTAGTCAGGTAAATATCTGCAAGTGTTTAGCAAAATATGTCTGAAAATCTGTTATAGTAGAGCCCAAACTTCCCCAAAATTGAATGGACTGGAAAAAAAATTAAACTTGATCTGTAACTCATGCAGGTAGATCCACATAGTAAAATGGGACTGCACTGCGGATGATAGACTGAATTAATTCCCATCATTCTGTTGTCAAATTAAATATGCTCTGGGAAAACCAGACTTAATGCATTTACGTCTTATCAGGAAAGACACTTTCTGCTTCATCAGAATTTTTGTTTGAAGGGTGTCTCTCCTATAAGCAAATCCAGTCAAGGCAGAAGATGTTGTCTCATATTATCCTGTATGAACTGCACAGATGAATCCGTCCCGTTTTCCCAAAGCAAGGCTAAAATATATTTATCAAAGGGAACAACTTCCAAAATCAGAGGTCAGGGGGAATTTAACCTTCCACTTCATTTCGCTACCCAAAAGCCCCTTACCTTGTTCATCATCTGGTGGGCACTGTACAACCTCATCCTCATGGTCTGCAGTATCATCTGGTGTTGAACAATAAATTATTCAAATTCCATAGCACATATTGAAAAGGAGAATCTCTCATATCGTATTGAAAAATAGATTATTGAAATGATAAATACCATAACACAAATAGGGAAATATCTCATATCTAAACTTAATCTTGTTAAAACAAAGACAAATATTGCACAACATTTCTAAATACAAGTTTCTGTATACAAAAAATATATATATTAATGTACACTATCAATAAAGCAGGTGGGGATTTTAAATAATTATGAAGAATAAGTATTTCTTAATCAAGAAGCATGTAATTTTACATGTGTGCCTTGTTTGGAAATAGGGTTAAATGCAGGTGTGTTAAGTGTTCTCACAGATTAAAATGTGCATGGACTGCACAGGATAATCTGGGATGACACTTTACACACATGGACTGCACAGGCTAATCTGGGATGACACTTTACACACATGGACTGCACAGGCTAATCTAGGATGACACTTTACACACATGGGTTGCACAGGCTAATCTGGGATGACACTTTACACACATGGGTTGCACAGGCTAATCTGGGATGACACTTTACACACATGGGTTGCACAGGCTAATCTGGGATGACACTTTACACACATGGGTTGCACAGGCTAATCTGGGATGACACTTTACACACATGGGTTGCACAGGCTAATCTAGGATGACACTTTACACACATGGGTTGCACAGGCTAATCTGGGATGACACTTTACACACATGGACTGCACAGGCTTATCTGGGATGACACTTTACACACATGGACTGCACAGGCTAATCTGGGATGACACTTTACACACATGGACTGCACAGGCTAATCTGGGATGACACTTTACACACATGGGCTGCACAGGCTAATCTGGGATGACACTTAACACACATGGACTGCACAGGCTAATCTGGGATGACACTTTACACACATGGGCTGCACAGGCTTATCTGGGATGACACTTTACACACAAGGACTGCACAGGCTAATCCGGGATGACACTTTACACACATGGACTGCACAGGCTAATCTGGGATGACACTTTACACACATGGACTGCACAGGCTTATCTGGGATGACACTTTACACACATGGACTGCACAGGCTAATCTGGGATGACACTTTACACACATGGACTGCCCAGGCTAATCTGGGATGACACTTTACACACATGGACTGCCCAGGCTAATCTGGGATGACACTTTACACACATGGGTTGCACAGGCTAATCTGGGATGACACTTTACACACATGGACTGCCCAGGCTAATCTGGGATGACACTTTACACACATGGACTGCACAGGCTAATCTGGGATGACACTTTACACACATGGGTTGCACAGGCTTATCTGGGATGACACTTTACACACATGGACTGCACAGGCTAATCTGGGATGACACTTTACACACATGGACTGCACAGGCTAATCTGGGATGACACTTTACACACAGGGACTACACAGGCTAATCTGGGATGACACTTTACACATATGGACTGCCCAGGCTAATCTGGGATGACACTTCACACACATGGACTGCACAGGCTAATCTGGGATGACACTTTACACACATGGACTGCACATGCTAAACTGGGATGACACTTTACACACATGGACTGCCCAGGCTAATCTGGGATGACACTTTACACACATGGACTGCACAGGCTAATCTAGGATGACACTTTACACACATGGACTGCACAGGCTAATGTACTGCACAGGCTAATCTGGGATGACACTTTACACACATGGACTGCACAGGCTAATCTGGGATGACACTTTACACACATGGATAGCACAGGCTAATCTGGGATGACACTTTACACACATGGACTGCCCAGGCTAATCTGGGATGACACTTTACACACATGGACTGCCCAGGCTAATCTGGGATGACACTTTACACACATGGACTGCACAGGCTAATCCGGGATGACACTTTACACACATGGACTGCACAGGCTAATCTGGGATGACACTTTACACACATGGGCTGCACAGGCTAATCTGGGATGACACTTTACACACATGGATTGCACAGGCTAATCTGGGATGACACTTTTCACACATGGATTGCACAGGCTAATCTGGGATGACACTTTACACACATGGACTGCACAGGCTAGTCTGGGATGACACTTTACACACATGGACTGCCCAGGCTAATCTTGGATGACACTTTACACACATGGACTGCACAGACTAATATGGGATGACACTTTACACACATGGGCTGCACAGGCTTATCTGGGATGACACTTTACACACATGGACTGCACAGGCTAATCTGAGATGACAATTTACACACATGGACTGCCCAGGCTAATGGACTGCACAGGCTAATCTGGGATGACACTACACACATGGACTGCCCAGGCTAATGGACTGCACAGGCTAATCTGGGATGACACTTTACACACATGGACTGCCCAGGCTAATGGACTGCACAGGCTAATCTGGGATGACACTTTACACAAATATACTGCACAGGCTAATCTGAGATGACACTTTACACACATGGACTGCACAGGCTAATGGACTGCACAGGCTAATCTGGGATGACACTTTACACAAATACACTGCACAGGCTAATCTGAGATGACACTTTACACACATGGACTGCACAGGCTAATGGACTGCACAGGCTAATCTGGGATGACACTTTACACACATGGACTGCACAGGCTAATGGACTGCACAGGCTAATCTGGGATGACACTTTACACAAATACACTGCACAGGCTAATCTGAGATGACACTTAACACACATGGACTGCACAGGCTAATGGACTGCACAGGCTAATCTGGGATGACACTTTACACACATGGGTTGCACAGGCTAATCTGGGATGACACTTTACACACATGGGCTGCACAGGCTAATCTAGGTTGACACTTTACACACATGGACTGCACAGGCTAATCTGGGATGACACTTTACACACATGGGTTGCACAGGCTAATCTGGGATGACACTTTACACACATGGACTGCACAGGCTAATCTGGGATGACACTTTACACACATGGACTGCCCAGGCTAATCTGGGATGACACTTTACACACATGGACTGCCCAGGCTAATCTGGGATGACAGTTTACACACATGGACTGCCCAGGCTAATCTGGGATGACACTTTACACACATGCATTAAACCTCATTTTCTCAGAGCAAGGCTCGTGTTTGTTAATACAGATTTTACAGCAAGAAACATACCTATGTAATGTTGTTGAATCATGGTACCATCAATGTTAACCTAAACACAAAAACAAATATTTACACTTGTTTATCTCAAGATTAATCACGCAAAAATTTCCAATCACAACTTTTTTGTTATGAAACATGCAATAAACAAACTCCTATAAAATGCTTAATATTATAAATTTAAATCAAAATCTTGTGATTAGTGCCCGTATGCCCTTATTTACAAAAAAATAAATATTTGTGTGTGCGAGTGTGGAAATCTTAATTTGGGATTTGTTTGGACGCCAATTGGGAAAAAATATACCCTGGAAATCTTAATTTGGGACTTGTTTGGACGCCAATTGGGAAAAAAATCCCCAATTTTGGGAAAGTGCCTTTTTTCCAGTACTTTAGAAAGAATAAAAATTGCTGCGCAGGACACCATGATAATATGTACATTTCCACCTTGTAGGGACTTTGAATATTAAATTGTATCAAAATCCAGATCACAGGATCATCAATAGGTCACAGAAACATATAATTCATAAGAAAATGTCAATTATTGATTAAAGGGCAATAACTCTTTTACAAGCAGAACAACCTGAAAACCTCGTCCACCTTATAGAGATGCTGCTTACAAAATGTAATGAAATTCGACCTAAAGGTGCCTGGGATCAAACATTGAAATTAATTATCATTCAAAGATAAATTATTCCCTGAAAATCTACTGAGCAGAATGAACTGACAATATGTGCATAGTCAAACTAAAAGGAAAGTGCATATTTCCATTTCCATGAAAAAACAACATATTAAAATCAAAGAGCAATAACTCCTTGAGAAGATCAATTAGGAAATATGTATTTATTCGCTGATTGGAAAAGTGCCATTAACCGGCACTTTACAGACAGAAGAAATGGCTACAGCTTTATTGAGCCTACTAAAATAATTTCCAAACAAGAGATGAGTTTGTCAGAAACACAATGCCCCCTAATGCTCCACTTTTTTTACCTTTGACCTTGAAGGATGACCTTGACCTTTCACCACTCAAAATGTGCAGCTCCATGAGATACACATGCATGCCAAATATCAAGTTGCTATCTTAACAGGTCGCCGTGGTGTAATGGATAGGGTGCCGCCTAGCGACCAGGAGGTCATGAGTTCGATCCCCACCGCGGGAGCGTTCTTAAGATCTCCCCCAAAAACACCAAGTACTGGTTCTAGGCCCAGGAAACGGACTCAAGAGCGTTTATATAAGCCTTAGGCTTTCGATGCAATCGAGCTTAAACAAATAGGTTTAAACTAAACTAAGTTGCTATCTTCAATATTGCAAAAGTTATTCAATATTGCAAAACTTTAACCTAAAACTTTAACCTAGGTTAAAGTTTTGGGACAGAATGACACTAAAACTTTAACCTAGGTTAAAGTTTTGGGACAGAATGACAGACATACAGACCAATTCAATATACCCCCGATCAGACAATCCGGGGGCATAAAAAACTAAGCATCTATTTACCTTAGGATTCCATTGTGTTGGTGGTTTGACTTTGGTTTGGTGTTTTGTGGAGTGATCCTTTTTCTTTGTTACACCCTGATTACATAATATGCATATATTACAATAATGATCAAACCATGAGGCTATAAACAGTCAAGGAGTAAGGAAGCAAAAAATGCTCCAGAAAATATCCTTTGCTCAGTACAAATAAACTCTTTTCCACTTACATACGTATTTTAACACATTTGTAGTCCCTTGGAAAGTTATATTTAATTTAAGACCCTCTTACTAGATTCAAGTTGTTAAGGCTTCATTTCCAAACCTTAGATACTATTAGCAGCAAACAGCATAAAACCTGAACAGACTGCGAGTTACTCGCAGGCTGTTCTGGTTTTATGCTGTTTGCACATAGCAATTTTCTGTTTGCCTCTTAGTGGAATAGGGTTAACTTAGAAAATAAATTGGAAAAAATATTCTAACCAACCAAAGTTTGAAAATATTTACCGTTCTATGTTTGCGTTTGCTACCCTCTGCCCTTTGCCTGCTGCCTTTAACCTGTGTAAAAGAAGATGTTAAGTACATTTTTGTTTCACATAAAGAAATAATAACAGCCCTGTCACAATTATTGACATTCCTACAGCAGGTTTTTTTTTGGCCTGATTTTATAGCCGAAATTCGGCTATGTTCCCAATCCCAAAAAGTATACTTTTTTCCCAAAATGTGGCAAAAAATTCCCAATTTACCAAAAACAAAAAAAATAAACAAAAAAAATGTATTTATTTTTTTTAGAAAGAAGTCTTATTTGTATTTTATCTCAGTTTTAATTCAATTACATCTAACAAAGTATTATATGATTTTTTTCTTTTAATTTGAATGATTATAAAGAGTTATATCAAATTTAGTATTTCCCTAATCAGTGGACTTTTCGCGGGGAAAAAAGGCTAATGAATTTATTTTCCCAATTTCATGAAATTGACGATACAATTCCCAATTCCAAAGCCATGGGCTATCTTCTCAAAAAGTGGAAAAAAAACCTGCTACAGAATATTATGCTAGTACCGTGTTCTAAGAATTTTAACCGTCAAGTTTCAAGTGTAAAGTTGTGCATTGAAACTTGCAAAATCAACTAGACTGATCAAAGTTCTCATGTAGCATTTCATTTATTATTATACCTTTTTGATGTATTATTATTAAAAAAAAAAATTAATAATTCACTAGTTTATGTTAAGTAAACAAGATTTTCACTCAATGAAGATACTGGCAGTCAGACAACGGCTTAACGGCGGTTGTATTGAACTTAAAAGTATTTTGCAACTTGAATTATGCAGAAACATAAATCTCTAAACACGAGGGCCATGAGCCCTAGGGCACAAATATACTGATTAAGTTTCATGAAGATTTGACAATAAATGTGGCCTTTAGGGAGTTAACAAGGTAAATGTTGACGACAGATGCAGCACGACAGATGCAGCACGACAGACAACGCATGACGAAAAAAAGGTGATCACATAAGCTTACCATGAGTAATTGCTTAAAGCCACACACATTGAAATGAAAGTAAATTTAAGTACAAGGGCTGTTTGTAAAACATGCATGCCCCCCATATGGGCTGTCAGTTGTAGTGGCAGCCTTTGTGTGAATACTTTTTTGTCACTGTGACCTTGACCTTTGACCTTGTGACCTGAAAATCAATAGAGGTCATCTGCCAGACATGATCCATGTACCTATGAAGTTTCATGATTATAGGCCTAATAATTCTTGAGATATCATCAGGAAACCATTTTACTTTTTCAAGTCACTGTGACCTTGACCTAGTGACCTGAAAATTAATAGGGGTCATCTGCCAGTCATGATCAAAGTTCCTATGAAGTTTCATGATCCTAGACGTAAGCATTCTTAAGGTATCATCCGAAAACCATTTTACTGTTTCAAGTCACTGTGACCTTGACCTTTGACCTAGTGACCTGAGAATCAATAAGGGTCATCTGCCAGTCATGATCAAAGTTCCTATGAAGTTTCATGATCCTAGGCGTAAGCATTCTTAAGTTATCATCCGGAAACCAATTTTACTGTTTCGAGTCACTGTGACCTTGACCTTTTACCTAGTGACCTGAAAATCGATAGAGGTCATCTTTCAGTCATGATCAATGTACCTATGAAGTTTGATGATCCTAGGCGTAAGCATTCTTGAGTTATCCGGAAACCATTTTACTGTTTCGAGTCACTGTGACCTTGACCTTTGACCTAGTGACCTGAAAATCAATAGGGGTCATTTGCCAGTCATGATAAATGTACCTATCGAGTTTCATGATCCTTGGCCTAAGCATTCTTGAGCTTTCATCTGGAAACCATCTGGTGGACTGACGGACGGACCGACATGTGCAAAACAATATACCCCCTCTTCTTCGAAGGGGGGCATAATAAATAAGAAACATATTTTAAACGTGTACGTCTAGAAGTCCCACTTTCGGTTTTAAAAGCAGTACCGTTTGAAAAATACATGAAATAAATTACTTGCTAACTAGGCTATAGATTTAATTTTATCGATGCCAATTAGAATATATCTGGTGGTTACATGGTAGAAATCCGTCTTTTTTACGCTTTTAAACTTAAAAATAACCGCGTTTGTCAAAATGGACGTATACTTTCGGTCTTAAAATTAAAAAAATAAATAAATTACTTGCCAACTAGGCTATAGATTTAATGACAGTTTTGCACACTTTCAAATTGCATCTATATTTATTGATTAACATGTATTTCATTTCAAGGTAGGTGGCTTCAAGTGAGCTAAAAAGTACAATTTCTTGTATTTTAATGTGTATTGGCATGTTGTAAGCTCATGCATTAAATCCAGATTTCGCAGAGCAAAGCTCATTAGAAATATCAATATGTGTCAGCTTTAATACCTTCACTTTATGCTCGCCATTGGGGAATTTTATACGTAGGGCTTTGTGCATATGGTTCTGTATGGTCCTGATGGTAGGGTAGAAGCGTCTGTTGGTCGGGAGGATGGCAGGATGGCAGCGCAGCACGTACTGCTCCAGATGCTGTTTCATACTCGGGGAGTCATACACACCCTCGTCTATAAACTGGACTATAGCATCTATCAGCTCCTTGTCTATAGGCTGGGTTAATCCAGCCTCCTGTAAAGATGAGTGACATATTAGCTGGACTATAACATCTATCAGCTCCTTGTCTATAGGCTGGGTTAATCCAGCCTCCTGTAAAGATGAGTGACATATTAGCTGGACTATAGCATCTATCAGCTCCTTGTCTATAGGCTGGGTTAATCCAGCCTCCTGTAAAGATGAGTGACATATTAGCTGGACTATAGCATCTATCAGCTCCTTGTCTATAGGCTGGGTTAATCCAGCCTCCTGTAAAAATGAGTGACATATTAGCTGGACTATAACATCTATCAGCTCCTTGTCTATAGGCTGGGTTAATCCAGCCTCCTGTAAAGATGAGTGACATATTAGCTGGACTATAGCATCTATCAGCTCCTTGTCTATAGGCTGGGTTAATCCAGCCTCCTGTAAAGATGAGTGACATATTAACTGGACTATAACATCTATCAGCTCCCTGTCTATAGGCTGGGTTAATCCAGCCTCCTGTAAAGATGAGTGACATATTAGCTGGACTATAACATCTATCAGCTCCTTGTCTATAGGCTGGGTTAATCCAGCCTCCTGTAAAGATGAGTGACATATTAGCTGGACTATAACATCTATCAGCTCCTTGTCTCTAGGCTGGGTTAATCCAGCCTCCTGTAAAGATGAGTGACATATTAGCTGGACTATAACATCTATCAGCTCCTTGTCTATAGGCTGGGTTAATCCAGCCTCCTGTAAAGGTGAGTGACATATTAGCTGGACTATAGCATCTATCAGCTCCTTGTCTATAGGCTGGATTAATCCAGCCTCCTGTAAAGATGAGTGACATATTAGCTGGACTATAACATCTATCAGCTCCTTGTCTATAGGCTGGGTTAATCCAGCCTCCTGTAAAGATGAGTGACATATTAGCTGGACTATAGCATCTATCAGCTCCTTGTCTATAGGCTGGGTTAATCCAGCCTCCTGTAAAGATGAGTGACATATTAGCTGGACTATAGCATCTATCAGCTCCTTGTCTATAGGCTGGGTTAATCCAGCCTCCTGTAAAGATGAATGACATATTAGCTGGACTATAACATCTATCAGCTCCTTGTCTATAGGCTGGGTTAATCCAGCCTCCTGTAAAGATGAGTGACATATTAGCTGGACTATAACATCTATCAGCTCCTTGTCTGTAGGCTGGGTTAATCCAGCCTCCTGTAAAGATGAGTGACATATTAGGTGGACTATATCATCTATCAGCTCCTTGTCTATAGGCTGGGTAAATCAGGCCTCCTGTAAAGATGAGTGACATATTAGCTGGACTATAACATCTATCAGCTCCTTGTCTATAGGCTGGGTTAATCCAGCCTCCTGTAAAGATGAGTGACATATTAGCTGGACTATAACATCTATCAGCTCCTTGTCTATAGGCTGGGTTAATCAGGCCTCCTGTAAAGATGAGTGACATATTAGCTGAACTATAACATCTATCAGCTCCTTGTCTATAGGCTGGGTTAATCCAGCCTCCTGTAAAGATGAGTGACATATTAGCTGGACTATAACATCTATCAGCTCCTTGTCTATAGGCTGGGTTAATCCAGCCTCCTGTAAAGATGAGTGACATATTAGCTGGACTATAGCATCTATCAGCTCCTTGTCTATAGGCTGGGTTAATCCAGCCTCCTGTAAAGATGAGTGACATATTAGCTGGACTATAATATCTATCAGCTCCTTGTCTATAGGCTGGGTTAATCCAGCCTCCAGTAAAGATGAGTGACATATTAGCTGGACTATAACATCTATCAGCTCCTTGTCTATAGGCTGGGTTAATCCAGCCTCCTGTAAAGATGAGTGACATATTAGCTGGACTATAGCATCTATCAGCTCCTTGTCTGTAGGCTGGGTTAATCCAGCCTCCTGTAAAGATGAGTGACATATTAGCTGGACTATAACATCTATCAGCTCCTTGTCTATAGGCTGGGTTAATCCAGCCTCCTGTAAAGATGAGTGACATATTAGCTGGACTATAGCATCTATCAGCTCCTTGTCTATAGGCTGGGTTAATCCAGCCTCCTGTTAAGATGAGTGACATATTAGCTGGACTATAACATCTAATAGCTCCTTGTCTATAGGCTGGGTTAATCCAGCCTCCTGTTAAGATGAGTGACATATTAGCTGCGTTCTGGGAAAACTGGTCTTCATGTAAGAGAGTAAAGTGACATCCCAGAATAGCCAGTGCAGTCCACACAGGCTAATCAGGGATGTCGCTTTCCACACAAAGCGGATTTTTGTATAGAAGAGACTTCCTTTAAACTAAAAGTTCCATATAAGCAGAAAGTGTTGTCCAAGATAAGCCTGAGCAAACTGCACAGGCTATTCAGGGACAACATTAAGCACATGCATTAAGTGCCCAGTGTCCCCAGATCAGGGCTCAATAACCCACCATGCACACCCCGCCATACACTGCTTTACAACAGGAAAAACAAGAAACCGTCGGAGACGGGTGATTCTCCCCAAAGGTTTTTTTGTCACAATATTGCACTATATATTCAGATCAAAGGAAACGTCTTGAGGGCACAGTAGTTGGGGGGGACAAGAATTTTTATAGAAAATTTCAAAGGGCCATAACTTTGTGAAAAATCATCCGACCAGAACCCGCTGATAATATGCACATCTCCTCTTGGTAGTGAAGCTTTCCATAAAGTTTCATTGAATTCCGGTCATTAGTTGCTGAGAAATAGCCCGGACAAGAATTGCACTATATGTACAGTTAATGGAAAATTTCAAAGGGCCATAACTCTGTGAAAAATCATCCGACCAGAACCGGCTGATAATATGCACATCTTCTCTTGGTAGTGAAGCTTCCCATAAAGTTTCATCTAATTCCGGTCATTAATTGCTGAGAAATAGCCCGGACAAAAATTGTGCAGGGACCGACGGACGGACAGACAAAGCGGCGAATATATGCTCCCCCAAAAATTTTTTGGGGAAGCATAACAACCAAACCCACAGCTAATATGAAGGTCACATCATTGATTGTTTCCTTCTGGTGGTGGTGGTGGTGGTGGTGGTAATGGTGGTGGTGGTGGTGGTGGTGGTAGTAGTTGTTGTAGTAGTAGAAGTAGTAGTAGTAGTAGAAGAAGTAGTAGTAGTAGTAGTAGTAGTAGTAGTAGTAGTAGTAGTAGTAGTAGTAGTAGTAGTAGTAGTAGTAGCAGTAGCAGCAGCATTACAATATCAATACTTAAGAATGATCAAATGGGAATAGGTAACCTAGCACTGGCAGTAAATATGGGGCTCATTTACAGGTCAGATTTGGAATCTCTGCTGTAAAATGAGATTTTAAATGAATTAAAGGGAGGCAAATGCTGTAATAAAAAGAACATGCATAAACGGTAGTTGTTTCCCTTGTTTGAACCATGCTAAATCCTTAAAATGCCTATTTCCAGTAACTGTGACCTATACCTTTGACCTAGTGACCTCAAAATCAATAGGGGTCATCTGCCAGTCATGATCAATGTACCTATGAAGTTTCATGATCCTAGCCCCAAGCGTTCTTGAGTTATCATCCGGAAACCACCTGGTGGACGGACCGACCGACCGACCGACATGAGCAAAGCAATATACCCCCTCTTCTTCGAAGGGGGCATACAATTTTAAAAATTACAAAATTCGGAGCAACTGTAAGAAAAATGCCCATAAGTACAGAAACATGTGTAAATTTAGTTCCAAAAGCGCATTATCTGCCCGTAAACAAATCAAATGAGCACTGAAACTGAACATTTCAACCAAATGCAGATAAAATAATATTCAGATGGGTTTTTGCAATTAAGTTACAAGCAATTAAAAAGACCTATTATTCCCAAATGAGAAAAAATATTGCTACACTTTAGTAGATTACACAAGTGAAAATCATATCTTGCAAATCTACACATCCTAGTGATGGCATATTTTATGTTTTAATTAAGTCTCTCAGGGAATATTTAAGTTATTTACTACATAAAGTTATAACATGTCGCATCAAATTTTGATCATCATAAAATTTGGTGATTTTGTAACAAAAAACATCATTTTAATTTTTTTAAAGTTCTTTATATGTTTCCATATGCTATCTACACCTTCAGTAATTAGTCTAATATTCTGACCAAGTGACATTAAGATTAAGTTATAAATGTGGCTTCAAGAGTAGTTAGATAGAGGAGCATTGGAGTTCTTCAAGACACAAGTATGATCTTTGTGAGAAACAAATCAAAAGTTCTATTCAGGGACCTATACAAACAAAGTTTGTATAGGTCCCTGTTCTATTTAAACCTCCAAGGGAAGTACAAAGACGGACACACCAGGGATTTTTTTCCTTCTTTATAAAGTACATGTAAAACGTACTTTCCAAATTAAGAAAAAGCTACAAAATTCCAAATTGTGACTTTTCATTTCAGCGGCATTTGTTATGCCCTCTTTCATTGCAAGTTCCTTTATTTTTTGCACAACCTCTTTGTCCAGGCACTGCCCATAGCCAGCCTCCTTCAAGAAAGCAACTTCTTTATTTGTGTAAGTTTCATAAATAACAATATTTATCTCCTTCTGCTTTTCCAAAAGTTTTTAAAGTTTCTTTCTACAACCCTTATTTTAAAATATCTCAGGCCTTTTCCCAGGTGCTTTAAGCACCAGGCACCCCTGTGCCTTAATCTTTCATGTGCTCACCAATTTGTGTTGCTGCTTCAACATCAGTGATTTTTTTTGCTTTAATTTGTTACAGCCTGTGCCTTTTGAATTGGGAAAATTTGCGCTATAAACCGTGAAATTGGAAAAAATAGCGCGATAAACCATGAAATTTTTGGGAAAAATTAAGCATTATAAATAGGATTATAAGTAACAGAAGTGATATTGTTTTAAAGTGCATGTTCAGGGAGTTTTCTAGAAAAGGAGTCTGGTCAAATTGTTTTTTTTTTAATCAATAAAAGTGGCAAGTTTGGGAATGATTTATGGACAAAAATGACTAAATTCAAGTTATGTATTTTGTAAGATGTTTAAAAAAAAATAAAGTTGAGACCTAGATTTAAGAAATTATAATTAAGTTATATGAGACTTCTTTCTAAAAAAAAAAAAAAAAAAAAATTTTTTTTTTTTTTTTTTGGAAGTCTGGCTTTTTTTGGGAAATTTTGGTCAGAATTTTGGGAAAAAACGTGTATTTTTGCGATTGGGAAGCAGCCGAAATTCGGCTGTACATTTTAGCAAAAAAATCACTGAACATGTATGTAAAATCAACCAAAGACACAGTGAAATTAAAAGGTTGGACAGCCTTTCAAATGCTGTTTAGATATTAATTATTTGTACATTATTTGTACAATAATAAGTGAACCGTCTTAAGTATAGTAAGGTTCAATGTAGCACCTTATAAATTAAACAAATTCAAAGGGATACCGCAGTACCACACAAATCACGCATATTTACACCTGTGCATAAGCAAATGTCTGGGGAAAGGCCTGATATCTGTTTCACATAATGTAATTAAAATTAAAAAACTTTTACCATTTAAGTGCTGATAAAGCAAACAAGAGGCCCAAGTGTGCCATGAGTCACTTACATGAATACAAGCAAACTTACATGCAAATGTTATAGTTTCACTGAAAAGCATCTGACATAATTACTTTCTACCTCCAGTTTCTTTCTGGGAATATTTTGGGACTTTTTTTACCATTTACATATACAGGAATAAAATTGGCCACCAGTGCGGAGCTTATTTTGATCACAGGGCCATAATTTTATGAATTGTGGTTGAGGTCTACTGGATAATGTATCATGCCCTAAAGAATCAAAAACTATAATGAAAACATCAAGGACCCATTCTTTTCCATGATATCTCTCTTTATAAGCTGTGTCAGGGTGAAACAGTTGAAACTTACTTTTCCAGTAACGTGAAATGAATGGTCTTCAATGCTGGGCAATCTGAGCAAAAATCCTTTAGTTCCAGCATCAACGTTGGCTCTTACTTGTCTGGCAACAGTTTTTTTTTGTTTTGACGTCAGTACATTCTGAAACAGAATAATATTATTTTATGGAAGTATTTTAAAAAAATCTGAAAAACAAGAGCTGTGTTCGTGAAACACAATGCCCCCAAGTGCGCCCCTTTGAAGCAATATATTTGACCTTTGACCTTGAAGGATGACCTTGTCCTTTAACCACTCAAAATATGCAGCTCCATGAGATACGCATGCATGCCAAATATCGAATTGCTTTCTTCAATATTGCAAAATTTTGACCTTTGACCTTGAAGGATGACCTTGACTTTGACATTTCACCAATCAAAATGTGCAGCTCCATGAGAAAAGCATGCATGCCAAATATCGAGTTGCTATCTTCAATATTGCAAAATTTGACTTTTGACCTTGACCTTTCACCACTTAAAATGTGCAGCTCCATGAGATATGCATGAATGCAAAATATTGACTTGCTATTAGATCTTCAATATTGCAAAATTTGACCTTTGACCTTGAAGGATGACCTTATTATGACCTTTGACCACTCCAGAATTTGCAGCTCCATGAGATACATATGCATGCCAAATATCAAGTTTCTATCTTCAATATTGCAAAAGTTATGGGCAATGTTAAAGTTTTTGGACAGACTGACGAACAGACAGACGGACGGACAGTTCAAAAACTATATGCCAGAAACACAATGCCATCTACTGCGCCGCTTTGAAAATATTTTTGTTTTTTGTTTTTCTTGACCTTGAAGGATGACCTTGAACTTTCACCACTCAAAATGTGCAGTACCATGAGATACACATGCATGCCAAATATCAAGTTGCTATGATCAATATTTCAATAAAAAAACACATTTCTTGAAACCTAAACCAAAAGTGTGACAGAATTTCAGAAGGACAGACAGACAGTGTGATCACTATATGCCCACCTTTGGGGGCATAAAAAAGGCCATGTCAAATTTACAAATGCGTAATTAACAAATGTGTGTATTCCTAACAGATACATACATGACTGTTAGGAAGCATAATTCCTTCTTTGATCAGCACCTTTGCTGGGCATCCTAATTTTTTCGTCTGTTGAGCATGAACACGCTCACCTTTGCTGTATCCATGTTCCTTAAATCATGAAAAATGAGGGTTAGGATGGCCATATATCACTCACCTGACCAGCGTTTTTTCTACAGGCTGGAACTACTATGAAATCAACAGAAGTCAATAGAACATTTTATCGACAAAATAGCTTTCATTGTGATTTTTTACCAACAGCAATGTATGGCATTTTAATTATTAGCATTTATAAGGACTTTTGAACATGTGTAAGAGATTTATTATCTTCTTTGGGCCCTTTGTTGGTAGAGGTCACCTAGATGATGCTTCATGCCTTCATGCCAAATATCTATGGTCAAGCCATTGTCATTTCGGAGAAAAATATGTTTTTTAAGTTTAAACACTATACATATAAGAATAGGAGGTCAACTTGACTATCTTCCAGACCAAATATCTATGTTTAAGGTTTCAGAGATTTTTTACGTTTTTACAATATACATATATGGGAAACACATTGGCCCACAGGTCGGGACTTTTTTGACGCTATGGAAATAGTTGTATCAATCTTGGTCAAGGAACACTAGACAATGATATACTGGTATGCCAAATATTTATGCTCTAGACCTTGTGGTTAAAGAACAGAAAAATTTTGAAGTTTTACCACATACATATATAGACGGAAAGGACTGACGGACAACGCCAAAACAATATCCATCCGCCTTCGCCGGGGGGATAATACAACAAGAGGGCCATGATGGCCCTGAATCGCTCACCTGACTAACCTTGCTACATCAACTTAAATTCTATCAGACCCATATACAATCCCTAGCCAGATTTCATCCATTAATACATTTTGACAAAATTTCATTAAGACATGATGAAAACTGTGACCTCTTTCATCTACACAAGGTTTTACATGAATTAGCCCGGTGACCTTATTTTTGACCCCAGATGACCCATATACGATCCAAAATCAGATATGATCAAGATAAACATTCTGACCATATTTCATTAAGATCAGACGAAAACTATGACCTCTATTGTCTAAGTAAGGTTTTTCAATTATTTGACCTAGTGACTTAGTTTTTGACCCCAGATGACCCAAATACAATTCTAACCCATTTCGTGAAGATTAACATTCTGGCCAAATTTTATTAAGTTTGGATGAAAACTGTGACCTCTACTGTCTACACAAGTTTGTTTTTTTAACTTTGACCTAGTGACCTAGTTTTTGACCCTAGATGACCCAAATTGGATCCCAACCCAGACTTTAACAAGACAAACATTCTGACATAATTTCATAAAGATTGGATTAAAACTGTGACCTCTATTGTCTACACAAGGTTTTTCTATTATCTGACCTAGTGACCTAGTTTCTGACCCCAGATGACCCAAATACAATCCCAACCCAGATTTCATCAAGATAAACATTCTGACTACATTTCATAAAGATTGGATGAAAACTGTGACCTCTATTGTCTTCACAAGGTTTTTCTATTATCTGACCTAGTGACCTAGTTTTTGACCCCAGATGACCTAAATACAATCCCAACCCCGATTTCATCAAGATAAACATTCTGACCAAATTTCATAAAGATTGGATGAAAACTGTGACCTCTACTGTCTACACAAACAAATTGTTGACGGACACACGCACGCACACACGCAGGCACAACGGACGCCGGACATCACACGGTCAATTAAGCTCACAATGTCACTTAGTGACAGGTGAGCTAAAAAGTTGCTTCATGAAAATCTAAATATATTTGCACAACTTTGCTTCAGCTTATGTCGATAGTACAATACCTTTGGAGATCTTGAATTATGGTTTGGTCGGTAATTTTTGCCATGATGACAAAAGTACACTTTAAATCCAAGGCTGATGAACGGTTTCCCATTCAGCCACTGTACCCTTTTCTTGTTGACAATATTTGAGCCTGATTCAATAACAAACAAGAACATATAAATAAATTGATTATGTTTCTACTCTTACCATATGTTTGCTACATAACAAGCTATTATCTACTTAATGAAAAGGTTTGTTTATGTCTATAACTCAAGTTCTAGTTAAGAGTTGTAATGTTTTGATAAAATAAATAACAGGCCGTAACAAAAAAGTAAACGATATATATGTTTCTTCTAACTCTTGTTATTTTGAATATGAATATATGAAGTATATTGAAGGCTGGTGACCTTAAACACAAATAAAGCATGTGTTTTTTCCTACTCTTGTCATTTTGCATGTGAATAAATGAATTATATTGACTGCTGACACTGTGAAACACAATTAAAGCATGTCTTTTTTCTAGCTCTCGTCATTGTGGATATGAATAAATGAAGTATATTGAATGCTGGTGACCTTAAACACAATCAAACGATATGTTTGACTCTTGTCTTTTTACATGCGAATAAATGAAGTACATTGTATATTGACAGCTGCCATCTTAAAACACAATTAAAACGTGTTTTTCCAGCTCTTGTCATTGTGCATGTGAATAAAAAAGTATATTGACTGCTGCCACCGTGAACAACTATTAAAGTATGTGTTTTTTCTAGCTCTTGTAATTGTGCATGTGAATAAATGAAGTATATTGATTTCTGCCACCGTGAAACACAATTAAAGCATGTGTTTTGTCTAGCTCTTGTCATTGTGCATGTGAATAAATGAAGTACATTGACTGCTGCCACCATGAAACACAATAAAGTATGTGTTTTTTCTAGCTCTTGTCATAAATGTACCAGGCTTGGCGAAATTGACGGTCCGCCGGTCCTGACCGGCAGATTTCCAATTGGTCAGGCAGGTTTAACAAGAATGTCCGTCCTGGCGACAGGCTAAATGGGAAATGAATGCAAACAAATCATTCTTTTTTTCAAAGTTGAAAATTTGAAGAGCAAATCCCTTACACCTGCTTCAAACTCAGTCGCAAAATCGGCAACTGCGTTCTAGCAAAAGAGATCTTGATAGCTTTGACATATTTTTCGAGTAGATAAGGACATTAAAATATGAATTTCCTTATAAAGTATGGCTTTAAAAGGTTGTTTATAAAATACAAACAATGTTCTAGTGATATCTTTATAACATGCTTTAGTCATAGGTCTCCAAAAATGTTATCATTTTACAATTTAGTGTCCGTTTAATAACCGCAATTTTATTCGAAAAGGAGATTGCTAGACACTGAAGAAGATATGGAAATTGAAGAAGATTGTCCAGACTATCTGTATCAAGAAGAATTTACATTGAAAAACTGTTATCTTAATTATTAGGATAAAGCACTGGCAGTGGCTTGTTGAGCTGAAATAGAGGGTTATGTTAATGTACATAGTTGTGTTGTTGTTTTTTTCGGTCCGGCTAAATTTTTTACGGACCGGCACATTTTCTGAAATGCCTGTCCGGATGACCAGCAGAGTTTTTCCACTTTCGCCAAGCCTGATGTACATATGAATAAATGAAGTATATTTACTGCTGCCACCGTGAAACACAATTGAAGAATGTGCTTTTTCTAACTCTTGTCATTATGCATGTGAATAAATGAAGTATATAAGGCCTTTTCCGCCCTATGCCACGGGTCCGAATATTGGACCCATTCCCAATGCAAATCTGGTTGTTTTTTTCCCAATTGAAAAAAAAAATCCCAATTCCAAAAAAAAACAAAAACTTTTAAACCTTTAAATATATAAGTTAACCTGATCCAGTGTAGAAAATAGAAAAATATTGCATAATTAAATTATCTGTTGCCTTGAATTTGTTTTGAAAACAGTAAAATATCTCAAATTGATTATTTAAGAATTTCCTTATTTCCCCCAAAATCCGACAATTCAAGCTATTTTGTTCCCCTCAAAAAAGGCCAGGCCCTTTCCCCAAAATCAGATAAAAACAAGGGACAAAATTGTCACAAAACCAGGTTTTCATTGTGAAAAAAAATCTGATTAAGGGAGACAACTCAAACTGAACTTTTGAAATGAACAAACAAAATTAACCCCCTTTGTAAGTTTGTTTCAAAATAAATCTATTTTAAGTTGTGGTGACCTTGACATTGGAGATATTGACGTGATTCTTTCGTGCGACACACCGTCCCATGATGGTGAACAAATGTGCCAAATAATTGTAAAATCTCACAATGAATGACATAGTTATGGCCCAGACAAGCTCATTTATTGCCAATTTTGACCTTTGAACTCAAAGTGTGACCTTGACCTTGGAGGTATCGACGTAATTATTTCGCGCGACACACCGTCCAATGATGGTGAACAAATGTGCCAAATGATTTAAAAATATGACAATGAACGACATAGTTATGGCCCGGACAAGCTTGTTCCGCCCGCCCGCATTCGCCAATCTAATAACCAGTTTTTTCCTTCGGAAAACCTGGTTAAAAACCTGGTTAAAAACACCTGCATAATATTTTGTAATTTTTTTATAATATTTTATCAAAATTAACGGCTTCTTTGAAATATAAGAAAAACTATTTACATGCGATAATTTTCCCAATTTAGCCGGTTTTGCGATTAATTGTTTTCCCAAAATGGGGGTTTCACGACGCGAAATTCCCAAAATTCCAGTGTGGCGTTTTCCCAAAATGGAGCGGAAAAGGCCTGTATATTGACTGCTGGCACCGTGAAACACAATTAAATGATATGGCATGAAACAGGTTTGTACAGCGGGGTTTTCGTTACCGGGGCGTTAAAGTTCTTGGGTAGAATTACAGAAATACCCGCTAAGAGGCAACTTATGCTGTCAAGAGTGCTTAATAATTAACATTAATATTATTTTTGGCACGTTAACATTCACGCAACACATATTGGGAATGGTTTGACTTTTCAACAACGAATATTGACAAAAATACACAGTTTGAAAAAATAACCTTCGTTAATGAATTATATACACACAAGGTATGAAACGCACTATATGCCTATTGCTGAAAGATTGTTGAACACTGGGCGTGACCGTTTTCATCGAGAACACACATGTTGCCATGCCTATAAAACCTATACGAGGGTTATTTTTTCAAACTGCATATTTTTGTCATTATTTGTTGTTGAAAAGTCAAACCAAACACAATAGGTGTACTAGGGGTGTCACGTTTACAGATTTTCGAAACGTTTAAACAAAATGAAATAAACGAAACGTTACTGTTTAAACGGTATCCCTATGTCCGTTTAAAGCATCAGTACCCTCGCATTTCCAACTTGAAAATAGTATTTTATTTCTGGAAGTTATATTCAGTGCATATTCTATTCGCGCATTGACGTCATATTAAAACTATAAAATATTATAAAACAGACCATCCGTATCACCACATGTGTATTCGTCATTCTATAAAAACGATTTAAAGAACGTTGAAAATAATGTAAAATCAATGAAAAATACTGTTTCGGAAAATGACACTCCGAAACAAATGCACGTATTTGCACATGAAATACAATGCGCATATTGTTTGACCGCAGAAAATGAAAAACTAGTTAACTAGCAAAAACGTAATATTATCAATATATAATTTGGTTAAAATATTGCTTTTCAACATGCTCCCGCAGTGTTTTACATGTTCTTGGCTAATCAATCACTTAAAATATTGCACTGTTTTGTTGCCAAGTTGTAAGATTTACAGAAAGTAGCGAAGATTTTCTGTTAGTTTCCGTTCATGTCTGTGCCATCCGCTAACCAATCAGAAATAAATTATTGCCGAATTCTTTAGCCCGGATGTAGGGCAAGTACCTGGATTTCGCTGTTCGTCATCAATATACTTCGTATGGCTAGTTGGCTACGCTAATATTTATTATATTGATATTGACTGTCGTTTAAATGTTTACTGTTTTGGTAAAAGTTTTTCAGCCAAACACGAAATGTGACCGTTTAAACGTGACATCACTTGTTCATTTAACAATCTGGCTGTCAGGGGGGGGGGGGGCAAATTTAAATTTATGATACTGCTTGTGTGTTTCATCAGTGAATTATGCAAGATCCTATCTTAATATCCGCAGTATTTTGATAACTAATTAATATTAATCTGGAATTCAGTAATTCTACACACCGATTGAAACACAATTAACGCACATGTTTTAACTAACTCTAGTCATTTTTTATATTAATAAATGTATTTTGACTGCTGGTGACCTACCGGTACTTCTTTTACCAAAGCCTTTGCTGCTGTAGCCAACAGCATATCTCGTATTTGTTTGTACTTCGTGGTCACGAAGGCTTTTTAGGCATTCTTGAAGTGACCCAAAAATCACGGTCACATCCTCGGCCATTTTGTAGTGGAACAGTTTTCAACTCGCAAGGCAGAGAAAGAACTCCTGTCATCTACCATCCCTTTACAAATAGGGTCTTCGATTGATTTGTTCCATTTGTAAATGCCACAAGCTGTTCTAGCTTTTCTAACTTGAACGGTTTACGGCAAGTCAAATCGTCATAGGCTATATTACACTAATTCCATTTCCCATAGGGTCCCATTATAAAACTGCCAACTTTCAAAGCATTTCTCTTGTATCTCCTATATATCAAATTTTGCAAGACCGGTATCATTTTAAAAATAAATCTGTCCTCTTTCAATAAATGCAGTCAAAATATATGGTCTCTCAACTTCTAAGAAAGTAAAATTCGCCCAAAGGCAAGCACCCTCGGAAAACAGAGTTTCGAAAGTGAAATTTCGACAAAAGCCCCGTACTTCAATAAAAGCATCCCAAAACAGTCATCTTTCAGCGTAATCCCCAATGAAATGCGCCAAATGTTGCAGACACACACAGGATGCAGGAAATAATCACAAAAAGCATGGGTGCGATCGCTAAATCGCTTTTAACAAGTTGTCACTACATCTCGGCAAAACAGCGTATATTATGTTTGGGCCAATAAGAAAAGTAAGCAAACTAAAAGTGTCTCCAGTAAATTGTAATGGCGATACGATAAAAAATGTTAAGAAGGTTAAGTATTTGGGCCTTCAGATTGTAGATACTCTTTCTGGTGATAATATTGTAAATAACATCGTTTCTAAAGTAAATGCAAAACTTAAATTTTTATACAGACACAAAACTTGTTTAGATTTTAATTCTAGAAAACTTTTAAGTTCAGTTCTTTTACAATGTCATTTTGATTATTGTTGTTCATCTTGGTTCCATAGTTTAAATAAAGCCAAAACGAAAAAAATACAAATTATGCAAAATAAAGTTATCAGATTTATTAAAGATTACGAACCAAGAACCTCCATTACCAATGATGATTTTGTACAATTAAAAATGTTAAATGTGGAAAACAGAGTGAAACAACTAAAATTAAATTATATGCATAAAATTTATTATGGAAAATGTCCTTCATATCTCAGCAAGAACTTTGAAAAATCATCAAGATCTGGAAAAAGTAATTTCATAATACCAACTGTGACAAATGCTTATTTCAAAAAAACATTCAAATACTCTGGATCTACAGACTGGTATTCCCTTCCAGAGGACATCAACAAAGTGGAAAATTTTGACAAATTTAAAAGAATGGTTAAAAAACATCTACAAAACAAACAAACTGAGATAAGTAAGGACATATATATGTATTATTAATATAAGAATATGACTGTAATATACAAACAATTGGAATATGCGACATATACTATTTGAATTGAAATGTATCCATATTCGCAATTATATGTATTAAGTTAAGCCTCATGTTTGGTAATATTTTTTATTGTTTGTTATAACATTGGTTTAGTTGTCGGATTGAGACAAAACTCTAGGTTATTCACATGTTTTCTCTCAATACCAAAGTATATGTGTGTAAGTTAGATCATATAACAACTTGATCTTTTTTTCTCGTACTTTTAATAGACCCCATTGGAAATAAGCTTTTAGCTTAATGGGTTATCCATAGGTCAAATATAACATTTAAATTGATAACTAATTTTTATAACTGTTATAATATATATAGATTTGAATTTATTTAAATATTTATATATTATTTGATAAATACAGCTGTCAGAATGACATTGGTGTAACTATGTTTTTATGCTTGTATGTATTGTGATTTTGGTATATGCGTTTGACCTAGAATGTAAATGAATAAATAAATTAATACTGAAGAGAAAAGGAACTCTTTAGAAATAGGCACTACTTTCGAATGGACCACGGAGGGATACAAAATGATTTAGTGTAATGTAACCTTAAAAGACAGGGTGAACAAATCTCTATAGACTTTCGCCTTAAGGGGTGTTGCTGCAGTTTTGCTGATTTTTTTCCACCAAATAGATTTTGTTCAAAATTTATATTCAAGTACTATATATAAATACTATATGAAAAATGAAATAAAAATATAGGGTCACCGGCCTTATTTTGATTTTATTCACCATTTTATAACATGTACTTTTTTATTTAAACTGGAAAATTGCCTCAAACCAATTAATAACCTATGAAATAGACAACATATAGATATTATATAAGCTGAGATACATAAAATACCATTTAATTAAACAGCACAATGCCAAAATAAGGAAAACACAAGTTAAATTAAAAAAAAAAAAAAAATTATTTTTATATCACCCCAAAAAACATCATTTTTTTACTATTTTTAACACCAAAATGTAATTTAAAAAAATTATGCCAAATAGAATTCTGCAAAACTGCTCAAATATGTTCATCTACGTGTTGTCATCATAAAACACAAATAAAAAAGGGGGTCACCGCACTTTTAACCGAGATTTTTTTTTAACTATCCCTACCGTCTACGTCCAATTTTATAAAAAATACATCAATTAGGCAAAACCCAAGTACCGGTACATAGATATTACGAAATATGCATAAACATTAGAAATTGTTTACAATCTTAACTGGGATCACAACAGCTTACCAAAAGACATTAATAAAAAACAATATTTAATCACAAACATAATACCACACAGTATCAAACTCGACCTTAATCATTAATAACTTACATGTACTTGTTCACAGATTTCGGCTTGTTTTGAAGTTTGTGATTAAATGCTTTAAATTGATAAATTTAAACGACATGACTAAAAAGCTCCAGTATAAAACAATAATGAAATTAAAGAAATAAAAAAAATAAAATAAAATTAACCCCACCTGGGATTGAACCACTGACAATTGAATTATGAACCAACTCGGTCATTTCTGATGATACTGATAACAAAAATATTGAGTTGTGATAATAGCATCATCGGTGTTGCTATTAATATATTCTCGGTCGAAATCATGGAGGACTTATACATTACAAATGCAATTCGTAATGGCAATAAGTATGTTTTCAATCCTTATTGTCTTTCTGAGTTGTATTAAAAACAACGGTAGTGGATCCAGTGTGACTGGGATGTTATTCAGGTAAATTTTGCATAATTTCGCAACCTGTCAAATTGTGTTCTTGCATCATGAAATGTCTAGAAAGCATCTTTCGTCATATACTAAGTTTAAATGCTATTGTTTCTATGCTGTATCAGTAATATCGCCTTCATATTACAATATTAATGAAATAATAATTACTCTTCGAAATTAAATCACAGTGATAGGGCGATTACCACAACTATACCGCTCACCGTCGAAATTTTATACTTTTGTCACAAGCACCGTATCGTTCTGACGAAAAGAAACATGGCGGACGAAGCAATATCAGGTAACCGGGTGACACAATATTTTATTATAAGACAATGCAAAGTGATTGCCACTTGCGAAGCACTCCACCGAATTTCTGAACCAATATGTCGTCTATTTAAAAGTTTACCAGTCGTTAAATATTTAGCATGACTTTGAAATAGTGTTTACAAAAAGTCGTGTCGCGCTCGACACCGTTCGTACTTGTGAGAAAAATGTAGTAATCAGATGATTTTCGATGTGTCAGACCTGATGTGACATACTTAAATCATTGTATATATATATATATATATATATAGGAACATGCCATACGAACCTGTTTGTTTCAATAGCTGTTAAAGGCCTATTTTTTGGTGAAAACATACATCACTTACATAAACATCGATGCACCGCGCAACACTGATTATGAGCACCGTATTTATATTCCGTGTAACTGAAATTCGTGGCACCGCTAACTTCTGTACATGGTTTTAAATGATGTGCTAGAACGAGCCATCGTGAGCTGAATTTATTTACGATATTCTTCCATTTATCAAAGTTGCATGTCCCAGAATTGACCTTGAAAATGATGGCATGCTTGCACCGAAAAGGTTGACAGGGATCGATTGTCTTGCTTTCCAGTACGTGGCGTGGAGGGCACATGTTTAAGTCTCATGTTTCAATTTATCTATTGTTGTGGTGAAATACAATCATTATTGATAATTATTATTTATTGATTTCAGATTCATAATCCGTATCAATATTAGAAAGAAGATGTCCAGCTACGATTAT
Source organism: Dreissena polymorpha (assembly GCF_020536995.1). Taxonomy (NCBI): domain Eukaryota; kingdom Metazoa; phylum Mollusca; class Bivalvia; order Myida; family Dreissenidae; genus Dreissena; species Dreissena polymorpha. The sequence goes on from NC_068356.1 coordinate 6,957,815, forward strand.
GGAAAGGTATAAGCAAATGTTGGTGTAAAACTAACCGAAGGAAATAATAAATTTAGTCATGTATAGAGTGTACAAAGTGATGTTGCATTGGTTAAATTAACTGAAATATGAATTTGGTATTTGTGGCCAAAACCAAAGATATATACCAAAGATGATCTCGACTACTTATATCAGAAACAAAGGGGTTACAATTATAAAAAAAATATTTTTGAGACTGTCTATAGAAGCTTGTGAGTGCATGTCTCCATAGATAAGACATTACAGCACTGTCAGTTTTAACGAGATGTAAAGGGTTCGAATCATATATAGTTATTTCCGTCAAGAATTAAACAAAAATATTTGAAAACCAAATATTTTCAAAGTACATTGTAATATTGCTTAAAAACCGTTTGTACACTTGTTTACCATCGTGATTCTAATTAGGAAGCCATAATTTGACATTGTTTAAATATTTTGCTTTATATTTGTTAACAACTATGATCCCAAACTTACCACCTCATTTCTAATTAGAATAGCTTTATAATACTATCAAGCACTGGGATAGTGCTTATTTATTTATTTAACCATAAATTTGAACGTCTCTTCCTTCTGAAAGAAAAACGATCAGAATAAAGCGGTGCCACAAAATCATAAAGATGCGGTGCTTTTACGGATATTGTTGGGCGGTGTTCATATTTCTATAATGTCAGTGTTGAGCGGTGCATACTTACTAACACGTGTAAATGTAAAAATCACAGTTTTATTCAATAAAGCATGCCGTAATTAATGTGTTGTAAATTGATTCTTCTACCATAAAATAGCGTTAAACAAAAAAAAATTCATTTAATGGGTTTAAAATCTGCAAAATACGATTTTTCGCGTCATGGAAGTCAGTTCTTTCACGACATGCTCAAACTGTTTTCACTATTATGAAGTTAATAGCGACTCAATTTTGATGCGGTAAACGGCAATTAGATGTAAAATATATTCTTCGTTCGGTGGAATATCATTTTATTACCAACTTACCTTCTTTTCTCGTTTTTTCATTGATGTCTGGACACGCCAAAAAGGTTTGCGGCCATGTTTTTGACAGAAGGATACGGTGCTTGTGTCAGAAGTATAAAATTTCGACGGTGAGCGGAAAAGTTGTGGTAATCTCACTACCATCGTGAACTCACCATAGACTGCAGCAGAACACGTATTGCTGATTACTCTTAAAAGTTGTTTACAAAATTTATGGTGAAAGATTGCATCGAATGGTACACAAATATTTAAGGGGCATATCGACGGCTAGTATAGCCTTTTACTTTCCGAAATATATTTACACATTGAAAAGAACATATTAAATGATTTCTCAATACACAGACATAGATATTAAAAATCTTCTGTAAATTATGTATTTTAATATTTTTCTTTAGTTTTCCATTTATCGTCTGTTTTACCTGAAAAGAAAACAAAATCAATTTTTATAATTGTTTAACAATGTGCTAAAATGCTTTTGTTGTCAGCAATTAAATAAATCTCGAAATATTTTACAAGAGTGTTCATTTTACATAGATCTTTACATAAAGACATCTTACAGTTTGGTCATTATACATCGACTTCCTAATATTAGTTTGGAATTATCCATACACTAGTTAGGTCATTATCCAATTTGTATATTCTTGTCCCAAACAAATACGAATATATTGCGTTTTCGAGCATTTACGCCAATCAATTTTTTTACATACATATATGAAAGGTTAATACACAAGTCCAAGCATTTAAACATTCGATAATAATTGTTTTTGGCTTTAAACTTTCGACAATTTCATTTACTTTTCCAGATTTTCAAACATATTTTATATCGACGTAATTGTTTTTAATTGTTATGGGTTAATTAGCGCATCGTATCCGGAAAATAACATTGTATCAAAAAGAAACGTTTTTTATGTTTTTTAAGGGCTGTGAAAGTTTGCATTTCCAAACTAATAAATAGCCATTTGAAACAATAAGAATTCGCTAAAACATCTGAAAATTAATGTCATCGGTTTAGTATTTAGTATTTTATTAAGACATTTTGCATCGTAAGGAAAATAATAAAAATAGAAATCATCAATGTTAAATGTATACCGCCTGTTGACAAAAACACTACTCATATAAAAACTGTGCTCAAGTGCATACTTTTTAAACTAATGAGAAGGAAAAGTTTATGTGCTAAATATTGATCGTCGTTATTTAGTTGTCGCGGTTGTTGTTTCTGTGTACAAACAATTTGCACATGAAAAGAGGATAATTTATTTTCTCCCTCACTTCGTTCGTCCGAAAATAAATTAATTATTTGCTTACTAGCAAACAAGTGACAACAAACATTACAACAAACACCAAATGTAGAAGGCGGTCCGCTTTTAATGTAGCCGTTTTACCAACAAGATTTATGTAAGTAGACAAGTGCATTTACAGATCATAGTTCTTGCCAATTCAAAACCCTGGGACGAACAGAAATCATTCTTAATCGTTAACTCATATCTGTATACACCCCTGAAGAAGTCATACGACCAACTTTTACAGTTGTAATCTACATGCATAGGTCATTGGGTTTATAGCGTTCAATTTTCATTTTATTTTCTCTCTGACAGGCGTTTCTTGTTTGATTAATTTTTTTGCAGTCACATAAACAACCAAGCAATGTAATATGGAACTTTTACACCCATTATTGCTGCTTCTTCCTGTATTTCCGCGATGATGATCTGGATTATTAACTTTATGATGCTATATTCCTAAATATTTTTCTATAAAGAAGGAATGTAGTTGACACTTGTTCGTAGTTTCATTTCATCGTTCCTCAAAAAGTTGTAGCTCTGTTGCTCTGGTCTCTTTTCTACCCTTGAGTAATTAAATGGTAATTAAATTGAATGCGTTTTAATTCCCTTTTATTATTGTTTAATTTGAGTTACAATGCAATGAGGTTAAATTTTATTTACACTTGAATGTATCATGAATATTGCTGGGCCAAGTGTGAGGTTGAGCGCTCTAAAACCGGTTTAAACCCCCAATGCTTTGCATTGACCGTTCCAAGGCGGTGACCCCAGCTTTATTCATTTATGTGTTATGTATGTTGTTTTGTATAGTGCTGTTTTGTGCTGTTTTGGCAATTGGTCACTTGCCTTGCCTTAAATAAAGGACCAACTAATTGTGTATAATGAGAATTCAATACTGCTCCAGCAGCTGGAGTTTCACTTCTTTATATTAACTATGTAAAACATATTATTGTCACACAAACAAAGCATAAACTCGACAGAAAGTCCAAATTACACATTATTTCTTAAACTAGGATGTGTACAAAATGCAACATGACTCGCCCAGGAAAAACCAGAGATAAAAACCCTTTTCGAATGTCTAGGGAAAAGGCTCTGGAAACCTGTGCCCGTTTGTCAACTGTCATGTTGCCGAGTGTTGGGCACCACCAATCCAACAGCATATGAAAAATGTACATGTAAACAATTTATTATCTACTCTGAAATGAACATATCCATCAACCGATGCTTCAGATTTCCAACGACCGTGCTTGGCTAACAATTGATCATCGGTGATTTTTCCACAATTAGCAGCAGCGGAGGCTTCCCCGCTCCGCAGACAGTGAAATTCGAACCGAGACTTATCTTCCTCTATGCTCTGAATTGCTTCTAAAAATATCTCCCTTGTCCTGGTATATGATAAAGAAGAATCTGTGTCGCACAATACATAATTTCCTTTATTTTTCAAAATTCTGACTTTTGTTAAAAGAAATTAGTTTAAATTCAATGTGAGACCCGTAGCGGAAATATATCTATTTAACAAAGAGACCGGACATAGCCTGTTATCTCTATTTGACACAATAACACTATAACCAGATTTTAATTGATCACATTTCCTATGTTTTATAAAAAAAAAATGAAATATGAGAATCATGAAAAGAAAAATGTTTCATTTTTAAAACTCGATAACTCATCAAATCTGAAAAAAAAACACCAAGAATACACATCAAACATAATCTCATATTTTTCACACTTAATTCCTGGCCGTCCTTACAGTGAAATAACATATCCAAAGTTAATGGTTCTCTCTTTGTCAATGGGTTGGCCTAAAATCGCTTGAAACCTTCAAATGTTAATTTTACAAGCTTGTTCTTACAAGGATTTTGCTCTGATAACAAATCATGCTTATAACGTATGCTGTAGAAATACGCGTCTACAACCGCACTCGAATATTGTGTGTCCACTAATTCACTAAGGAACACACAAACACATGCTTCTTTTGCCGGCAACGAAATAAAAACATGCTCGCTGTACCAGTTTTGGAATTTTTCAAAAATATAGGTCATATTTTTTGTTTGTATTCTTGGATTTTGCTGCTCTGGCTATGTCTGATATCTTCTGAGCCGCGTGTCCCAAGCTATGATGTGCTTTCAATTGACCAATATCGTCCCATACACTGCTATGCCCAAATATGCTGAAACAACATACATATTTATATATATATAACGCCTTTCATCAAATCATCGTTTCATAATACATAAATATGAAGCGAGAGCATATCATGCTATTGACTGCATAAACAAACAAAACAAATCGTATTATCATAAAATTCATTTGAACCGAACGGAAAACTAAACGAAAGAGAATTCAAGTTAACCATTTTCAGATGAAGTGTCTAATGCGACAGAAAGAACTGCAAGACAAAACGTCCAACAGGGCGTTGAGACGTCCTGCTATGTGTTGGACGATAGAGAAAAATTAATGTTCTTGCAAATAACGAATAAGTTCCTGGTTTTCAGATACAAGAGTGAATATATGTTCACCTCTGTGTCTGGATGTAAACCACGACCGATGTGTGTTAGTTGAAACCATCACAAAGGAGTCGTGAAAATAAAAAACAGCTAAAAAAGATGCTCGCTTTTCAAGATGTTGATATGCAGGTGATATTCATTAGGATACCACATACTTGAGAATATCGGGATAAGTGGTTCCAGGTGATCGTCCCCAATCTTCCCTGCTCACATCTGTATAAGATGTAAGGAAGGTTGTTGTAGAAGAAACTATACTCCTGCCAAGATAATCTTCTAGTCTAGACACCACTGATTAGTGGGAAGTAATGACAAAAAAGATGGAAATCTGTGTCATTGAATAATCATGAGATCATTTCCAATAAACTTAAAAATAAAGCTGAAACGGACATAATAAAAGACGTCTCAGCAGAAAGACAGATGACCGGACCGGTAAATACCGACCGGTGGCCGGAACCATTAGTCAAGGATGAGGGGGGATGAAATCACGGCAAGCCGAATTTTCCCACTCCCAACAGACTTGAAAGTTGGTAGAATAAGAAAGTGTTGAACACTTTTAAGTCTATGGCCTATCTACAGTAGCCTCTTTCTTTAACCAATAAAAGGCGCCTATAAAATACTGGAGAATAAAGGTCGTGAAATCATCGATTTGCGAAATACGGAAATATGACTGAAAGTGGTACCTCCGGCATCGGAGGTGTTGTGGCAGAAAAGATGAAAACCCTTGGAGTAACCTTAAGGTGGTCCACCCTTGTCGGTAGAAGGGTTGGAAGTCTTCAAATCTGGTTAAGCCCTTTATTTCAAGAATCATAACTAGACGAATTCCGATAGAAATACGACCAGTTATAGGAAGACGGACTGTTAGGACCAGAAGTGTAACAGAAAAAGAATTTTAAGAGGGAAAAGTTGTTCTTTCTAATAAACTTGTCTCCAACAAGGGAATCTTGAAGATGAAAAGAGAGGATGAGGTCCCTCCAGATCCTTAGCATCTAAGATCTGAGTTCAATAGCTCCCAAGTCATCTACAAGACTGTGTCCGCCATGCGGTCAAGCTGGTAGGCAATCCTATGTTTCAACTCTCTCTCAGTAAATAACGGGGATAGTAGTAGAAACAACTGGCATAGAAAGCGAAAATATCATAATGTCAGAAAACTGACCCGGCAGTTTGGAAACAAATCCAAATTGTTAGTCGGGTCAGGTACAGGGGACTAGTAGCTTTTACCGCCATCAAGCGGTTTAGGCTAAGTCATGTCCTAAGGGACTTTCAATGACGATGGAGCAGAAATATTGTTGATTCCAGTAACTTGAAAACATGCAATGTCGTAGGAGCAATAGAAAAGCAGAAGTCGACACGAAATGTCGTCTTGGTAATCCTGCTAGTCACGTTGTGTCCCAACTGTTCCGTAACAGTGACTGCGAAGTCTGTAGCCGACAGGTAAAGGCGGTTTAAAAATTCATCCTTAGGGTCTCGAACATAAATTATAGATCTGATTAATAGAGATCAAATAGTAATGTTCGACCTCAATGTTAGGTTCCGAGCCCGCTTCAGCCGAACCATCTGCAAGACACATAGTCTGCATGTAGCCGGCTGAGATACAAGTAGAAATAACAGATAGATGTATTTCATAATCTTCTAGTATTAGTAGTTCATATCCAGCACAACAATGGATGAGCTGGGAAGGACAATCAACCATAGACCAAGTCAGCGGAGATGACTTGGAAACCAACGGTGGCCAGCAGAACATCAGTATTGAAAAGCACAAAATGTCATGGAGATTGTTGAATCCATAAAATATTGGATTCAATAGAATCATAGCCAGGGGTATACAACTAGGTTATGTAGAAGATACACATGGGCTACAAAATATGACCCATGAACACACAGGGTAATACCGGTGATTAGTAACTGGTGACCGAACCGGACCGGTCAATGACCGGTGACTATAGTCAGGTGAACGAACCAGTCCATAATATGACCGGTGACGTTACCAGTTAAAGACCGAAATATGGTGGAATCCATATGGTCTGACATCAATGCCGAGATCTGCTCGACAAAGAAAAAGAAGAACGTGCAAAAAGTCCAATCCGATGGCAATGAGACATCATTAAAGCAGACGACGAAGAGTCATTCGATGACGAAGAAGAGGATGATGAATAGTCCGATGATGATAACGAAGAAGAGGAGTAAAAATGATGATGATGAACGACTACTTATTCTGACCGGTGACCAGTGACCGGTGATATGACCGGTGACTGGTTACCGATGTCCGGTGATCGGACCGGACCGGTCATAATATGACTGCGTCAGAATGGAAATATCTGGTAAAGAAGAATGACCATCCACGAAGTCATCTAACTAATAATGTAAACCGGAAAACAACGGAAGATTATCAGTATTGATAGGCACAAAGTGTCCAATGAAGTCGTAGTGGAGAGATGAACACCTAATCCCGAAGCCTGAAAGTAAAACGAACTAGTATTCGTATACAAAAAAGGTTATGTGAATTTAATATGTGTGGATGCCATAAAGGAACCAACACACATGGAATGAAGACATGATATTCCGTAAAGGAATAAAATGGGGACCGTCGATATGACCAGTAGGTACGTTATCGCCTACGTGAGGAGGGGCGACGTCCCATATACCTGCGATGCCGAAATGTTGTTCGGCTACGCTTGAAATAAGGACTCCTCAAATAGTGTCTCCGTGAGCGTTGACGTAATCGCTTACGAGCGTATCGACGCCGAGAACTGCTCAATGAAAGAGAGGCGTGTTCGATGTCTATCCTGTTGTGCTCAATGAAGGAGAGGCGTGTCCGATGTCTATCATATTGTATCTATGTAGGCAGCTCGTTGATGATGATAAGTCTTTCGACGAAGGAGAAGAATAGTCCGATGATGATGAACGACTTCTTCTTCTGACCGGTGACCGGTGCCATGAACGGTGACCGGGCCGGTCAATGACCGGTGACCGGACCGGTCAATGACCGCTGACCAGACCGGTCAATGACCGCTGACCGGACCTGTCAATGACCGGTGACCGGACAGGTCCCAGGAGACCGGTGACCGAACCGGTGACCGGTATGACCGGTGACCGGACCGGTCAATGACCGGTGACCGGTGCCCGGACCGGTCAATGACCGGTGGCCAATGACCGATGACCGGTCAGACGTCGATCGATGCAGAGCCAAGCTTCGTGATCAACGTCCTCGGTGACGTAACGGTCATATCATGACCAGTGTTGCCACCGGATGATGACCGAAGTATAGCGGCTGCCATATGGTCAGACATCAGTCGATGTCCGTGACCAATGCAAAGACCGGCGTATGGGGGTCGCCATATGGTCTGACGTCGACCGACAGACAGCATAAGCCAGTTCCGGTCAACGTCTTGCCCGGATGGCCAAAGACCGAAGTATGGCGGGAGCCATATGGTCTGACAGCGACCGATTGTCAGCATAAAGCCCGTTTCGGTCAATGTCTTGGCCAATGTCCGTTCTTCTCAACTCCTGTATCTGCGACCATCATGTAGTCGATTATATGAAAAATAAGTGCAAAACATATTTAACAATAAACTGGTCACAGACCAGATTATCATACGGCACATAAAATCATTATTTGCCCATAATGAAAATAATTAACATTCTCGTAGTTATTATTGTAAAAGAGAAAGTCAAATGTACGTATAATACACTGCCGTAGATCATACATTAAACAAAAGTTTAATTCAAAACAGATGAAAAATAAAATGACCATCAATTAGATTTTCATATGGGACGTTTAGATCATTATTGCACACAATGGCAAATAATAAACACTCTGTCAATGTATTAGAAGAACACGCTTTGCACGATCTCGTAACGCATTAGAATTAAACGTTTTGTACGTGCTCCTTCGCGCCTGAAAACACCCAGCATGGTAGAAATAAACCATTCTTCATTAAAAAGTAAGCATGGCTTACCTTTACGAATGAAACAAAAGTCCATTAAATCCAGATTAAATAATCCGAATGAGAAGTAAAAAGTTAAATAACACAATTTGTCTATTCAAAACCACATTCAACCAAGTGAAATAAATCGAAAAACAATTTTCAATTCAGAGCCGTAAAAGAAACGTATACACCTGGTGAATCCGGAAAGAATATTGGGGGCTGGTTACTGGTTTTTGCCTGGGTTGCATTGCACTATGTTTAACCTAGTCTATATTGCAGTATGGAGGCCGGTTCCCAGTTAATTTTCCTGAGGAGTTAATTCCGCTTGGAAAGGAGTAAGCTAATAGATAGCAGGTCAGTATTTAATTATGACATTAAAATCTCACACTTTGAGACAACAGCGTATCATATCTGAACATTAAATTACTGATCACCGTGGATCTTTTCTGAATACGCTTCACATCTATACAATAATAAACATAAATCTCACACTTTGTGACAACAACGTATCATATTTGAACATCTGAATACAGATCACCGTGGATCTTTTCTGAAAACACATCACATCTACATATTGATACACATAAATCTCACACCCTGAGACAACAGCTTATCATATTTGAACATCTGAATACAGGTCACCGTGGATCTTTTCTGAATACACTTCACATCTTTATAATGATACACATAAATCTCACACCTTGAGACAACAGCGTATCATATCTGAACTTTAAATTACTGATCACCGTGGATCTTGTCTGAATACGCTTCACATCGGTTAATGATACACATAAATCTCATACCCTGAGACAACAGCGCATCATATTTGAACATCTGAATACAGATCACCGTTGATCTTTTCTAAATACACTTCACATCTAAACATTGATACACATACATTTTATTCTTTGAGACAACACTGCAAGCTTAATGTAAATCACAGCACATCATATAACGTCTTTTACTGGTTTTTCAGAAGAAAAATGACTTGAATTTTCGTGACAGGGCAAACATACAAAATCATAATACTCATCTCTATAACTAAGTGCTTTCTCTGACGTCTGAAGTGGCGGTCTGTGCTGCAGATCTTGTGTTACTGGACGATCTAGAAGTGGGCTGTTGTCGTATGAAGCCTCGTTGGACGTATAGGCAGTCTCTAACCACGTGTCCTGTGAGGCGGCAAGCGAAGCACGGTCCGAGGACGACCGGGAGTCGCTGTTGTTGGAGAAAAAATAATTGATAACGTCTTGACGCAGCCTCTTTGCTGAAATAATACAAATATTCTTAAACTAAAAATGAGTATAATAATTTATGTTAATTTATATAACGCCTTTCATCAAATCTTCGTTTCATAATAGATAAATATGAAGCGATAACATATCATAGTATTGCCTGCTTAAACAAAACATATCGTAATATCCTCAAATTCATTTTATTATTATGAGTTTTTTGTTTTGTTGTAAACAACCATATATTTACTCCGATACATGTTAATGTATAAATGGGTTCACATCAAGGCATGCTCATTAAAACATATTTGCACATCTTTAAACAAATCAATGGAAATCCTTAATAAATACACATCACATCTATACATAAATACACATAAATCTCACGCTCTGAGACAACAACGTAGCAGATCTGAACATCTGGATACAAATCACCGTGGATCTTTACTGTAAAAACATCACATCTATATATTGATACACATAAATCTCACACCCTGAGGCAACAGCATATCATTTCTGAACATCAGAATACAGATAACCGTGGATCTTTTCTGAATACGCTTCACATCTAAACAATGATACACATAAATCTCACTCTTTGAGAAAACAGCGTATCATATCTGAACATTAAATTACTGATCACCGTGGATCTTTTCTGAATACGCTTCACATCTAAACAATGATACACATAAATCTCACACTTTGAGACAACAGCGTATCATATTTGAACATCTGAATACAAATCACCGTGGATCTTTTCTGAATACACATCACATCTAAACATTGATTCACATAAATCTTATTCTTTGAAACAACAATACAAGCTTAGTGTTAATCCCAACATATAAAATACCGTATTTTACTGGTTTTCCAGAAGAAGAATGACTTGAATATTCGTGACAGGGCAAACATACAAAATCATTATACTCATCTCTATAACTTAGTGCTTTCTCTGACGTTTGAAGTTGCGGTCTGTGCTGCAGTTCTTGGGTAACTGGACCTGCTAGAAGAGGGCTATTGTGGAACGAAGCCTCGTTAGACGTCTGGGCAGTCTCTAACCAAGTGTCCTGTTAGGCGGCAGGCGAAGCACCTTCCGAAGACGACCGGAAGTCGCTGCTGTTGTTGGAGAAACCTTTTTTAAAAACGTATTGACGCAGCCTCTCCGCTGAAATAATACTAATATTCATAAACTAAAAATTAGTATAATAATAACTGTTACAAATATATTCAACCACAATTTGCGTTGTCTCCTGAAAACGGACCTCGAATGACGCTATACCCGCCAAAACTCACGAAAATCCCGTGCCTTAGTAAACACGCATGTTTATTGAACTGTGACGAAAAGAATAGTAATTATTTTCTCCCTCACTTCGTTCGTCCGAAAATAAATTAATTCTTTGCTTACTAGCAAACAAGTGACAACAAATATTACAACAAACACCAAATGAAGAAGGCTGTCCGCTTTTATCGAATAAAAAAGAAGAAACTTAAAGTATGTACATCTCGTGATAGCCAAACATGAAAAACAAAAACACATTATAACATCCCTAAACTTTTTTATACTGTTAATTTATTTTCTAAACTTAAATGAACTGTAGTGTTTTGACCGAAACGACCAAGACCGTTTTGTCTTGACGTACTTTGGGACCGGTGCGCTTGTAAGTTGTTCCTATACCTCACTTCATGATTACTTAATTGGCGACGAGGATGGGATGCAGGCAATAACCGTTGTCTTTTCCTATAACGCGTTCGATGTCTAGGGCGTTTTGAGGTAGGATGCCCCATTTTAGACAGCGCTACTGGACCGGGATTAATTAGGACCTCTGGTTTCTGACAAGTTTCAGGGTCTTTGGCTCCCTGCTCAATTCCCTGGGCCTCACTATCAGAATTAAGGAGGGCTTCAGCCTCTGCCTCTGTCATATCAATTAAGTTCTGAAGCTCCATTCTGCAACATACAACATTATTTCTTTTTTTAAATAAAGTAGTGGGGGGGGAGTAGTGTTTTGACCGAAACGACCAAGACCGTTTTGTCTTGACCTACTTTGGGACCGGTGCGCAGGTAAGTTGTTCCTATACCTCACTTCATGATTACTTCAGAAAATTGTACTTCCCTGGTGAGCAACGACTGCTCCACAGTCGATGTTTTGCTGAAATTCCCCGACAAAACTTCTTGATTTTCCGACATTTTTCCAACACAATATCAAACTTTGAACAAATATATTGAACCACAACGTGCGTTGTCCCCTGTAAGCGGACCTCGAATGACGCTATACCCGCAAAAACGCACAAAAAATCCGGTGCATTAGTAAACACGCATGTTTATTGAACTGTGACGAAAAGAATAGCAATTATTTACGGATAATTGAGCATGGTTATATTGAAAATCATGAAGTTTCTTACCACGGGTTATGGTCCCCGAGCATTGGAAGTGGCTCTCTGAGGCTGATTACCATGGGGATACATGGAGTTTTTGGTTGAGTAAAATCTATCTACTACATAACTTCCAATTTATTTGCAAAATAAACGGTCGTTTGCATGTTAGTTGTTTTCTGACTTATTTTTAGATTCATTTCTTAACTTCTTTTTTTTTTAATTTGATGCCACTATAACTCATTTCTTGGCCATCCAGGTTAATTTTTTAAAGAATATTTTTTTACCATCCTTAATTTAAGCTATGCATTCTGTATATCTAGTTGAATATTGTTAGACATTAATTACCTTTTAAAACGCTCTGTTTGTACATTTTTTTATGATAACAAAGCACTAAGAATAACTGTTTTATAACCCAAGGACCAGTATTTTAATATGTACAAATCAGTCATTTTGTGTAGCGTCTTAAAGATGAAAGACGATGTTTTAAACACGAAATTAAATTCATATGAAAATGATTTTATACAGTTCTTAAAGAAAACAAGTGTGTTATCAACAATAACGAAGGTGAAAATAACATTATTTACCCCAATTCTGACCATAATAATATCACACAGTACATAAACTATCGCAAGATCAGACGTTAATCCAACTTTACACATAAAGAAGTGGTGGGTGGATAGCTATTACATGTATATAAATTTACTATGAAAATAATATTTAATCACACAAATTAACATAGGAATATAGCACTAAAAATCAAGGGACAAGAGCCATTGATCTTGACCTACCTACAGTTTCAAGTTAATACCTCTTGTTTTCAATAAAGGCTCCGGAACATAAAATTGTGCGTGTATGTCCCCAAAATGAGATCTGTCTACCTTAAGTGCTCAAATTTGATACCGCTTTTAGTTGCCAAGATATGCTACCGGCAAAATTTAAGTACATAATTATATTAACACAGGGAAATAATCCTAACATTTTATTTTAGTTGTCTATGAACTCATGCACTGCATATTACCTACATGATATTTACCTATTTATTAGGTTTGGTTGGTACCTTTTTTAGCTTTACGATGTATGTTATGGATACAATTTAAGTACCAACATAAGCACAGGTCAGTTACTCTTCAAAGAAGAGAAAGACTTAATATTGTATATTGCCTATTCTCTAAATAAAATCTACATACCAACTAAGTTTCATGTCGATACCACTTTTACTTTTGAAGATAGGCTCCTCAAAAAATACACACATTAACGAAGGGAAATAACTTTAAAAGTAGGGGAGCAAGAGAAATGGTTCTTGGTCAATGTCCATCCCCTTATGAAATGTACTCGCCGAATACGCTAAAAGTTGATACCTCTTTTTCTAGATATTATCTAGATAAAATATAAGTGCAATCATTAGCAAAGAGAAATAATTCTAAAAATAAGTATGCACAAGTTTTGGTTGTAGTGCACTGCACATCTTCTCCCTATTTCTGTGCAAAAACAAAAGGCAACTATTCAAGGACCATACCTCTAAGTGCCTGATGAGACTTCGTTTTTGTTTTATTTTGCGCCCATTTGTTTTGCTCATCAACATTTTCAGAATGCTATTGACAATCCGACGAAAACAGGTTGAATTATAAAGCAGAAACAAGTAAGTGCAGACATACAATTGCAATGACGTGTAGGCGCACCGTTTGGAAACTATTTGCCTTCGGATGCATTATTATTTATTTAAAAGTTGTACAAAGGATCTTTAATCGATTTCTAAAATATTAACATGATATGATCCATATACTTGTGCTAAACAGCCAGTTTAGTACTATTGAAAGAATTAATAATATATCAATAATATTTATTTATCTTCTACCGGCAAACGATTAACCGGGTTAAAAAAATCGAATAAAGAACGTGCAAGCATCGTACAGAAAGTAAAATCAATCCATTTGAGACAATGGGGCGAACAAAGTGGTAAATTACAATTATTCTGAATGTTAATGGAAACGGTGTTATGTAAGTACGCCAATCGCAAAACCTGCCATCAGCCAATCCATTGCTGAATGCCTACGGGCAGTTTACAACACGGTTTATTTACAGATTTATTTTTTTGTTAATTTTCATGCGATTCTTAGTCGTTTATTTCAATCAAATGGTTTGAACATGTATTTATTTAGCAAACAATAAACGTAAAAGCTTATAGTACGTACTAATTCGTGTACTTTAACAAGAATAAATATTCAGTGTTTGATTGCATTGAACTGCCTTAAGATAAAAAACTATTGAGATGTGAAGTCGAACAAGACATATTACTTGTTACGAATATAATTCTGTTCTATATTCTTTATTAGTATAATTACTTTAATATTCAAATAAATAATAGTGCCAACTAGTTATGTATGCTACATTTTTTGTAACAACTAGGTTACCAGATATCTATCTTTCTTTAAATGTTGTGCCGGAAGTCTTCCTTCATACCTGTTACCTTGTTACGTAAAACATTACTTATTAGTCCTTGAAACTTATATTTGCGTCGGTCTTCAAATTTACCTGACTTATGCGAATTTTATCTCGCGTATTAATTTAAAAATCCCAATATAGTACGTGTATGTTTTATAACTCATAAATTTAAAGCGAAACTAAAATCGTGTGCTAGTTCTTTGCTACTTTCAGTCAAGCCGATATACCTAACACAGAAAAGCCTCATAGACGCTATCAATGTAGGGCCCCTAAGTTCTTTTGGAAGACCGCTGAACTATACATACGAGGATCGAATGGTTTGAGACCTGAACCGTTCGCATAACGTTTGTGGTGACGTGTATTGAAATAATTGTTACGGTAATTAAGCACCTATATTTAATTAAAAATTGCAGTTCTAAGTAAATAGTTTAAGCATTGCATTAAATACTGGTAAACGAACTAAACTAGGAACATATTACATATCTTACAACTTTACTTTGCAGGATTGTATGGTAGTTAAAACGCTATGTCGGTGATTAGGTTACTTTAATTATTCATGAAAAGTGTTTACATGTTTTCTTATTTTTTTCGATTACGATCGAAGATTATTTATAAACGAATATATGTTTTTTTAAGTGCCTTAAAGGTAGGAATTTCCTTTGAAAATTATCAGTAATGCCAAATTATTTACAATTTCTACAATGTAATTTGAAACAAAGTTTTGCATATTGAAATATTTGAACCAAATCAATAAACTCAGAAAGTTAAGCTTTATTAATTTACACAACCGTAAAAAAATACCCTGCCCAGAAGGACATGTATTTGCTAATTAGTTTAAATTATCCTTGTATAAATAATTTAATGCCGCGAAACATATTCAAACCGGTGTTACCGTAAGGATTTGGTTTATGCCAAACCTTTACTACTGTGTTTTAATGTAAGAATCGGGAACCAGAGTAGCCAATCGCAGTGTATCGTAACGCAAAGTTGTTTAGAGGATGATTTAAAAGGTTGAGCAATATCGGGAAATTGAAAGTGTAAACCCATTTTTACATTCAGGAGCATACCAGTAACAAACAATGAAGGACATGGTCAGACTTGACATCAGTGGAACGATGTTCAGGACAAAGAAAAGTACATTGCAGAACATCCCAACCAGTCGTTTGGCGAACTTAAACGACTTATGCGAGGAATACGACAGGAAATCGGGTGTTTATATTTTTGACAGGGATGCTGTCTCCTTCAGATACATACTGAATGCCTATATTAACGGGGAGTTGCATGCGCCGAAAGACGTCTGCCCAAACCAGTTCAAAACAGAGCTCGACTTCTGGGATATTCCAATCAAGCTGTTGTCACTGTGTTGTTTGAAACACTTTTATGACGGACAGGAAGACATAGATACGTTACAAATATTGATCGAACGGAGTCACGAAAATCCTCTTGCTAAGATTTCTACGGTTACGGAACCATCTGTCAACAGAAGTTACAAAGCATGGGACACTGCCACAGATAATGACGTAGATTCAAACGATGCTTATAATAAAATGGCAAAAGAAAATCAGAAGAATGTTAATGGAAATGTTGGGACGACTAGGAAAGCTTCATCGGCACCATCATCGCTATGGTTACTGCTAGAAGAATCAAATTCATCCACTGCTGCAAAGGTGAGCAAAACATTCAATAGTTAACATTGACTTATTCAACAAACGGCATAATTATCACAAAATAACAACAAAGTAGTCGGTGGAGGGGGTATAAGTAAGCCTTTATAAAATGCCTTGCATGTATCCTCTATATATCGCACTATAGGAATTGTTACATTGTATTAGAAAGCTTTCTGAAAAATACTAATAAACACTTTTACATATACATTTTGTTCATAGCGAAATATTTCTGCGATGATAAATCTCAATAGACAGTGTCATAGATTGGAGAAATTTAAAATAGCCAGCGAATTCTAAGACATTAATCGTGAGGCTATATTTTCCTTTGCTGTGTTGATAATGGGAAAAAAGCCTTGATAATTGTGTGGTAGAATTGTTTTAGGGATTGATTTATCACAAATACATTTAGAGTCGATATGCAATGGAGAAGTGTATCTTACTGTTTGTTGTATTGTGTTCAGACCAAATATTTACCATAAAAAATAAACGGGATGATATGATTATATTACGTATAAATCGAGTTTTTGTTTGTTTAAATTATATATATATATATATATATATATATATATATATATATATATATATATATATATATATATATATATATATATATATATATATATATATATATATATATATATATATATATATATATATTGTTCAAGGTGTTCAATAAATTTCGTTTAAAATATGACGTTTAAATGATTTACTGGCAATATTGACAAATCAGCTCTGTCTAAAATACAAATTAGAAACTAGCAAAAATGTTGTTTTATTATTTTAGGTTTGGTGTTTTATCTATTTGGCTGTTGTGGTGGTCAGTGTCATAGTGCTCACCATTTGGACGCAGATTGGTGTTAGAGTTGACCTTTACATTAATCCATATACCAACGCTTTTCCGAATTACACATACTTCAACATGCCTAATGAAATAAAAACATACTTGGAGCATAAATATTCCCCGATACTTCTCTTACTGGGAAGAACCGACCCACACCCAGCCCTTCTCGCAGTCGACGCATTCTGCATGGCTGTTTTCATTGTGGAGCTGATTGTGCATTTTTGTGCCTGTCCCAGTAAAAGTCAGTACTTGAGAAGCAAGTTCAACGTAGCAAAAATACTTCTCTGCATCTTTATGATCATTACTTCGGGACTCGAGATGAATAAATCACTGATTATTCAAAATATTCAACTGCTAAAATTTTTCCTGATCCTGAAAAGTATTAGCGTGTTCAGACTTATATTAATATTTCGTTTGCGTAAATTGTACAAAGACTTCGACCTCCTTCTGTTGGCGATCAGCCACAGTTTCTGGGAGCTTGTACTGCTGCTGTTCAGTTTCTCCATCCTCGTGATTGTCTATGGAACAATTATGTTCTCCACTGAATTAGAGACTGACACGTTCAAAAACCCATTGTACGCCATGTGGTGGGCCCTCGTCACCATGACGACAGTGGGTTACGGAGACTTCTATCCAACGACAACGCTGAGCTACTTCGTTGGTGGTGTCTGCGCGGTAAATGGACTGATAGTGATTGCACTTCCCATAGCTGCTATCGCTTCAAACTTCTCCTTGTTCTATTCGAGAAATGGCTTTTTAACAAAACATATGAATGCTGTAAAACAAGGTCGTGAAAATGCAAACACGAGCAATGGCGATCTGACGAAACATTTGAATGTTGTGAAGCAAGAACACGAGAAATCAAACATGAAAAATGGTGATCTAACCAAACATTTGAATGGTGTGAAGCAAGGAAGCGAGAAATCAAACACGAGAAACGGAAATCTAACAAAATATTTTAATGCTGGGAAGCAATGGCGTGAGAAATCAAACACGAGAAATGAAGATTTAACAAAACATGTAAAAGCTGTGAAGCCGGGTCAGGAGAAATCAAAAACGAGGAAATGGCGATGTATTAAAATATTGAATAATGTTAAGCAATGACAGGAAACTTCAACCACGAGAAATGGCGATATAACAAAACATGTGAATACTGTGAAGCAAGGACTCGAGATATCAAACACAAGAAATGGCGAATTAAGAAAACATGTGAACGCTGTGAAACAAAAACGGAAGAAATCAAATATGATAATTGACGATTTAACAAAACATTTTAGTGCTGTGAAGCTATGACAAGAGGAATCAAACACAATAAATTGCGATCTATAAAAAAATGTGAATGTTATAAAGAACGCACCACAATGATGCTATGAAATAATATTTTGTGAAATCAAACACGAGCAATAGCGATCTTACAAAACATTTTAATGCTGTAAAGCAAGGACAGAATAAATCTAGCACACTACCGAGCAAAAACTGTTAAAATAATATGAAGTTGGAAGACTTTTAAACTTAGAACATGATCATGACAGGGAACATGAACACACTTTTTTGTGAAATTGTAAAGCTGCTATGTGTGTATTGTATATGTTTTATTATTCTCATTTGTGATGCTAAAATTGTTAATATACAGCATACATGACTTTTTAAACTAACATAAAAAAGGTTGCACAACTTCTGAGTAGGTAAAACATAAATCATTCATTACCTAAAAATAAAAAAACACATTTTTGACATTGTATTGTAATTTTCATTACTATATTATCCAGCAAAAATGTTGGCATTAACAGTAATATTTACAAGACAAAGTGATGCGGTTGCATCCAATTATATGCCGTTCATCTAAATATTGTATACTGTAATTTTGTTGCTACTGTTGTTTTATGGTTTGTTAAGCATGTGTGAGATTTTTCAAGATTTATTTCCACTGTCTGAAACACGTTTTCTCATTCAAGTATGTATATTTGCTTAAGCAATTGACGGCTTCTTTTTGCAATAATCACAATTAAAGTAGTGTGCACATTACAATATCATTTATGTTCTCTAAATGGGCGATTTTATCTGATACTGTGAAACCATTTATTTACGACTTGTCTTGTGTAGGCAGTTTTAATGTGGAGGCTCCTCTGTCATATGGATAAATGTTTTGATATTTATGATAAACTGAATATCTTAACAAGCGGACAGGAGCAAACACAAAAACAGTTTGTGGAAAAAGGCCACAATATCAAGATAATTACCATATATTCCATCTCTTAACTGTGAGGTTGCGTAGAAGACTATTGATTTTGCTTATAAAATCTTCTTAAATAATATGACCCCATGTGTGTGGTCATTTTTGACTAAGTTTCCGTACTTAAGTGTAAGTAAACTTTATAGATGACAACTACAAGATGTTTACGAAACATTTATACCTCTGCCGTTTAAAAGAAAAAAAAATGATTAATTGAGCCGCGTTCTGAGAAAACTGGGCTTAATGCTTGTGCGTAAAGTGTCGTCCCAGATTAGCTTGTGCAGTCCTCACAAGCTAATCAGGGACGACACTTACCGCCTTAATGGGATTTTTGCTAAGAAGAGACTTCATTTAAACGAAAAATGTCATAAAAGCGGAAAGTGTCGTCCCTGATTAGCCTGTGCGGACTGCATAGGCTAATCTGGGACGACACTTTACGCACATGCATTATGCCCAGTTTTCTCAGAGCACGACTCAATTAATGATTTTGGTGTGGTAATATTCTCTATAAACATTTATCATGTTTACATTAATTGTGTAAATTTTTCATTCTTCGAAATTATGTATGGTGTGTAGCTACTTTAAAGTGATGCGGTTATTGGATATATATGTTAATGACGATGAGCTGTACATGCTTTAAACGAAATAAACTATACTGTTCTTTTCTGTTCAATTAATTAGAATATGGAAAATGCGAATGAACTTGTGTAACACTTAACAAAGGATAATATAAAGTTTACACACGTACACACACAGAAACACACACAACACTTCATTTCTAAAGGAACAATGCATGCAAATTGCAGTGGTTACGTTTAATGATATAGGAAACTGTTTAAGAAATTCGTGTCAACTGACAGACTGCAAAAAACGTCGAATCTGTAGTATAAAGCTCGATACAAACTTGGATCGGATATTATAAAGCTTATTGGAACAAGTGCATGAGGCTTTTCGTACAGTTGTATGAATTTATTATTAATCATTAGATATTCTCTCTGTTATTCAATACAGGAGCCCGTTTGCTTGCAGGACCTTGTTTGCGTTTTGTGTTTTTTTCTCGTTGTGTTTATCTTAAAAGCCTTCTAATGTACAAACATCTATAACATCGTCAATACTAATGTTAGATCTAAAGTATATGTGGAAAGGTATCAATAAACATTGCTGTTATGTGCAAGATAGTTATGCATTTGAATATTTAAGAGATGTATATTTTTTATCATTTCAGAAGTCGAAGACATTCTATTATAGCTTTTCATGTGCTTATTCATTTAAGATGTATATACATGTATCTCCAAATATACATCAAAGTCTAAACTTATACAACAGCGAACACCTACAGTGCCTTCAGCGCTTTGATCTAACCTGGGACGATGCTTTACGTACATGCGTTAAGTCAGAATTTTATAAAGCGCGGCTCGTTCATTATTTACAAAATTCTTGTACACTTCATCTCTAATCGATCATGTTCGATATAAAAGTAATTGCCAACGGGTCTTCTTTTAAGTCATTACTTTGGCTATAGAATGTGCTGCTCCTAGGCACTCATATTTCCAAACTTGATGTATGCACAAAGGTGTCCTTGGTAATTAATAATATCATGTATCCAGTAATGTACACATGCCATTGTCTGGATCTTAAAGATAATTAATTAGGCATGGAAATAATTGTTCTGAAGTTCATGAATAAGCATCAAATTATGACAGACACTTGCGGTTGTAAATTGTATAACTATTGTATACATATTACAAATGTATTTGATTATTATTATCTACGTCAAAACATGTTCAATATGTGTGTAGTTTGTAGCTGTTGTTTGGTTTTAGTTTTCAATAACAAAAACAGTTTTGCTTATATTAGCAATTAATGTTTATGATAAATAACAAACATATACAATTATCATATTCAAAATATTTATGGGGAATAATTATGTTATAATACATGCTATCATGCATGTTTCCATGATATTAATTAACAAAAACATCATTTTGAATGAAAAATAATCAAATTATAACGAAAAATCAACTTCTCGGAAGAAAATTCACTATCAAATATACCTTCCTACAGTTTCAGGTAAATACCTTTAGTTTTCAATATAGGCACCGGAACATAAAATTGTGCGTGTATGTCCCCATAATGAGATCTGTCTACCATAAGTGCTCCAAGTTGAAACCGCTTTTAGTTGTCAAGATATGCTCCCGGCAAAATTTAAGTACATAAATTAACACAGGGAAATAATCCTAACATTTTAGATGAATCGTCATGGATCTCGTGCACTGCATATTACCTACATGATATTTACGTATTTTTTAAGTTCAGGTTGGTACCTTGTTTAGACTTACGATGTATGTTATGGATACAATTTAGATACCAACATAAGCAAAGGTCAGTTACTCTTAAAAGAAGAGCAAGACTTAATCTTGTATACTGCCCATTCTCTTAATAAAATCTACCTACCAACTAAGTTTCATGTTTATACCTCTTTTACTTTTAAAGATAGGCTCGGGAAAAAGAACACACATTAACGAAGGGAAAAACTAGGGGAACACGAGTAAATTTTCTCGTTCAATGCCCATCCCATTTGAAAATGTATTCGCTGCATACACCTCAAGTTGATACCTTTTTAAGTTTTTCTAGATATTCTCCAGACAAAATATAAGTACAATGATTAGCAAAGAGAAATAATTCTAAAAATAGGTATGCACAAGTTATGATTGTAGTGCACTGCTGCATATCCTCTCCCAATTTCTGTACAAAAATAAAAGACAATAATTCAAGGACCATGCCTCTTATTTCCTGATTAGACTTCGTGTTTGTTTTATTTTGCGTCCATTTTTTGCTCATAAACATTTTCAGAATGTTATTGATAATCCGACGAGCTTTGGTTGAATTATAAAGCAGAAACAAATAAGTGCAAACACTCTAATTGAATGACGGGTAGGCGCACCGTTTGGAAAATATTTGCCTTCGGATGCATTATTATTTATTTAAAAGTTGTACAAACGAACTTTAATTGATTTTTGAAATATTTAACTGCCATGATCGATTGGTATTTGTGCTAAACAGCCATTTAAGTACTATTAAAGGGGCCGTCCGACAGATTTTGGCATGTATTGAAGCTTGTCATTAAATGCTTTATATTGATAAATTTAAACATTTGAACTAAACATCTACAGTAAAAAAAGCAAGAATACAATATAAAAAAAGAAAAAAGTAACCCTCAAAGGGCTCGAACCACTGACCCCTGGAGTTGTGGAATAAAAAGTCTGCCGCCTAGACCACTCGACCATCCATGCTCATGCTTAGAGCGGATGTATTTTTTACCTTTATAAGCAATCCTCGTAGTATCCCAAAATAAAACGACAACAACAGAACTTTCCAAATTATTCAATCGTTTCGCGTCGCACGACGCTTTATAATTGTCAGGTTTTCAAATCATCAAAAGATGCATATAATAGATATTTAAGAGCATGGTAAATGGTCAGTATTACTATTTCCTAAAAATATAATATAACTAAAACGAAAATTTGCGAATCTGAAACAACTTTTTAATTTTGTCAATTTACCAGAACGTGAAATCTGTAGGACGGCCCCTTTAAAAGAATTAATAATATATCATTTATTTATCTTCTACCGGCAAACGTTATACCGGGTTCAAAGAAAATCGAATTAATAACGTGCAAGCATCGTACAGAAAGTAAAATCAATCCGTTTGAGACAATGGAGCGAACAAAGAGGTAAAAAACAATTGTTCTGAATGTTAATGGAAACGTTGTTATGTAAGTACGCCAACCGCAAAGCCTGCCATCAGCCAATCCATTGCTGAATGCCTACGGGCAGTTTACAACACGGTTTATTTACAGATTTATTTTTTTGTTTATTTTCACGCGATTCTTAGTCGTGAATTTCAATAAAATGGTTTTAACGTATATTTATTTAGCAAGCAAATAACGTAAAAGCTAATAGTATGCACTAATTCGTGTACTTTCACAAGAATAAATGTTCAGTGTTTATAGTACGTTTATATGTTTTATAACTCATAAATTTAAAGCGAAACTAAAGTCGTGTGCTAGTTCTTTGCTACTTTCAGTCAAGCCGATATACCTTACACAGAAAAGCCTCATGGACGCTGTCAAGGTAGGGTCCCTTAGTTCTTTTGGAAGACCGCTGAACTATAAATACGAGGATCGCATGGTTAATAGTTTATTTCAGTCTCACTCTTCATGATACATATTATTTACATATACATTCAATAAAAACAATCATGAAAACCTTTCTAAAAGAAATATGAGAGACTCGATATTCATGTTAACATTCTTAGTATATTAGACAAACATTACAATATTGTCAAAGCAGAACAGATAATGGAAGAGAGATAACCCTAAAATCCAAATGAAATTTGCTAATTGAGGGTTACCTCCCTTATCCACAATTTTTTTATATTATCCAGATGAATTACAGACACTCGCAATGTGAGAGGCAGGCGGCAAACAACCAAGGCCGACAGACCAGGCTGAGATGATAATCAATGCTTATCAACCCGTCCAAGCCAGCAGACCAAAGGGCCCACCTACCACTCACACAGCGGGTGTCCAAAAATGTATTCTAGATAATGAAAAAATACATAATATTTAATATCCATTACATTGAAAAAGTTATATGTAGATATACCTTAAATACACAGGGACTTATAATGCCAGTAAAATTGTCTTCTTGTGGCAAATATATAATACTTAGGCAAACAGTTAAACTAATTGTATGCATGAGTAATAAAGATATACAACATAGTTGTATTGGGTTACTATGTAGTGTGTGGGTGTATTGACTCACATAATGTGTTGTGTAAGATTAATAGAATATAAGAATCAGCAGATTTTTCAAGGTCCATCTACCTTAAAACACATTTAACCAAAATTTTCTAATATTTAAAATGTTGTTACATTTAAAAACTTATATGAGACTGAGACTTACAATACCACAGATATAATAAATGTATCCATGTCCAAAAGCTGTGTGTTTAAGCCATATTCTGTCAGCATACAGAAACTATCAGATTTGGCCTATATACGAAGTCCCAAAAATTTTGACCTTGGCCAGAATATATGGTATACAACAATGTTAAAACAAGCAACATTGGACATGGGTACAAACGACAACAGGTTATATATTATGTTACATACTTACATATAAAATAGAGGAGCAATTGCTAATCATTATTAAAATGAGAATTAAGATATTAATCTATAAAACACCGAGAAAAAATATTGGCACTATTGCGTATATTAATAAAATGGATGGAAAAGATCAGGTCACACTCATTCAGATTGGGAGTGATTCGATTAGCAGACACTTCTCAGGAGTGATAAAATGTATTATAGTACATTATAAAACAATGGCACATTATTTACACATATAAAAATGTCTTCTTTGAAGAATTAAAAAACAGGTTTTGGCTTAAATTCTTATCATATGTTCATTTGTAAATTAAATTAACTTGTCAGAATTGCACATATTTCTGAATGAGGGATTATTATTTATGGCTTTATCAAAGAGAGCAGTTCTTAGGTCATTATACCAATTGCTTTCAAGAAGAACATGATTTTCATTTTCAACTGTATCTATATTGACATGACTACAAAATACACAAGTACGTCTATTGACGGGTAAACCTTCATACCTTCCGGTTTCTAGCCGGAGTGGAGCTACTCCACATCTGAACTTACAGAGTGCTGATCTATGATTTTTTGGTAAAATCAACATACAGTATTTTTCAACATAATAACAATTCTTAAATTTACAGTAAGTCCTTAATTTATTTCCACCTCTGCCAGAATTACCGTGAGGAGAGTTGATACTATCAAACCAATCATGTTTAAATTTTGTATACATTTCTTGTTCAATACATTCAACTAATATATGCTTTCAAAAAGGTTTTGCAATATCTGAGAATTGAAGCAAATTATATTTTTCAAGATGTTTACGAACACAATAAAACCCTTTTTTACTTCTAGTAAACAAAGTTTAGGCCCAGAGTGCTATTCTTTTGTTAAGACGACTAGTGTTTGTAATCGAAAGTCGAGCCCACTAATTGCTACTATTTTCCATAACCGTACATCAACTGGCATCCAGCCCATGTCATCAGAAACATGAAGTGCATAATGTTTGTGGTGATGTGTCTTGAAATAATTGTTTCGCTCATTTAACATCCATATTTATTTAAAAATTGCAGTTCTTAGAAAATAGTTTAACTTAAGCATTGCATTAAATACTGGTAAACGAGCTGAACTAGGAACATACTTGATAATTGTACTACGCAGGCTTTTGGATTGTATGGCAGTTGAAACGCTATGTCGGTAATACAGTTCTTTTAATTATTTATGAAAAGTGCTTACACGTTTGCTTATTTGTTCGATCACGATTGAAGATAATTAATAAACGAACATATATTGTTTAATGTGCCTTAAAGGTAGGAGTGTGAATTTCCTTTGAAAATTATATGTAATGCCAAATTCTTAACAAGTTCTACAAGGCAATTTTAAAAAAATGCATTGTAGAAATATTTGAACCAAATCAATAAACTCAAATAGTTACGCTGTATTGATTAACACAACCGTTAACCAATACCCTGCCCAGAAGAACATGTTTTTGCTAATTCGTTTAAATTATACTTTTATAAATTAACGTTATGCCGCGAAACATAATTAAACCGGTGTTACCGTAAGGGATTTAGTTCATGCCAGACCTTTACTACTGTATTTTAATGTAAAGATCGGGAACAAGAGTAGCCAATCGCAGTGTATCGTAACGCAAAGCTGTTTAGAGGAGCATTTAAAAGGTTGAGCAATATCGGGAAATTGAAAGTGTAAATCCATTTTTTGCATGCAGGAGCCTACCAGTAACAAACAATGAATGACACGGTCAGACTTGACATCAGTGGAACTATGTTCAGGACAAAGAAAAGTACATTGCAGAACATCCCAACCAGTCGTTTGGCGAACTTAAACGACTTATGCGAGGAATACGACAGGAAATTGGGTATTTATATTTTTGACAGGGATGCTGTCTCCTTCAGATACATACTGAATGCCTATATTAACGGGGAGTTGCATGCGCCGAAAGACGTCTGCCCAAACCAGTTCAAAACAGAGCTCTACTTCTGGGATATTCCAATCAAGCTGTTGTCACTGTGTTGTTTGAAATACTTTTATGACGGACAGGAAGACATAGATACGTTACAAATATTGATCGAACGGAGTCACGAAACTCATCTTGCTAAGATTTCTACGGTTACGGAACCATCGGCCAACAGTAGGGACACTGACACAGATAATGACGTAAATTCAAATGTTGCTTATACAAAATTTGCAAAAGAAAATAAGAAGAATGTCAATGGAAATGTTGGGACGACTAGGAAAGCTTCATCGGCACCATCATCGCTATGGTTACTGCTAGAAGAATCAAATTCATCCACTGCTGCAAAGGTGAGCAAACAATTCAATAGTTAACATTTTCTTATTCAACATACGGCATAATTATCACAAAATAACAACAAAGTAGTCGGTGGAGGGGGTATAAGTAAGCCTTTATAAAATGCCTTGCATGTATCCTCTATATATCGCACTATAGGAATTGTTACATTGTATTAGAAAGCTGTCTGAAAAATACTTTAAAACATTTTTACATATACTTTTTGTGCATAGCGAAATATTTATGCGATGATAAATTTCAAAATGATGTGTCATAGATTGAAATTTTTTAAATAGCCAGCGAATTCTTAAACATTACTCGGGAATCTATATTTTCCTTTGTTGTGTTGATAATGGGAAGAAAAGCCTTGATAAGTGTGTGGTAGAATTGTTTTAGGGGTTGATTTATCACACATTTAGTTAGAGTCGATATGTAATGGAGTATTGCATTTTATAGTTTGTTGTATTGTGTTCAGACCAAATATTTACCATAAAAAATAAACGGAATGATATGATTTAATTACGTATAAATCGGGTAATAGTGTTTATTGTGTTTGAAAAATTTCCTTCATTCTGTTCTGTGCAATGCGAGTTGTTTTTTGTTTAAATTTGATATATATATATATATTGTTCAAGGTGTTCAATAAATTTCGTTTAAAATATGACGATTTCATGATTTACTGGCAATATTGACAAAATTAAGCTCTGTCTAAAATATAAATTAGAAGCTAGCAAAAGCAATGTTTTTTATTATTTTAGGTTTGGTGTTTTATCTATTTGGCTGTTGTGGTGGTCAGTGTCATTGTGCTCACCATTTGGACGCAGGTTGGTGTTAGAGTTGACCTCTACATTGAGCCAAATACCAACGCTGTTCCGAATTACACATACTTCAACATGCCTAAGCAAATGAAAACATACTTGGAGCACAAATATTCCCCGATACTTCTCTTACTGGGTCTAACCGACCCCCACCCAGCCCTCCTCGCAGTCGACGCATTCTGCATGGCTGTTTTCATTGTGGAGCTGATTGTGCATTTTTGTGCCTGTCCCAGTAAAGGTCAGTACTTGAGGAGCAAGTTCAACGTAGCAAAAATACTTCTCTGCATCTGTATGATCACTTCTTCGGGACTCGAGATGAATAAATCACATATGATTGGAAATAATCAACTGTTGAAATTTTTCCTCATCATGAAAAGTATCAGTGTTTTCAGGCTGATATTCATATTTCGTTTGCGAAAATTGTACAAAGACTTCGATCTCCTTCTGTTGGCGATCAGCCACAGTTTCTCGGAGCTTGTTCTGCTGCTGTTCAGTTTCTCCATCCTCGTGATCGTCTATGGAACAATTATGTTCTCCACTGAATTAGAGACCGACACGTTCAAAAACCCACTGTACGCCATGTGGTGGGCCCTCGTCACCATGACAACAGTGGGTTACGGAGACTTCGTTCCGACGACAACGCTGAGCTACTTCGTTGGTGGTGTCTGCGCGGTGAATGGACTGATAGTTATTGCACTTCCCATAGCTGCCATCGCTTCAAACTTCTCCTTTTTCTATTCGAGAAATGGCTTTTTAACAAAACATATGCATGCTGTAAAGCAAGGTGGTGAGAAATCACACACGAGAAATGGCGATCTTACGGAGCATTTGAATGTTGTGAAGCAAGAACACAAGATATCAAACATGAGAAATGGTGATGTAACTAAACATTTAAATGGTGTGAAGCAAGGAAGCGAGAAATCAAACACGAGAAACGGCAATCTAACAAAATATTTGAATGCTGGGAAGCAATGGCGTGAACAATCAAATACGAGAAATGGAGATTTAACAAAACATGTGAATGCTGTGAAGCCGGGTCAGAAGAAATCAAAAACGAGAAATGGTGATGTAATAAAATATTGAATGATGTTAAGCAATGACAGGAAACCTCAAACACGAGAAATGGCGATATAACAAAACATGTGAATACTGTGAAGCAAGGACACGAGAAATCAAACACGAGAATGGCAAATTAAGAAAACATTTGAATGCTGGGAAACAATAACGGAAGTAATCAAATATGATAAGTGACGGTTTAACAAAACATTTTAATGCTGTGAAGCTAGGACAAGAGAAATCGAACACCAGAAATTGCGATCTATAAAAAATTAATGTTATAAATAACGCACCACAACGATGCTATAAAATAATAATGTGTGAAATCAAACACGAGCAATAGCGATCTTACAAAACATTTGAATGTTGTGAAGCAAGGACAGAAGGAATCTAGCACACTACCGAGCAAAAACTGTTAAAATGATTTGCAGTTGGAAGGCTTTTTAACTTAGAACATGAGATCATTTACAAGGAACATAAACACATTTTTTGTGCAATTGTAAAACTGCTATGTGTGTATCGTATATGTTTAATTATCCTCATTTTGGATGCTAAAATTATTAATTTACAGCATACATGACTTTTGTAAACTAACATAAATGTTTGTCGATGTAATTGTTACTGTTTGTGCGTGTTTAATCGTTGCTCGCAATCGTATGAAATTTTCAAAATGTATTACTTATTTACGTGTTTTGTTTTATTATTCCTTTGATATTTCAAGAATTAAAAAAAAAGGTTGCACAACGTCTGAGTAGGTAAAACATAAATTATTCATTAACTAAAAATATATTACTGTTAAGCAAAGCACATTTTTGACATTATTTTATTATTTTCATTACTATTATCCAGCAAAAATGTTGGCATTAACAATGATATTTACAATACAAAGTGATGCGGTTGCAACCAAATATATGCCGTTCATCTAAATATTTTATACTGTAATTTTGTTGTTACTATTGTTTTATGGTTTGTTAAGTATGTGTGATAATTTTTCAAGATTTATTTCCACTGTCTGAAACACGTTTACTCATTCAAGTATGTATATTTGCTTAAGCAATTGACGGCTTCCTTTTGCAATTATCACAATAAAAGTAGTGTGCATATAACAATATAATTTTTGTTCGCTAAATAGACAATTTTATCTGATATTTTGTACGCAGTTTTAATGTTGAGGCACCTATGTCAAATGAATAAAGGTCTGTATAGTTATGATAAAGTGAATATCTTAACAAGTGGACAGGAGCAAACACTTAAAACAGTTTGTGGAAGAAGGTCACAATATGAAAATATTTACCATATATGCCATCTCTTAACTGTGCGGTTACGTAGAAGACTATTGATTTTGCTTATAAAGTCTCCTTAATTCTTATGACCCCATGTGTGTGGTTAGTTTTGACTAAGTTTCAGTACTTAAGTGTAATCAATCTTTATAGATGACAACTACAAGATTTTTACGAAAAATCTATTCCTCTGCCGTTGAAGAGGAAAGAAATTGATTAATTAATTAGTTTGGCCTGGTAATATTCTTTGTAAACAATTATCATGTTACATTTTGTACATTTTTCATTCTTCGAAATTATGTATGTTGTGTAGTTTCTTTGAAGTGATGCGATTATTGGATATTTATATTAATGACGATGAGCTGTATATGCTTTAAACGAAATAAACTATTCTGTTCTTTTCTGATCAATTAATAGGATAACTGTTTAAGAAGTTTGTGTCAACTGACAGACTGCAAAACATAAACGTCGAATCTATAGTATAAAGCTCGATGCAAACTTCAAGCGGATATAACAAACCATATTTGCACAAGTGCATCAGGCTTTTCATACAGGGGAATGAATTTATTGTTTATCATTAATTATTTTCTCTGTTCTTCAATACAGGACCTCGTTTGTGATTGCAAATGGTTTAGATTTTATTTTATTTTTAAACACATAAAATATTCAATACTTACGCATGCCAAAGTTGATCAAAGAGAAAAAAATGAAAAATCAATGAGTGCAATTCGATCTTATTCCCCTATGATAAACACATTCGCGGAAAATGGTCCTTATTATTATATTAATAATGCTTTTGGCAAGTTATTATCGCACAATTTGTTGAAATCGGCTTGAAGGCAAACATTAAATTTCCGCCTAACACAAAAACAGCTGTTCTACTGGAGCTTATTGATCTCACAATATAATATTTGTCAACTGGACAGTACTAAATCAAACATTGAATATGATAAATGTTTACTCCAGGAATGTGAAATCTTACCATCGTGAATAGTATTATAATGTGTGCTGACTCCATATTGACTTTGTTATTGGTCTTATGACAGCGGTTTTAGCCTGTGGCAGAAGGTGGAATGCTGATACGACGGCTTGAAGCCCAATAATATAATCGATATGAATTATATCAATAGTTTTCAAAATATTTCAGAGTAAATAGCATTCAAACTTTTTTTAATGTAACTTAACATATTTTTAAATGGTTAACAGCTGTAGAACATTCGCCCGAAATTGTTTAAACACAATCAATTTATTGAAGGAACCTGATGGTCATATGAAGGATCGAGGAAGTAAGGTCCGGCGGAGAGTTTATGATGCCGCTGAATGTGTTAAAAAAACAATTCGAGCCCTTTTTGAGAATCAAGTGTTTCATTAGAAGTGCATTTTAGTACATTGCTTTATTTTATATAGTTGATAAACTTTGTGATATGATTCTAATTTTTATGTGCTTGCAGGACCTTGTTTGTGTTTTGTGTTGTTTTTTCTCTTTGTGTTTATCTTTAAAGCCTTCTAATGAACAAACATCTATAACATCGTCAATACTAATGTTAGGTCTAAAGTATATGTGGAAAGGTATCAATTAACATTGCTATAATGTGCAAGATAGTGATGCATTTGAATATTTTAGAGATGGATATTGTTTATCAATCCAGAAGTCGAAGACATTCTATAATAGCTTTTCATATGCTTATTTATTTTAGATGTATATACACGTATCTCCAAATATGATAACTAACAAATAATTCCAGACCCAGATGCGTGAAGTGTTGTCCCCAATTTGCCTTTGCAATCAGTAAAGGCTTATCTAGGCAGAAAATTGCCGCTTAGAATAACTATTCGTTACGAAGAGACTACCTATGAATGCGAATTTCCATTACAGAAGAAAAAAAAGTTCCCTGATTAGTTTACCAACATGCGATAAGTCACAATTTCATAAAGTGCGGCTCGTTAATTATTTACAAAATTATTGTACACTATATCACTAATCGATCATGTTTGATATAAAAGTAGTTGCCAACGGGTCTTCTTTAATGTTAATACTTTCGCTATAGGATGAGTTGCTCCTCGGCACTCATATTCCCAAACTTGATGTGTGCACAAAGGGGTCCTTGGTCAATCATAATATCATGTATCCCGTAGTGTTCACATACCAATGTGGATCTTTTAGATAATTAATTTGACATGGAAATAATTGTTCTGAAATTCATGAGTAAGCATCAAATTATGACAGAGAAAGCATCAAATTATGACAGACACTTGCGGTTGTAAATTGTGTAATTATTGTATTCATATTTCTGTCAAATGTATTTGATTATTATTATCTACGTCAAAATGTGCAATATGTGCGTTGTTTGTTGCTGTTGTTTTGGTTTTTGTTTTCAATAAAAACTCAGTTTTGCTCATATCAGCAATTAATGTGAATGGCTAATATAAATCATCTACTATAATCATATCCAAAATATGCATGGTGCATAACTATGCTATAATACATGCTATCAAAATGAAACGAAAGGCATCAATAGTCTTATTTAAACACTCTTACAGCGATATATAACAATGAAATGCTGATTTTAAACACAAGTGGTAAGCGTGTGGCTATGGTATTAATAGGTAAAAACACCATTTTGAATGAAATTACAAATCAAATTAAAACGAAAACTTCTCTGAAAAAATAATTCACTATCAAATATACACATTGTGGCGTCGTCAGGATGGGGAACTCGGACTGTTTTGGGATTGTCGTCCGTTTATTCGTGTAGAACAAGACGTGCGACAGTTTATATGATATGTTTATTGAATAGATAAAATCCGCCATTGTATAGAACAGTACATATATTAAAATGAAGAGAGATTTGGTGGACACTTTTGTGGATTCAATATTTAACTGTTTAATTCTAATTTTAATGTACATGAACCAGGTCAGATCGTTAACGAGTTGGTCACGCGAGTTGTGTATCGTGTTATTTCTTAAAATTTGACCCAGCATTTTACAAAATATATCAACATATGCGTATTTCCAGAAAGGAAATTCATTAATGAGAAAGTAGACTTTTATTCCATTGTAAATAATTGCTGTACAGAAAAAATCTTTCGTGTACACAAAGCATGGGTCTTTCCATAGACAAAATGTTCGTCCTTATATTAACGCGAATAAACGTACCGGTATTGGCGTCAACATGTTCGTTATTAATGCGAATGTCAATATTTAGTATCGTAATCTTAAACCATCTTTAACGTATAGGTTTAGTTGTCTCGTAAAAGTTTCGATTTCGGGGGGGGGGTCGTCTTGTAAAGTTATTGTTTGTTGTTGTTTTTAATGTTAAAAGGATAAGTACAACATATTGAGTATATAAAAAAATAACAAACTCAGAGTGACGTATTAGTGGTTAGGAACTTATCACGTGAATCCAAACCAATCAATGGTGAAATAAGTGGTATATTTCAGCATTTAAATACGGTACAAACTGCTTTATAGACGGGTGTCAACATTACTTTGCATGCTTTTGACGATTAGAACTTTTCATGAAAATAAAGAAAATCACCAAAATAGTACATAAAAAACATTTGATTATAAGTATCATTAAAAGATAATATATTAGTTTGATTACAAACATTCCTCGTTCATGTTTATGTATCATGTTTTATTCCAAACGTACGATGATGAGATGCTAATATCCAGATCGTTCTTCTATGAAATAAATCATGCAAGTAGTTTCAACTAACATTATGACAAAAATGCTTCGTTTTTTTAAATCTTAAACCTGTAATGAAGATAAAATATAGGTACTTCAAATGCAAAGTTCATGATTCATAATGGGAAAGTACTGCACACAGATAATTGA
The DNA here is from genome assembly GCF_020536995.1 of Dreissena polymorpha. Classification (NCBI taxonomy): domain Eukaryota; kingdom Metazoa; phylum Mollusca; class Bivalvia; order Myida; family Dreissenidae; genus Dreissena; species Dreissena polymorpha. Next base: position 6,991,769 of record NC_068356.1, read on the forward strand.
GTACTCATTGACCTGAAGAAAAAAAAAGGTTGGAACAAACCAATGCTTCTTGAGGACAAACATATGTTTTGATTTTTTTACATAACGTTTGTCGATATGAAACGTAAAAGCATGGAACTTCTTTAATACTTTCTCTCTACAAAACGCGTGTTTTGTCATGCTAACTGTGTATTGTAATCGTCAGGTTTTTGTACATTTGTTATATGTACGATTCCATCGACAGTTGAGTTAATAAAACATAAATGTATGTACACGCGCATCAGTTATGGACTTAATATCTGAATCTCATTGAAGAATTGTTTTTTCAGACGTGTTAAGTAATCCGTTATCATACATCGTCTTCTGAATGCAGTCGTACAACTCGTTCAGAATAGTTTTATTTGAGATTGCCGCCCTTGTCTGGCTACTAGTTTCTGCCGCTCTAGGACTCAAGCTTAACGAGACAAGAGCTACGACACAATTTGTCGGATGGACAATAAGTAACATTTAATCCTGTGCGTCGAAGACCCTCGAGTATAAATTAACATTATTCTCCATATACATAATATTATGTTGTGGGATCAATAAGCTCCAGTAGAACAGCTATTTGGGTTAAGGCGGAAAGATAATATAATAAATGTTTAGCAGAAGTAGTACCAAAACAAAGTAGACAGTTCTTCCATTGTAAATAATTTCTGTACAGCAAACAATTCCTCCATGTACACAATACATGAGTCTGTCCTGATTCATTCATACGATACATAGACAAAATGTTCGCCCTAAAAGCAAAGCGAGTAAACGTATCAGTATCGGTGTAAACACATTCGTTATTAATGCGAACGTCAATATTTAGTTTCGTTATCTTAAACCAACATATTAAATAAACAAGGAATTTAATTTAAAAAAAATATATTTAAAAAAAACTTAATATGGTACAATCATCAATAAAATCTTGTTTACTGAAGTTAAATTTATAACGAACAAGTAATAAAAAATGTTACTGTAATTTAACATTATATGACCTAGTTTCACATAAGAGAAAATAGAAATCCCGGAATAATCTAGGTTTAGTTGCCTAGTACAATGTTCAATTTCTTGGGGGGGGGGGGGGGTCGCCTTAAAAAGCTATGATTTATTCAACACTTGATACAAGATTTGTACTACATATTAAGAAAACAGTCGATTATATATATATAATTAAAATACAGTACAAACTGCTTTATAAACGGTCATCAAAACGACTTCTTATGCTTTTGACGATTAGAACAGTTTTTAAAGAAAAGAATGGAACTTAAGAAAATCACCACACCAGTACATAAAAACAATTGATATATGGTATCATTAAAAGATAATTTATTACTTTGATCAAACAATCCTCGTTCATATGTATGTTTTATGTTTTATTCTACGATTGCGAAAATAGAGATGCTAATATTCAAATCGTTCTGCAATGAGTATAAATAAATAGTGCTAGTAGTTGCACCTAACAATGACAAAAATGGTTCTTGTATAAAATTAATCGTAAATCTGTAATGAAGATAAAAGGAGATACTTCAAATGCAAAGTGCATGATTCATAATTGGAAAGTACTGCACGCAGATAATTGAGTACTCATTGACCTGAAGAAACAACTAAGATTGGAACAAACCAATGCTTGTTGAGGATGTAACTTTTTGGGGTTAGGGGGTAACAAAGACGGTTTGTCTTTTTACAGTTTTATGTTCAAAATATACGGGGTAACGCAAATGAGTATTTGATGGAATTTTGGTTGAGTTGTCAATAGTCGACACACATACGCAATTTGTTGTTCTACTTTCTGACAAGGACGACATTGCTGCACCAGGGTGACTTTGATTTCCTTATTATTCATGCTGAAAGTAGTTGCTCTATGTGTTGTCGGACCTCATCGATCATATGTGGTGGGATTCTACGGTGTTTCTGTTTAAATGGAATATCGTTTACTAGGTCTATTATATGTTTAATCCGGTTACATTCGCCTATGTCTTCATCCCCCGTGGAAAAAATGGCCTCGTATTTCTGAAGTAATCTATCTCTTCTCGTTGTTGCTGATTTAAGATTTTGTTTCCATCTATGGTGGCCTTGTTTAAAACAGACGAATTGGTTGGGCTGTCCTGTGTAGGGTAATCATGTTCTACAGAAACTTTCTGTTATTCACAAATAACTGTTTGAGGGGAATTTACAACTGTCACATTAGACACGTTCACCATAATACGTCGTCTTTTCTTATAGGTATAATTTACCAAGCCATGTTTCACATCTACAAATTTTGGAAGACTTGACAAGTCAGATTCAGTGGTAATTGCCATTGTTGAAGGTATTTCTAGTTCCTTGTCTGTGCAACATTGGAGGTTAATAGAGCATTGGTAGATTGGTACATTGGTAGATTTTAAAATTGCTACACTATTGTCATTTCTATTCAGTTCTTTGTCTCTTAAGGTAGCGCACCTCTAATGGGCACATATCCAAATATAATCTAATTAATTATTTTCTTAATCAGCATCATTTCACTGAACTACATGCAAATTAGTAGGTAGGCTTTCCGTGCTTTTAAAAAATATATACCGATTTTTTCAAAACCACCCCCACGCTCGGCTTTTGTCCAGTTTATTTTCACCCTTGGGGTATATAAAAGTTCCATAATTCATTCAAATTTCCAAATATGGGCATGCAGTTGGTGTGTACAGATGCTGTAAAGGTGTTTAAAGTTTAAACAAGATGAAATAAGTATTCTTTTACAGACATTTATTTTTAACAATTTTTTATCTATGGAAGAGCGCCATGAAATGTAAGTGATTTCAGCCAAGTAAAAATTGGGTCGGTTAAAAACAAAGTGTCATAAAATTCAAAATAGTATCATTTAAGTCATATTTTAAACTTAGTTTTTATAGAAACACTATATACAGCAAAAATACCAAGAACTAGACAGATTTACCGTTTACTTTTTGAAATAAAAATAAAAATGCAACATGCATGGTTCGTATTTTCAACAGTAAATCACCCAATTTCGCCATAACGTTGAATTAATTTAAATAATTGAAGAATGTGCATAAAAATTGCAACATATTTAACAATAAATATAGCTTATATGCCATACTAAATCAAATTACGTTAGAAAATAAATAAAACGCGTCGCAAAAAAGTATACGTCGTCGGCAGGATTCGAACCTGCGCGGGAATATCCCAAAAGATTTCTAGTCTATCGCCTTAACCACTAGGCTACGGCACCTAATAGTAGGCTCTTCAACCTTCGAAGAAATCGCGGGAAATCATTAGAGGTGCGCTACCTTAAATTCGTGATTCTAAAGGCTTAATACTAAGGCATATATGTAAATCTGCCTTTTGCAAGTACTGGGGACCAAATTTAGTTCTGCAAGACTGCAGTAAATGACTCAAAATGTTCGTTTCAATTAGCACAGGTGTTTTACTGGAACATTCAGTGTCATTTGCTATTAAAAACAAACAAGTCTGCGGTTCAGAATCCGGCAACCCACTTAAAATACGCAAATCAGATACAATAAAACCCAAATACGGTAAACATTCACCATTGGCACACTCAATCCTAATTAATTCATTTAAGGGTTGTATTCGGACATCAAATTGTCATCGTAAAAAGATTTTGCAATGATACTAACGCAGCTTCCTGTGTCCAACAGAGCTTTTTTTCAATTGGTTTATGCGCCATTGTAACTTTCTTGGGGTTAGGGGATAACAAAGACGGTTTGTCTTTTTACAGTTTTATGTTCATGATATAATACATGTGATTCAAGATTCAATGAGATACGGTCTATACTGTTCCACACTGAGCTAAGGTTCACAACCTGAAAATATAAGACAATCCAACAAACCTGATCAGTGCTAGATTACCTAACAATCTCAGTAATAATAAAATATTAAAGGTACACACTCGGTTTATAACAAAATATATAACTATTTACATATTGAAAAATTAGAATATAATACACATTTCAGTGAACTCCGTTATGAACATTACAGCTATGATTTCTTAAATGTATCTAACAGCAGTAGAACAAATCATAAGTTGTGCCTTTAAATACGGACACGGACAAGGTAATGCTGTAAACTTTCTGTCTTGAAAAAACATAGAATCTAAATAACCTTGAGAATGGTTTGTCTACAACAAGCGAACAAAACCATACAAATCATACACCTTGACATAAGCACAAAATTATTACATTCATCATATATATAATATATACAGTTGAACCTAACAATTGATATTCTCTATGTCATGCACTTACCAAACTAAGGATTTGATTGCCTTTCTCCCTTTTGCTCTACCTCTCTCAGTGGTGTTAAGGGGTTGGCCCTTCTACCAGTGCTGCATAAATACTGCTGTAAGTTAAAACAGGTGCATCATGAAAGATTCGTGACTTAGAAGATTAAGTTAAATACAATCATTCAACTGCCATTTTGTTTCCAAGACAAACGAGGTCATTTATAAAACATAAAAGATACAGTACAACCAGAATCTTTTTCTAGACAGAAACAAATGAAAGCGACAGTTGAAAGTATATAGATAAAACGTTTACCTACAAACTGGCTGCTGCTGCACTTATTAAAAAAAATGTAAAATAAAGAAAGTCAGCACGTATTGCTGCTTTGAAATATTGAATCGTTCTGCGCAAATCTCGCGCGTTACCTATACGCATGCGCAGTCTTATTATACATCTACTGACACGTAACATTATTCGTAAAGGTTACATTCTACTAAGTGTTAAAATAGCAACCCCGTCACAAGGACAAACATACAAGTATTGATTTTTCTACGAAACGTGTGACCATATGAAACGTAAAAGAATCGAACTTCTTTTTCTCTCTACAAAGACACGTGTTTTGTCATGCTAACTTTGTATGGTAATCGTCAGGTTTGTTACACTTGTTATATGTACGATTCGATCGTCAGTTGAGTAAATAAAACATATATGTATGTGCACGCGCATCAATTATGGACATAATATCTGAATCTCGTTGAACAATTACTTTTCCAGACTTGTTGAGTATTCCGTTACCATACATTATCTTCTCAATGCATCGTATAACTCGTTAAGAATAGCTTTATTTGAGATTGCCGCCCTTGTCTGGCTCCTATTATCTGCAGCTCTAGGACCCAAGCTCAACGAGACAATACCTAACACATAATTTGCCTGACGGGCAAGAAGTTACATTTAATCATGTGTGTCGTATACCCTCGAGTGTAAATGAACATTATTCTCCCTATACATAACCACTGTAATGGTACTAAATGCTTAATTATAATCACTGCAGGTGATATGCTAACAGACAAAGTCTAAATTAAAATTGTTTAGTTAATTAAAAAACTTTCAAACTTCACAGATTGATCATATTTCGGAAAGGAGCATGACATAAAAGAAAAACTATTGATTGTGTATTGTTATTACCATTGTTTACTTAGTATATATCTGAACAAAATATTATAAATAAGTTATATATGGAAAGAGCAATTCCAAACAGTACCAGCGTATACAGTAATTAATTTTTGAAAGGGGATATATACGTATAAAAATCTATTATATATTGCATTAAGGATAAACCATTATCATTTACAGACTGCACGAAATGACATGTATATGTTGCGTTGCAGTAACATCCAAATGAATTAACAATAACTATTGTTTATATAGTTAAGAGTTTTTGCCGCCCTTTGTTATTTTGAAACTAACTGTGAATGGAATCTTGATCATGTCTTGGCAACTAAATAAATTATTAACTTGAAACGTAAGGTATATCTGAATGAAAGGATTGCAGTGCATAACAACTGTAACTGCTGTTCCCATAGTTTTTGAAATATTGATCTTTGCTTATGGACATAATATCTGAATCTCGTTGAACAATTACTTTTCCAGACTTGTTGAGTATTCCGTTACCATACATTATCTTCTCAATGCATCGTATAACTCGTTAAGAATAGCTTTATTTGAGATTGCCGCCCTTGTCTGGCTCCTATTATCTGCAGCTCTAGGACCCAAGCTCAACGAGACAATACCTAACACATAATTTGCCTGACGGGCAAGAAGTTACATTTAATCATGTGTGTCGTATACCCTCGAGTGTAAATGAACATTATTCTCCCTATACATAACCACTGTAATGGTACTAAATGCTTAATTATAATCACTGCAGGTGATTTTTCATTGTTGTCCGATCCATACCTCGAAAAATATAAAAGGTATTGACTTGACACTTCAATAGAAGATACATCTCATTTGGGGAAAGTGCAGTGCACAAGAGTCATAGCTCTTGCTTTCAATATGATTTAGAGTTATTTTCCTCTTTATGTTTTGTATTTTGTTCTGTTGAATATCTTACAAACTTAAAGGTAGTTAGATCTCAATGAAGTGCACAAAAGACAATTACTCCTGCTTTCATAATTAAATATTTTTGTGAAAGTCATGCTGAACATTTATCTTTCGCATAAATCGAATTTTATTTGCTTCTGACAGGGGTGTGATGAGGGGGGCTGTTTCAGGAATGTTAGTGACTGTTCTAATATCTTTTTAATAATTTCGTAAGAAAATAAAGGGAATGCAAGTGACTATACTACGAAAGCGTCCTGATTACTGTAATCATTAGTGGTCCCCCTTTGTTCATGGCGCTATCATAGACATATAATTGGCAGACCGGGCGCTCTGTGTAAAACTGCCCTCTAGCTACCCTATAATAAGAATGTAAAAACGTTTACGTATATTCGATTAAAAGCGAATTTTAAGTGGGAGTGTTCTTGAAATATTAATAAAATGTCATTAATACGAAGTTGTCCCAAATGTCAGCTTCGTTTGTTAAAGGGGCCTTTTCACAGATATTGGCATGTATTGAAGCTTGTCATTAAAATGCTTTATATTGATAAATTTAAACATTGGTCCTACAAATCTCAAGTGAAAAAAAAGAATACAATTCAAAAAAATGAAAAAAGTAACCCACAACTGGGCTCGAACCACTGACCCCTGGAGTCCTGGAGTAAAAAGTCTCCCGCTTAGACCACTCGACCATCTGTGCTCATGCTTTGAGCGGATGTATTTTTTAATTATATGAGCAATCCTCGTAGTCTGCCAAAAAAAACAACGACAACAACAGAACTTTCCAAATTATTCAATCGTTTCGCGTTGCAACGCTTTATAATTTTCAGGTTTTCAAATCATCAAAAGATGTATATAAAGGATATTTTAGAGCATGGTAAATGTTCAGTATAACTATTTCCTCACAAAAATCATAACTAAAACGAAAATTAGCGAATCTAAAACAACTTTTCTTAATTTTGTCAATTTACCAAAACGTGAAAAGGCCCCTTAAAGAACATGGACACAAACGAATAAAATAATGCATTTAACGAATGAGTAACCCGCAAGAATATTTATTTCATTTATTAATCGCATGTTTACAGAAAAGGGAAATGTTTGACACTATTATAACAGTTGAATACAGAGTACACAAGACCAGTAAATTTTAATATTCCAGTTCCTGCTTTAATTGTGTTACTATATTAAAAAATCATTACCTGCAATTTGCCACAGTGGGTTATGATTTTCCCGAACATGACTTAAAACACCTGACAAAAGGGTTGTTTATCCATTCCGCAAAAAAAATCACAAGTCATATGAAATCACAACACAGGTTACTTTGTTATGTGAAAAGGAATCTAAAAGATTATGAATCACTTGATAAATAAAAGGCAAAATAATAAATAAAAATCGCAAGCCCTTATAGAACTATGCCTCACACTAACTAATCTCTTTAACACCAAACTGACAAAACTCTGGCAAAAAGAAAAGAGAACCACAGTAGCCTTACTGGGTAATCTTGAAATACCAAGTTACATAATGATCTTTAAATGTTTGAGTTATTACTAATACGCTCCGGGTTTGTTTATTGTTGATTTTGGTTCAATAATAATTCCATTTTATTTCAATTTTATTTTCTAAATGGTAAAAGATACACCAGAGCAAACTAATAACGTCTTTTTGGGGAAACGATAACATGAAATAAGTATATTATTAAGTATCAGCTACGGACTTAAGACATTTATTTTCAATCAGGACGATACAGTGATTAGACCTAACCAATGACCCCCGAATGTCATAGCACCTAGAGAGAGATGAAACAGCACTATTAGTTACCGTTCATATCCACGTACATCAAGAACCACTCTGATTGCGTGTTCAAAGGGCTTGAAAATTACATTCAATGAGGAAATAAATTGCACCCCTAATGCACACATGTTATATAACAGTATTGTTTTTATATTTATATGAATATATTTTATATTCATTTATACTTACACTTTTCCAACTGGAAGGGTAAATAATAGTGTCATAGTTTGGATAATATTACTTAATATACCATACATATAAACGTAATGAATCCACAGCAAAATATAGCGGTAGCTTATAAATAATAAAATATTTAAATCGCAATATTCACATATTATTAACATATAATTTCTAGTATGTATAGAAGGCCAATATACCACTCATTGTAGTAACATGATATACTGGAAGCTGAGTTTTTCAGACACGTTCGGTGAGACCGTTATGACAATGATAAGCAGCCAAAATTACTGGTGTAAAGCGGACATACAACGCACTCTTCCTGTATATGTAAATACTGTATAATTCGTACTTCCCGCGCAGTTGTCACCTATTTTCTATGCATGTTTTGCACCTATTTCCAATGTATGGTTTGGTCTAGGCAACATTTGCTACATTCAAGCGAGAGTGCCACCAAGATGGAACAACATATTGGGAACTTAATTTAAAAATACGAGTTGTCTACAATGCGTGTGCCGCTTACTTTAAATCAATTTCACCGTAAAACATTGTTTAAGCAATTAAGAAAATAAAAAGAGGAGCGATACCATTTAAACAACGGTACCCATGTGAACTTTTCAGAGATATCGCGACATCACGATGCGAAAACCATTAAGGCTGGAAAAGAAGCACTCGATCTGTAATTGGAGGAAAAGCGAAAACTTGTACAAGAACACACTTGTGCGTGTACCATGTTAAAAAAACTACATCCAACAAAAGACCAAGTTCACGAGGCGGAGGAAACGAGCGTAGGGTTCATTGCTTAACTGAACGCATATGAAGAGCACAACAAAGCAATTGTGCTAGAAAGTAGAAAGGAGACACCACACAAAAACAATTCCTATGCGCCCGCCTCCATCTATCGTTGGCCAGAGAACCGGACATTCCGACACAGATGACGAGTAAGAAGCCGATGAGTGTGATGTGTTGCATGTGTAACAGGATGTCACCTTCAAATCTAATCAAGCTGCCTTTTTGACAGGGAACAATATGATGCCTTTGAACTTTGGGTCCACCAGTTTTTCTGTCACGAAGCATTGCTACAGGGGTTACCATAACTTGTTGTCGCTTATTATAAATTAGCAAGTCTTTTGGAAAACTGGACTAAAGGTATTTGCGTAAAGTTTCGTCCCATATAAGAATGTAGAGTGTGCACTAGCTTATCTGAGACGACACTTTCCACCTAGTCTGAATAATGTTTTGACAACAAAAAACAAAACGGTAACTTCCATGAAAAAGGGATTTTTTAGCGAACTTCACAGGCTAATCTGGAACAATACTTTACGCAAAAGCATTAAGCTCACTTTTCCAAGAGACAGGTTAATTAATATTGTCGTATTTGTCAATGCCGTATTTAAGTATAATATGTATTCATCTTTTCGGGGCATTTACCAGCATGAATGCCACTTGGACTAGGAGCATTTACTAGCATGAATGTCACTTGGACTAGGAGCATTTACTAGCATGAATGCCACTTGGACTAGGCATTTACTAGCATGAATGCCACTTGGACTAGGAGCATTTACTAGCATGAATGCTACTTGGAATAGGAGCATTTACTAGCATGAATGCCACTTGGAATAGGAGCATTTACTAGCATGAATGCCACTTGGACTAGGAGCATTTACTACCATGAATGCTACTTGGACTAGGAGCATTTACTAGCATGAATGCCACTTGGACTAGGAGCACTCATGATGCTCATGTGCTCAGGTCATCTGAAGAATGGGGTTATTTTTTGGCAGGTCAACATGGGCATTGCATATTCTACCATACAGTAATTATTGTGTATTGTGAAATATTATCAACAAGATTTGTCTTTAAAAACGGCATTTAAATAAATATTTAGATGTCCGTCTTTGCCTCAACTTATGCTTTATAGCCAAAATGATAAATTACGTGACTCCCAGAGAAAACTCTTCTGACCATAATGAACATAACATGTTCTAAATGTCAGTACCGGGAATAATGCCCGTATACTGCCCCATATTTGTTTTCACAAGAAACCTAAATATTAATTACTCACCGAAACAAAAGTGTAAATTAATTTTATAATGAAACAAATATTTAAAACACATGTGCATGTTAATTTTAAGTAATGTGGATAACATTTTGTGGTGTTAACTTATTTCAAGTTTAGATTTTATGCAAATATGTTGAATAATATAGATGGACTTCATATGTTGGAGACATGATCAGATGGCACAAGTAAAAATAATTTGCTACGAACCGCAATCGCATTTCAAATATAAAACCATCAGTTATGGAAATATTTTGAAAGGAAGCCCGGAGAGGCATTCTTAGAACGTTATGATCGACAAGGGCCCAGTTAATTGGAGCTTCGTATATTACATTTATAGAGCGATCATGTCGGCTTTAAATGATATTTGTTTCATGACATAAATGACAACAATAGTATGTTCATAAAACAAAATGAGTAAGCGTTCATTATTGTGTTCCGTTCTCTTCGATGTCATTTTCCAAAGCATTTTGTACTGAGAAGATAACGCGTTTTGATTGCACCTATTCGTAATGTAGAATTACTTCCCTTGAATTGACGCTGCTGACAATATCCTTATCATTTTCATAAAATTGTCACACGCGCCGAACAATCCCGGTCATAATTTTCCTGTCATATACGGTTTGATCTCGAGTGTTGCCTAACTGCAAACCCTTAAACTCCCTTTACCTCACCAGCGTGCGGTCATTTCGGCCAGATGGACAAACGCTTGAACACAGGGTCCGGCCGGACTTTGGGTAACCCCTGGTGACCCGTTCGCCCTTTAAACACCCAAATAAGCGAGCACACTTTTGGATCAATGGTTAATATCGTTGGGAAAATGACCGATAGGGGGCTAATGATTAATTAAGCGTTAAGTTGTAATGCTGTGCTCAAACGAAGGTCGACCGAGTTCAAATGGCGATAGTTATACAAGGACATAATTGAAATAGTTTGAACGAAGTTATTAAAACTGACATTGCGCAGATATTCAAATATTCAATAATGGTTTAAACGAATTAACCGCACAGTCAGAAATATTGGTATGTATGAAATTATCTGAAAATTATGTGTCCTGATACAAGAGAAAGGGTTTCAACAATTTATTTCATTTCTCATCGTCAGGTCGAAGCAAACATGAGCACGTTGTTGTATTGACCTTGCTGTTCATTAAGTATTCATAGCGGTCATTTATAAGGCATTGAAGAGGCCGTGGAAAACTAACAACGGGCGCTGTTTACAGCTTCTATATTCTTGACAATTGCATAAGGGTACCGTTATTTGCTCGTATTTGAGATTTTCTGCAATAAAGTACTAATTGTGGCAGATGCAGCCTGTATATTTGCGTCTTTGAGTCCGACTGGAATTGATGCTTTATTGAATTTTGTTGCTGTTCATTTCTACGTGAAATTCCAGCATAATTCCTTTTTTATTATACAAATTTTGGCTAATCGTATGAAATTCGTCGCTTTCGTTATTTTGTTGTGTGCTTTGTATTTGTGAAAGGGTTATACGCTATAAGCTATCGTTTGTTGCATAAAATTTACTAATTTATTCGCATTTGTAACTGTATCCCAAACAGTTAATGAAGCATTTTAACATTAATCGAACAACTTTAACATCATAATGATAACATACATGCATGAATATGGTCGGCTTTGCTTCAGTAAAATATTGTAATGGATATTCGGTCATTTATAAATGAAGTAAAACGTCAGCTGTACAAGACGAAGAGAAATCTTATTTTATAATGTTGACTTTCATTTAATGCCCAATATATGCATCATTGCTCTTTGAATATATTAGAAAACAATCATGTCAGAACAGACAGAGACGTGACATATATCTGTCGTGCTCAAATGGAATTGCAGTTTGATATATGTTCATTCGAAGCTCTTTCATTTCTTGAGTAATCTCGTAAGGACCGCGCGGGATTAAGCGGGATTTTCTTGTTGATCACGTCTCGGATAATGATGTTTTCTTCTTTTTTCCCAAAGATGGGAGAACTTGTCATAATGCCCGAAAAGGCATATTTTTCTGCGAGTCGCCCAATATGACGTGTTTTACTGCGAGTCTGATGGTTTCGTGTCTTTTCAAGCGAGTATGTAAGTTAATAGGTAAATGGCAGACTGGGTTCGATCAATTTTTAAAAAACACATGATTATGAGTGTGGATAGAAAAAGAAAATAAATTCATTCATAATCTTGTAATGGCGTCATACATTAATTGTTAACTAAAATAAAAGAAGAACGACCCAGTTTTAAAACGCGTTTAGCATAAACTTTTTACGGCCGTGCGTTTTATAAACAAAACTGCACAAAAGAGTGTCCTTTGTAAATGATTGATTTATCGATGAATAAGTAGCAATAGCATACAACTCTAATAATGTTTATGTTTTAATACAATTACTTATGAAATTTGTTTCTAGCCTGTCATTCATCAACGTTGGATTTGTTTTCAAAAAAAGTAAGACCGTATTTACCCGATATGAGTTTATATTTGTGAAAAGGACACATTTTCATTTACTTTAGAAGCAGCTAAAATTCCAGTGTGAATAGTATGATATTACAATGATATGTTCAACTATATATGTATAACTATAATGATTGAATAATTTAAAAAAATGTGTCTGAAAATGAAGTAAAACGGTAACAAGTATTTAAATTCTTAATTGTTGATTATGTGTTTATATATTAATATTAGGTACTAACAAAACAGTTATGTGTTTATGTTATCATAAGCACGACTTTGTATTTTAAATGACGATGTACAGGTTTGTAGGAATGCCCTCAATAATAATAATAATAACTTTATTTCACGAAGATAACACATTAAGAAATAGCATATCTCTTTTACAATGTGGTCTTCAAAAAACACAGTATATGTAAATATAACTCAACAATGTCTAGCATACTGCAATCAGCCTTAAAAAAAATTACAAAAGCATCATATAAGGAAAAAAATAATACTAATACAAATAATATTAATAATATAAAATAATATTTATAAAATTACAATAATAATAATAATAATAATATTATTATTATTATTATTATTATTATTATTATTATTATTATTATTAAAAAAAAAAAAATAATAATAATAATAATAATAATAATAATAAAATAATAATAACAATAATAATTATTATTATTATAATAATAATAATAATAATGGTTATTTCATTCTTTCATAACAACAGACAATCACAAAGCAAAAAGAAGAAGAAGAAAATACCCAAAGGCGGTATTTTAATCCATACAACCCACAATATCAAAAAAGGTTTTGCGTTTGTAGCAAATGATTTTTAAGGTGTCGTTTAAAGGAAATAATTGTAGGTGCGTGTCTTATATTATTTGGAATAAGGTTCCATATATTTTTCGCACAAAAGGAAAAAGTACGCTTTCCGTAATTCGTTTTAAATGCAACATATGATAAATCGTTGTGGGTGGTGGAACTAAGAAAGTATGTATTGTTATTTGATACAAAAATAACGTCATCAAAATAAGGAGGCATTGAGCCATCTAAAACTTTGTACACTATAGTCCCAAATAGTCAATGTGTAATGGGAAAGTTATTTGAAAAAAAACTCTTCTTTTCCAAAGACCGATCTCATTAAACTTTCATAAAACATAAGAGAAATCTAATCAAAACTTTCAAAACCTTCAAAACATTGATGAATACAAAAATAGAATATTATTATTACAACAGCATATTTATAAGTTTTGCAACAGTTAACTACTCGACAGTCCTAAATGTTCTGAACGGTTTTTTCACCAGTCAAATGCGATTGAAAGTATCGGTGATTCAGTGAATGTGTCGCAAGGAAGTTTATTGAACTGATCATTTTAACTGTCGCCATTAATTACAGTCCTGTCGAAAAAAAACAGCAGGACGAAGCCATTTTATCATGTTGATTGTATTGTTAAGTGTCGGTATCGAATTGAAGTTATGTGATGAAATTTGGATTTGTGAAAGTGTCGTCAATGCTACCATAACCGGTCAAGTTTAATGTCTGTTCTGATTAAAAGTAAGAAACGACCCGACTTTCGGGGCTTCCGATCCGAGCCATATTAGGTCATGTCGTCAGCTGTTTTCTAGCCTTTATTCTGTGTATCATTATGTATATAAACTACTGTGTTAAACTGTTTTTTGTAAATACGAAATCAAATGGCTGCAGGTGTTGCATGTGTTATAAGTGTTATTTTTACGCTTCTTTTGATATGTGCAATGATATTGTCATCGTTGCGTATATGAATTGTCACAATTACTAAACACTATGCTTAACTATAAAGTGGTCCGTAATCACTATTTGCTAAATAAAATGTGTTACTCGGAAATATATGCTAACTCTTGTTGAAATTTATCCGTAGACTTACCATGTTCACCCTGTGGCCGACTTGTCACGTAGACAGTTTAACAGTATTTCTAACATTTCTGCAAAATATATATAATATATTAAAACACAATACTACGACAAACTAGTATCATAACCGAATTCAAACCGAAATTTATATAAAATGTAAGTTAAAGGAAACGAAATTTGTTACTGAGAAATATATTGTATGTGACACTGCGAAACGTGCATGGTGTTTGATAACTGCACATAAACTTACATACCGCTAAAAAATAATAACATAATCTCATTAATTATGAAATGCTTTAGCTGCATCCATGTTGATGACCTGAACGACACTTACACCAATGCCCTTGAGCGTATCCATGGCGCTGAAAAAACACAAAGCAACTTCATGTAAGGCCATTTTATTATGAAAGGCTTTATATTTAACCTGTAATCCTCGTTATAAAACAAAACTGCTTAAGAACACTAGAATAATTTACTGAATGGTGCAAAATCCCTGCTTATTTGAATGGAGTCGTATAATAGCGATTATTAAAAGTTTTACAAAAACACATTTACCATAAAAAACATAAGTACATACAATTTACATGTATATTTAAGTTGAGGTTTCTTAATTTACTCCGTCGCCTGTTGTCTTAGAATTGTCCGTTTCTTGCTTGCGCTTTCTTTCGCTATTCCAACTTGATCTAAGCAGCTATTTATATGCTAATACCTTTCCTTGGCATTTCAAGAGAGCATCGGAAATGTCTTTCAGAGGAAAATGCCAAAATAATTTCCATTTACAGACGGATTGGTTCAATCGCTTGGAATCTCCTGAAATTATACAAGAAATAAATGTCTTTTCCGCGTCTTTAGAGTTATTTCTATGAATACATATCGAGTAATTGATCTCGTCTCAATTACGGGGCCTTTAAACAATACATAGCAAACAAGAGTGTGTTTTATTACAGCAGTGTTATGTTCTTGCGTTTTAGATCCATGGTCGACGTAAAATAAATCCGAAAAGTTGACAAGAGCAAGAAATAAAACTCGCGATTTGTGCAGGCCTCTTAGCACTTAGTATAAGTACGGAGGCTTTTTACAAAGCCTACACTATCCTGGCTAATACAATTATGAAGTATGCCATACTAAATTAAATTTCTTTATAATGCTTGGCTTTTTGGGGTATTTAGTTGTGATTCTCTTAGCTTTTGTGGGTTTACTTTCCCGTATAAAATGAATGCCTCGCTTTTTCTAGGGTTTTGCTTTCCGACGCTTTGCCATTGTGGCCAGTTTGGAAATGTGTTTGTAAAAGATAGTGGATGAATAGCTGGAATATATTTTGATTTACTGTTTACGGGTTTATTGGAAAAGAGTGTCGTTGACATGTTTAAGTGTTGAATGACCGTGTGTTTGTGCAAGGGCTTTAAGTTTAATAGGCCATATTCCCACCTCCGAGGTCGAAATCTTGTCATAGCGAGGGTCTCCTTGCGGCGTAGGTTGAACGTGCGAAACACGTTTTGTGAATTAATCGATGAATCTTCCGGTGAAGATTTGCTCAGGTGGGTAATTGATTCAATTACTTTTACTTCTGTCATGCCCTTTTGCACAACAGAGGCTAAGTATTAAGCCTTTTTATCCGAAACCTTGAGTATTGTGTATTAACTGTCGAACATGTCAATTCTGTTTAAAGCGTATTGCAAGTTGTAGTTGACTCAACCCCTATCCCACCGACTAATTATTACTCATTCTAGTTTGTGAGTACTTATATAATGCATTTACAATTTTATTTTAATCTTGCTGTTCGTATTAGTTTATATTTAAATTATTGTTTCTGATGGCACTTTTCCCGTAAGATGTTATTATATCTGTAATAATGATTTAACTTAATAAAACATATTTCTAAAATGTGCTAACATATTTCAAAGAATTTTTGTACGAAAGCTTCATTTTCCTGAAATTCATGTATTAGTAATGTTTTTCTGTAAATGTTTTTATCATCACTGCTGAAACGCTGGTGCGAATGATGAACGATTTATTCATTCTACACGTTAATACTGATTGTGTTTAACTTAATGTACTTAAAGATCCGACAAGTTTTCTTATGGTATCAAAAAGATCTAGTGTCGGACAGTAACCTCACTGGATGAAAGAACACTGTTGGGGTCGCGAAGTAACCGACCATTGTGGTCTTCTGTAATGAATTATTTCTGAGGAAACCCTGAATATCGGCCGTGATCTGTTAAAAGGGGGTTTAATGCAAAAGGGTAAAGTGTCGTCCGAGATTAAGCTGTGCAGTCCGCACAGGCTAATCAGGGACGACACTTTCAGCTGTGCAGTCCGCACAGGCTAATCAGGGACGACACCTTCAGCTGCTATGATATTTTTCGTTTCAAGAAAAACTCTTCATAGCAAAAATCCAGATTAGCCGGAACGTTTCGACCCTGATTATGCACAGGCTAATCTGGGATGACACTTTACGCACATGCATTTAACCCTCTTTTTCCAGAGCACGGCCTAAATTAATTCAACGCAATACTTTTTCAAGACACCAGTTTCATGCAAAACTAGGATTAAAAAAGTTAACTTTCATTTCATGTGTCATTGTTGGCCATTTTCTTTTTTAAGTACAATAAGCTTAAAGGGGCCGTCCAACAGATTGGTAAATTGACAAAATTTTAAAAAAAGTTGTTTCAGATTCGCAAATTTTCGTTTTTGTTATGATATTTTTTAGGTAATAGTTATACTAACCATTTACCATGCTCTTAAATATCCATTATATGCATCTTTTGACGATTTGAAAACATGAAAATTATAAAGCGTCGTGCGACGCGAAACGATTGAATAATTTGGAAAGTTCTGTTGTTGTAGTTATATTTTGGGAAACTACAAGGATTGCGTATATAGGTAAAAAATACATCCTCTCTAAGCATGAGCATGGATGGTCGAGTGGTCTAGGCGAGAGACTTTTTACTCCAGGACTCCGGGGGTCAGTGGTTCGGGCCCTGTTGAGGGATACTTTTTTCATATTTGTTAAATTGTATTATTGTTTTTGTACTAGATTTTTAGGTCAAATGCTGCAATTTATCAATATAAAGCATTTAATGACATGCCTCAATACATGCCACAATCTGTTGGATGGCCCCTTAAAAATCAGGCTTGATATATACATGTCACACATTTGAAACGAAATACAGCCAAAGTTTCATTAGCTTTATGAAATCCAATTTGATGCGTGATCTTTTTACTCGGAATGTCAGATTTAGACATGTATGTGAATTGATTGTTTAATTTTACATAACGTTTAAAAGCATCACAGAACACAATGTATTTAGCTTTCAAATGATGTAGCACTTCCAAGAATAGTGAACCTATTTAACAACACTAAAATAATGAAACAAAATATACCGGTTCCTTCTTTGACTATACCACAAACATCACTTTATCACGTATGTTCCCTTTATAAAGAATTGTACATTTTAAAAAATATAGTAATTTTACTCGATAGTCTATTCGTTTAAAGAATATTGTACTTGTCGTTATTGTTTTATTCCTGATCGAATTCTTAAAATACTTATTAATGAAATGTTATATGGGGCGGCCCCATGGCGTGATTACAGTTCAATCCAAATACTTCATCAAGAATCAAATCAACCAACACGAGGTACTTACATTTTAAAAGCTCATTAAATGAATACATATTTTATAAATGTTTTACACAATCTCAATCAAAAGCTCGTCACTGTTTCGTCATCATGGTGCGTATAATCCTTGTTTCATAAAAATCGCAAATTTGATTACAATGGTGGAGCCAGTGAGCTTACGGACATTATACCGGAAAGCCGCAACTAATTCTGGTCGCGAGCGTTTCCTTTGAAATCCATACCTCTTAAACTCAAAATTGCCTCCTATTAAACCTTTACTGCAGTTATGAAGAAGCGATGGCGTATTAATGGGGGATTAGTATCGTTTCTTCGGGTAGATTTTATTGTTCATTTTCTGGGTTCTTACCCGGCGTTTTCGCGTTTGTCGTGTTTAATGAAAATGTGAGGAACGTTATTTCGAGCTTTACACCAATTTTGATCCACGTTATTACAATTAAGATGAAAGAAATTCCTCCCAGCGTAGCATTGTGTTTTATGTTTAACTAAAAACAAAAGATCCGTGCTTCGTTTCTAACGAGTTTGCAGTCATTAACGATTTTAATGAGTGATATTTTATTGTTTCAGTGTTATATTTTAAGGATCTAGACTTCCTTTGGTGATGCTGCATGCGTCTTTTATTCTGAATCTTGTACTTTTCAGCTCACATGAGCATGAGAGACACGAAGTGAGCTAGTGTGATCATCCGATGTCCGTTATCGTGCAGTGTGCGTCGTCAACTTAAGCTTTTTACCTCTATATATGCCATATGTTTCATCTTATCTAAATGAAACTTGGTCAGAATGTTTTTACTGGACTAAATCAGATTGAAACTCGGCCTAGATATTGCACAGATAAACATTCTCACCAAAATTCATAAAGATTAAGTCATAAATTATGCCGAGGGTCACGTGTGTCCGGAAACTATGTCACCATGTCAACTTAAGAAAATATTGTTACCATTCTATATGCCACATTTATGAATTAATCTCTATAGATCTTGGTCAGAATGTGTAGCGTTGCAATATCTAGGCTGAATAAGAATCTGTGTCACATACGTCAAAAAATAGGTCACCGGGACAAATCTTAGAACAATATTGTTACCACTCTAGATGCCACATTAATGACTCAATCTTGAAAATTTCTCAGTATGTCTATCAGGACAATATCTAGGCAAAATTCCAGTCTTGCTTACGTGCATCAAACAACTAAGTCACCAGAAAAATATACACTCCAGGACAAACATTTATTACTCAAGCTTGATGAAACTTGGTCCGGGGTGTTTATCTTGAAGGTATCTCTGAAAAGTTTGAATCTGCGTCCGGTGAATCCATTAACCATGTAACCAGGTCAAATCGTAAAAACATGTATTACCTTCATATAAGCCCAATTTATGTATTTTATGAGTCAGTCTTGATGCAACTTGGTCACAATATTCATCTTGACAATATGTAAATGTTGGTTACATCTGGGTAAAGCGGGGTCAAAAACTAGATCGCCAAGTCAAGTCTTCATCACTCGGTGCCTGTGAAGTCAGGTTTGTTCATAATGGAATAATTTTCTTTTTCATGAATCAGTGCCCTGACCCTAGGAGACGATGTATTTGAATACCCATTACACAAGATATCAAAACCTATTATCAAGTCGACCGATTTTCCGATTGCAATCGAATGAAACCTGACATTAAAATCAATTCTTCGTTCAAGAGATTTAATCTAAAATAACTAATACAAAATTAAGCTATAGGTTTGTTATATTTTTACTTAAAATGTGTCCACGAAACTTAACAACGAATCGTACGTAGTGATTAGAAAGTGCAATGCATTAGCTGTTGTTAATGTTTCTGGTGATGCATTAACATAAATGGTGTACATGTACTTTGAAATAGTGATTTCAGTATGAAATACCATTGCATAGTGTTTTTTCTTTCTACTTACTGTCGATTCCATGCGTTACAAAAGAACATATGTATGTGATTTCTTCCCCATCGGTTCAAAACCACTTTTATTCGGCCTCCTCTTTGACATTGCTAGTTTGTTGATTCCAATGGGCACGTTAATGTGCGTAGTCATTGGCCAGTCGCGTTTCATTATACCCGGGATTAAGGGATAAAGCAAATTGCCCATAAAATGGCAATGTAAGGGAATTCTGAGAATTTCCCCCGACCAATGGATGACTCGTGGAAAGCGAAATTAAGACGGACTATAGATCAATCTCGACTGTCTTTCTGGATTTCCTTTCGGGATATAGGAAAAGCTCTTGGCTTTGAGTAGCATAAACGTGAGTAATTGAATTTAACGATTTTAAAAGACATCGTCCATGTGGTGTATTGCGACGTAAGTTTCAGGGCTGACATAAAAACGATTCAATCGAAATTACACATTAAATTAATAACATTTAATCGTTTTTGCACGGGACATTTGCGATGAAACATGCAATTTAGACATAATATTTCATAACGAAATGTTAGTTTAGTTTTAAGTTTTTAACTGATAATGTGATTGATATGCATACAAATCATTGCCCCCCTTCACCCACCCCCTACCCCACCATACCCCTACCTCACAAACGAATCTACGAGCCGAGATACGCACTTCCGTCTAATACAGTTATTACAAATCACAGATGTGTGATATGTACCGTCGAACTATACGCCCTACGTGGTACCCGAATCAACGACCTCTGTATAAAGAGTCTCGTGCTTTACCGACTGAGCCTGCCGGGTTGCATTTTACGTTTCAATAACGTAAAAAGTGTGTATTTTGATGTTAACAATAATGGTTAAAATACAGTAAAGGATAGACAAAAGTTATTTAAATAAAGATAAAAGCTATCTTTAATGTGTGTCTGTATTTGAGGGACTTGTTCGCAATTTCACGAAAGGCCATTAAAAACAATGTCAAAAGCAAAAGCAAAAGAACACTCATAAATGAGAAAAAAAATGTTGCAAACATCTTTTCTCTTATGGATAATACAAAATCGAAATTGGTCAACCCATTTAAGCCTAGTGGACTCTCCCATCCTTCTAAATTGGATCAATTTATTTCCAAAATTAGGGATGTCTAGTAAATTTATTTCTATATTAAGAATATTCCTTACAGAAATTCCTTAAAGCAAACAGCGCAGACCCTGATGAGACGCCGCATCATGTCAATGCCTTTTTTCTAGACGCTAGGCATAAATGGGTTAAATAATACAGCCCTTGTAGCACTTTCAATGATACTTTGGTGAATACGTCTCTTACTAATAAAGCGTTTGAAATACGCTGTCTATTTTTTTAGTCTCAAGGGTCGATGTTTATCGCGGTGGAGAACGCCCTGGGTTCGAATACCGATTAATTTAAACTTGTTTATCATCTTTGCTTTCTTGTTAGTATGATAAAATACATATTGTCATCTAAAAAGTATACTATTTAATAAAAATAAATATTTATTCTTTTCAAAAATAAGAAAATTTGAGAACAAATTATTTCAAAACCGTCAATATTCTGTAACGTTTGTATGCATACTCAATTCTACAATTGTATGTAATGTCTTATTATATTAATCATTGGCGAGTAGGACTTGACACGAAACACTTTTTTTCTTACGTAAAATGTGTTTCAACTGAATTAGGCACAAAAGCCTATACACAATACTTGAGAAAGTTTAATATCATTATAAAATAGCATCTTCAATATTGCAAAAGTTATGACCAATCTTAAAATTTGACGCAAACAAACCAACAAACCAACAAACAAACCAACAAACAGACAGGGCAAAAACAATATGTCCCCCTGTATAGACTGGGGGACATAAAAATAATTCTATAGACGATCCTCTAGCGAAAAGGATTAGCTTTTTTATATCAGGACGCTCAGGATACAGATAATAAGCTTTACAAATAATACAGATTCCAGATAAGATATACGCACATATATTAAATATACACATAGAACAACACAATATTACGCCTATTTGGGGCTCGAAACCACGACCCCGATATTAAGAGTCTCGTGCTTTACTGACTGAAATTATGACATAATCACGTTCAAATTCTGTAATAGTTTATAATATTATTAAGAACATAAAGGTTAGACAAGCGCAGAAAGATAACTACTGATAAAGGATTATGAAATGTAATATGTAGCAAATATTACCGTTACCTTCTATTATTATTTTGTATTTACATATGTATATGAATATGTTAAAATAGAAAATTCGAATTTATTAAATAACATTCAGGTAAGTATTTCGTGTCTCTTCTAAAACAAGAAACGTTTTACACTTTGAAAAACTAGTATGGGATCGATCTTGTTAAACACAACCATGATGGTATTTAATAGCTCATTTAGGATGTAAAATATTGCAGCGTGTTTTCATTTTTTAAGTTAGAATCGTATGCTGTAATTAATTATCTTTAAAAGCTTAAGACATATGCATAGTTATTGTGAGAGAAAACTGTGATGAACGTTACGTCAATTGAGATGCGCCCACTGATTTCAAGGTAAGTCAAATACCGCCGCTGGTCAATCGGCGTCTGCTTACACTTGATAGCCTTCAGCAATCATGAGCAGGGCAATAGACTCAACATCGTACACTACAAGAGGCAATAGAGAGAAGCAAAAACAACGAAGGGGGTGGGGTCGCGTAAATTAGATTCTACTAATTTACGTACTTAATCTCAATTCGAAAATCAGATACAGCAAGACAAGACACTTTATTAAGACTTGTACAGAGTACATCGTCTAAATACATCAATAACATATACATAAATGATGTCATGTTTTTAAAATTTTGTTAAACATTGTGTTATGGTTAGATATAGGTTTACAATACACAAAAAACCTCATATGTTATATATTTATACATTACTTCATTTTACTTAGATTGACGTCTTAATGAAAAGTTATATCATTTAATTAAATGCCCAAGAAGATCAGATATAACAAGTATTCGCACAGTGTTACAGTGTTTAGGAGGACAACCCTATGTATATTACAAAGAAGTGTTCATACAGCATATATTTCCCAAATACCTCACATACTACAAATTTTTGAGACATTTAATTGCGTGCGCATTATTATATACAAAATTCGAATATATAAAAATCTCTTTAAAATACTAGTGGTATGTTAAGCCAAATAAGCTTAAGCCATATGCATAGTAAATGTGAGAGAAAAATCGCGTTCATTACCGTGATGAAAGTTACGTGTATTGATATGCGCCCACTGATTTCCAGATAATTCAAATACTGCCGCTGGTCAATCGGTGTCTGCTTACACTTGATAGCCTTCAGCAAGTTTTTTTCAAGTTTCAAGTTTTTTATTGGAGCATCGTCAAAATGCCTTTGACCATTTACATATTCAAGTTAACAAGTTATGGTCGAAGTGCATCAGTACAATACAAAGAACATACATAATTGTACACATAGATAACTATGTAAAGTGTTCAAACATCATTTACAAAAGTAAATGTATTGTCAATTATGTAAGGAGAAACAAGTAGTAAATAAACAATATATTAACGATTCCATACACCATTAATTTAAGAAGCAGCAAATACTTCTAATTTTTCATCACGGAGTTTCATTGCCTCAGTAATGAATCTTGCAACATTGTTAATTACTGTAGTATTTTGACAAGATAGTATATTTTTAAATTTGACTAAGTTTGGCCAGTTAGATCGAATACAATATTTTGTTCGTAGTTCTTTATAGATGGAGCAAGTAAGAAAGAAGTGATATTCCGATTCAACAGTGTTTGCGTTACATAGTTTACATTTACGTTCAACTCTGGGTATGTAATTATATCTACCAGTCTCTATTTCTAATTTATGGGCGCTAAGTCTAAATCTGTATAACTGTTGTTGATTATTTCTATTATTAATGCAATCTAAATATTTTCATAAGCGAATTCAGTCTTAAATATTTTGTAGTATTCTAATTTCGGTTGGCTATTAATTGTATCGTGCCAATTTTGTATATACTGATCATTTATTCTTTGATTTATTTCATAAGAATAATTACAGTTGTCATTTTAATAAGTTATTGTAAAATATACCATGCCCTAGTTGATCTAATTGTTGTTTTACATATGCAAACCACATATTTGTGTTATTATAATTATTCTCATTGTAAATATTACATTGTTCGTTATAAACAGTGTGCATCAAAGAGTTCTGGTTTTGCTTAATTTTAACCCAATAACTGAGTGCACGTTGTTTACATATTATAGAAAGAGGAAATCTGCCTAATTCACCCAAAACAGCAGCATTAGAAGTCTGTGAGCATACACCAAGAATAGTTTTACAAAATTTAAAATTAAGTTTATCTACTTCTTTAATGTTGTAAATTCCCCATATTTCAGATCCATATAGAATAATTGCAACAACAAGGGAGTCAAATAGAGAGAGTTTTGTTTTAGTGCTAAGCTTCACTTTACTAAAAATGGACAATAAATGATTGTAAGCTTTTAAGGCTTGTTCATTATTTGCCTTAATAGCTTTAGATATATTACCAGTGTAGTGAAGTTTAAGGCCCAAGTAGCAGAATTCATCAACAATTTCGAGAGCCTGTTGATTAATAGTCCAACTATACAAACATGTACCTTTCCTTTTTTCAAATATGCAAATTTTAGTTTTGTTTACATTTATTTTTAATCCCCATTTACAGGAGTATTGATAAATAGAATTTAATTGTAATTGTAGACTTTCTTGATTGGTAGTAAATAATGCAATATCATCAGCAAATAATAACATATAAATAGATAATAAACGAATATCTTTTCGGTTAAATTATTAATATAATACAATCATTAATATCATTAATGAATAAAATAAATAGTAAAGGTGTTAATGGCTCAGCCTGTTTTACTCCTAACGTAACATCAAATAGCTCAGAATAAGACATATCTTTATGGTTTTTAACACATGATTTTACATTCTGATATATAGTCTTGATCATTTTTAACATTTTACAGCTTATTCCTGCTTGTACTTATTTGACCTACAAAGCTTCATGTATAACAGTATCAAATGCTTTTTCATAATCAATAAAAACGCAATAGAGGTTTGATTTACTATTAATATTGTTCTGGATTATAGTGTGCAAGATAAAAATACAATCAATCGTGCCACGATAATCTCTAAACCCGAATTGAGATGTGTTAAACATATTGTTATTATCGCACCAAGAATTAATTCGATTGCGCAATGTAAGTGAAAACGTCTTAGCAATAATATTTACTAATGTAATACCACGATAATTCGATGCAACATTTTTTTCTCCTTTTTTGAAAATAGGAACAATGGCGCCCTTACAACAAGATTCAGGATAAACACCTTTCTCAAATATGTAATTGAAAATTTTTACTAAATAAGGTGAACTAAACTTATTACAGTCGATAAAAAAGTCTGCAACATTGTTAGACATGTCAGTGGATTTATGTCGTTTGAGCTTTGATATTGTTTTTTGTATTTCTATAACGGTAAATGGGCGATCTAATTCCTCAATATGAAGTGTATCATGTGTTGATAAATTGTCATCACCACTGAACGAGTTGTCATTCGGTGTATTAGATAAGTTTTCAAAGTGATTAATTAAATCTTCAATATTTACGTCATTAGTTCCAGAAGATTTTTTAAGCTTATATTTATTTATGTATTTCAAGAATTTCTTTGGGTTAGATTTACTAAAAATTGACAATGTTTTACTTTCTTTGCTGTAAAATTTATTTTTAGCAATACGTTTGGTTTGACAATATGTCGATCTGGCTTGTAAAAACGACATTTTGTTCGCAATTGATGGATCTTGTTTGTACATGCGCTTACAGTCGTAGAACGCTGCTTTGTGCATTTTGCAATTTTGGTCGAAACCATAGAGATTTGCGAATACTTCGTGATTTTGTACTATCTAAATTGAAAGTACGTCCATGAATCTGAAATGAGATATCATATATAAGTTCAAATAGCTGATTTATACACGTGTTTAAATTTTCATTTTCAAGTATTATGTTATTAGTAATATTTGCAAAAATATGTGCTATACTATTTAACAGGGTATTTAAATCTGCGGATTTACCATCCTCCCAAGATAACTTATAAATTACCACATTAGTAGCAATCGGTTCCATGTACCTACATGTAAAATTAAAATCAATTGGGCAGTGGTCTGAAAATTCAGTGAGGTCATTCACTTTAAAATTAGAGATATATGACAAAAGATTAAAATTAACTATTACATAATCTACAACACTGGCTCCTGAGGAACTTCTGGCACAGCTGAAACATGTAAAATGACCCGGTTCTAACCTACCATTTACAATTAATAAGCTATTTTCTTTACAAAGTGACAACAACTTATTTCCAAATTGATTAACATGATTGTCAAACGACGAGCGAGCCGGTAGTCTTTCAAGCGGAACATCATAAATAGGCATGTAAACATAACGGTCAAGATTGATATTTTCAATTATGTCCGGCCGCTCGCCCACTCTAGAATTTAGATCACCAATTAACATAATATCACCTTGCTGACTTTATACAAGTACATCAGACGCTATCTGCTAAAAAAAAATCGAATTCAAATATTGGCGAGTTTACATTACAATAAACACGTGATTCACATGGTGGTATATTGCATGCACATACAAAAATGTCATTTTCTAAACATAATGGTTGTTTTTTCATTTTGAACCATAGTATACCGTTAGTGTTAAGTTTAACTAGTTCTATTGCATTAGAATATTGTTTCTTAAAATATACGATAACACCGCCACTCTCTCGCCTTGCTTTCTTGTTACATTTTGGACGGGGGCATGAAAAACAATTAAAATTATCAATATGGATGTTTGCTAAACTATAATTCCAAGTTTCCGTGAGAATAAGAATGTCATATGTATTAATAAAATTTAGAAAATCACTGTCGTTTAATTTTGATAAAAGACCCTGAACATTCCATGAACAAACACGTAGCTGCTTCTGGTCGATTTCCTAATTAGTACGTGTATGGGTATTGCCGTGACTTCCGGTGTCGCGACGAAGGTTGCTCCGCGATCCTTGGTGTGGCATTTCCGGTACAGTCCCGGGCGGTGGGTGATCATGTGTGTACTTAACACGAACGATGTAACGCGTGTCGTATGAAAGCGACGCCTGTTTGCCGTCCTTCCGGACTTGTATTAGGTATGGCACGAGTTTTCGTCGGCGCTCTTGTATAGCCTTCGGAAATTGGTCACTTACACGGAAGTTGCTTGCAGGAAGAAGTTCATGTATTTTATTTTTGATTTCAAGTTTATCGCCGTCAGCAATCATGAGCAAGGCAATAGACTCATTATCGTACACAACAAGAGGCAAAAGAGAGTAGGCAAAACAACAAAGTTACGTGCTTAATCTCAATTTGAAAATCAAATACAGCATGTATGTCCCGAATACCTCGCATACACTTTAATAGTTTTTGAGACATTTAATTGCGTTCGCATTAATATATACTACATTGGAATACATGTATATGATAATCTCTTAAAAAAATACAAGGTTTTATTTATTAGTAATTCAATTATTAAATATTATTTGATTTTTGAATTCGGAAACGCTTGTGAAGTAAATTTTGTGGAAACATATAAGGGACTTGTTCACAACTATTTGAATTTTGAAGAGTCATAAAATATGTTTACAAACTAATCTGTATTGTTTTAAAAAGTCTAAACTGTGAATGAAACCAAGAAAACTAAATTAAATCAACAATATTGCCTTCCACGTGATTCGAACGCGGCACTTGCTGAAGCAAAAAGCTGGTGCGCTCCTTCTGCGCACTGCAGACTTAAGTTTTGATCACCGAATTATAAACTTAATGTAAGGATTTTAAAAATTATCACGGAAAAAGTTACAAATACTTTTATATTACCGAACATCTATGAAAATTATGTTTAACCTTAGCAATTTACCAAACCCTGAACATGTCCTTTTAACATGTCCTTGTTATTTCCAAATCAGTCTAATTTATCAGTTTTTCACATACATTAACTATACACATATTACAAAAGCATACGCCCAACGTGGGGCTCGAACCCACGACCCCGAGATTAAGAGTCTCGTGCTCTACCGACTGAGCTAGCCGGGCTGCATATTATTACATAATCACGTTAAATAAAATTGTAATAATATATACTTTCATAAAGAAAACAAAGAATTGCCAACCGTTAATATATGTAGTATTATGTACTGATGAATGACTATGAATATGTTTAACGTCTCACGAATTACCGATTGGTTCAATGACTGTGTTTTAATAAACATTTGCATTTGTTTAAATATCCATTAAAAATTATTGAATTCCAAATCGGTTGGTATTAAGTGCCCATTCTAAAACCTTAAACGTTTTATAGTTTGAAAAATGAGTAGGTTACAATTCTTGCTTAACGAAATCACGATGATATTAAATAGCTTCCTTATTTCAAAATTTTATCAAATATTTAAGCGTGTTTTCCTTTTTTAGAGTTAATATCGTACAATGAAATTAATCATCTTTTAAAGGCTAAAGACATATGCATAGTTATTGTGAAAGAAAAATCGCATTCATTACCGTAGTTACGTGTATTGATATGCGCCCACTGATTTCCAGGTAATTCAAATACCGCCGCTGGTCAATCGGCGTCTGCTTACACTTGATAGCCTTCAGCAATCATGAGCAGTGCAATAGACTCAACATCGTACACAACAAGAGGCAATAGAGCGTAGGCAAAACAACAAAGTTACTTAGTTAATCTCAATTTGAAAATCAAATACAGCATTACAGCGTTCGCATTAATATAAACTAAATTGGAATATATGATATATTAAAAATACAAGAGTTTATTTCATTCAATTACGATTTTTTTTGTCTTCGGAAATGCTTGTTAAGTATATTTAGTGGAAACATGTAAGGAACTTGTTCACAAATATTTGAATTTTTAAGAGTCATAAAATATGTTTACAAACTAATCTGTATTGTTTTAAAATGTCTTAACTGTGAATGAAACCAAGAAAACTAAATTAAATCAACAATATTGCCTTCCAAGTGATTCGAACGCGGCACTTGCTGAAGCAAAAAGCTGGTGCGCTCCTTCTGCGCACTGCAGACTTTAGTTTTCATCACCGAATTATAAACTTAATGTAAGGATTTTAAAAATTATCACGGAAAAAGTTACAAATGTTTTTATATTACCGAAAATCTATGAAAATTATGTTTAACCTTAAAAGTTTAACAAACTCTGAACATGTCCTTTTAACATGTCCTTGTTTTTTTCCAAATCTGTCTAATTTATCATTTTTTCACATACATTAACTTAACACATATTACAAAAGCATACGCCCAACGTGGGGCTCGAACCCACGACCCCGAGATTAAGAGTCTCGTGCTCTACCGACTGAGCTAGCCGGGCTGCATATTATTACATAATCACGTTAAAAAAATCGTAATATTATAAACTTTGATAAAGAAAACAAAGAATTGTCAACCGTATAAATATATGTAGTATTATGTACTGACGAATGACTATGAAAATGTTTAACGTCTCACGAATTACCGATTGGTTCAATGACTGTGTTTTAATAAACATTTGCATATGTTTAAATATCCATTTGAAATTATTGAATTCCAAATCGGTTGGTATTAAGTGCCCATTCTAAAACCTTAAACGTTTTATAGTTTGAAAAATGAGTAGGTTACAATTCTTGCTTAACGAAATCACGATGATTAATAGCTTCCTTATTTCAAAATTTTGTCAAATATTTAAGCGTGTTTTTCTTTTTTAGAGTCAATATCGTACAATGAAATTAATCATCTTTTAAAAGCAAAAGACATATGCATTGTGAGAGAAAAATCGCATTCATTACCGTGATGAAAGTTAAGTGTATTGATATGCGCCCACTGAGTTCCAGGTAATTCAAATACAGCCGCTGGTCAATCGGCGTCTGCTTACACTTGATAGCCTTCAGCAATCATAAGCAGGACAATAGACTCAACATCGTACACAACAAGAGGCAAAAGAGCGTAGGCAAAACAACAAAGTTACGTAGTTAATCTCAATTTGAAAATCAATGACAGCAATACAGCGTTCGCATGAATATAAACTAAATTGGAATATATGATATATTAAAAATGCAAGAGTTTATTTCATTCAATTATGATTTTTTTTGTCTTCGGAAATGCTTGTAACGTATATTTAGTGGAAACATATAAGGGACTTGTTCACAAATATTTGAATTTTGAAGTCATAACATATGTTAACAAACTAATTTGTATTGTTTAAAAAAAGTCTTAACTGTGAATGAAACCAAGAAAACTAAATTAAATCAACAATATTGCCTTCCACGTGATTCGAACGCGGCACTTGTAGAAGCAAAAAGCTGGTGCGCTTCTTCTGCGCACTGCAGACTTTAGTTTTCATCTCGAATTATAAAGTTAATGTAAGGATTTTAAAAATTATCACGGAAAAAGTTACAAATGCTTTTATATTACCGAAAATCTATGAAAATTATGTTTAACCTTAGCAATTTAACAAACTCTGAACATGTCCTTTTAACATGTCCTTGTTATTTCCAAATCTGTCTAATTTATCATTTTTTCACATACATTAACTATACACATATTACAAAAGCATACGCCCAACGTGGTGCTCGAACCCACGACCCCGAGATTAAGAGTCTCGTGCTCTACCGACTGAGCTAGCCGGGCTACATATTATTACATAATCACGTTAAAAAAAAATTGTAACATTATATACTTTGATAAAGAAAACAAAGAATTGTCAACCGTATAAATATATGTAGTATTATGTACTGATGAATGACTATGAAAATGTTTAACGTCTCGCGAATTACCGATTGGTTCAATGACTGTGTTTTAATAAACATTTGCATATGTTTAAATATCCATTTTAAATTATTGAATTCCAAATCGGTTGGTATAAAGTGCCCATTCTAAAACCTTAAACGTTTTATAGTTTGAAAAATGAGTAGGTTACCATTCTTGCTTAACGAAATCACGATGATATTAAATAGCTTCCTTATTTCAAAATTTTATCAAATATTTAAGCGTGTTTTCCTTTTTTAGAGTTAATATCGTACAATGAAATTAATATCGTTTAAAGGCTAAAGACATATGCATAGTTATTGTGAAAGAAAAATCGCATTCATTACCGTGATGAAAGTTACGTGTATTGATATGCGCCCACTGATTTCCAGGTAATTCAAATACCGCCGCTGGTCAATCGGCGTCTGCTTACACTTGATAGCCTTCAGCAATCATGAGCAGTGCAATAGACTCAACATCGTACACAACAAGAGGCAATAGAGCGTAGGCAAAACAACAAAGTTACTTTGTTAATCTCAATTTGAAAATAAAATACAGCATTACAGCGTTCGCATTAATATAAACTAAATTGGAATATATGATATATTAAAAATACAAGAGTTTATTTCATTCAATTACGATTTTTTTTTGTCTTCGGAAATGCTTGTGACGTATATTTAGTGGAAACATATAAGGGACTTGTTCACACATATTTGAATTTTGAAGTCATAAAATATGTTAACAAACTAATTTGTATTGTTTAAAAAAAGTCTTAACTGTGAATGAAACCAAGAAAACTAAATTAAATCAACAATATTGCCTTCCACGTGATTCGAACGCGGCACTTGTAGAAGCAAAAAGCTGGTGCACTTCTTCTGCGCACTGCAGACTTAAGTTTTCATCTCGAATTATAAACTTAATGTAAGGATTTTAAAAATTATCACGGAAAAAGTTACAAATGTTTTTATATTATCGAAAATCTATGAAAATTATGTTTAACCTTAAAAATTTAACAAACTCTTAACATGTCCTTTTAACATGTCCTTGTTTTTTCCAAATCTGTGTAATTTATCAGTTTTTCGCATACATTAACTATACACATATTACAAAAGCATACGCCCAACGTGGGGCTCGAACCCACGACCCCGAGATTAAGAGTCTCGTGCTCTACCGACTGAGCTAGCCGGGCTGCATACCATTGCATAATCACGTTAAAAAAATTTGTAACATTATATACTTTGATAAAGAAAACAAAGAATTGTCAACCGTATAAATATATGTAGTATTATGTACTGATGAATGACTATGAAAATGTTTAACGTCTCGCGAATTACCGATTGGTTCAATTACTGTGTTTTAATAAACATTTGCATATGTTTAAATATCCATTTTAAATTATTGAATTCCAAATCGGTTGGTATTAAGTGCCCATTCTAAAACCTTAAACGTTGTATAGTTTGAAAAATGATTAGGTTACAATTCTTTCTTAACGAAATCACGATGATTAATAGCTTCCTTATTTCAAAATTTTGTCAAATATTTAAGCGTGTTTTTCTTTTTTAGAGTCAATATCGTACAATGAAATTAACCATCTTTTAAAAGCAAAAGACATATGCATCGTGAGAGAAAAATCGCATTCATTACCGTGATGAAAGTTAATTGTATTGATATGCGCCCACTGATTTCCAGGTAATTCAAATACAGCCGCTGGTCAATCGGCGTCTGCTTACACTTGATAGCCTTCAGCAATCATAATCAGGACAATAGACTCAACATCGTACACAACAAGAGGCAAAAGAGCGTAGGCAAAACAACAAAGTTACGTAGTTAATCTCAATTTGAAAATCAATGACAGCAGTACAGCGTTCGCATGAATATAAACTAAATTGGAATATATGATATATTAAAAATGCAAGAGTTTATT
Organism: Dreissena polymorpha; assembly: GCF_020536995.1. Lineage (NCBI taxonomy): Eukaryota > Metazoa > Mollusca > Bivalvia > Myida > Dreissenidae > Dreissena > Dreissena polymorpha. The sequence continues at coordinate 7,024,824 of NC_068356.1, forward strand.
TCATTCAATTATGATTTTTTTTTGTCTTCGGAAATGCTTGTGACGTATATTTAGTGGAAACATATAAGGGACTTGTTCACAAATATTTGAATTTTGAAGTCATAAAATATGTTAACAAACTAATTTGTATTGTTTAAAAAAAGTCTTAACTGTGAATGAAACCAAGAAAACTAAATTAAATCAACAATATTGCCTTCCACGTGCTTCGAACGCGGAACTTGTAGAAGCAAAAAGCTGGTGCGCTTCTTCTGCGCACTGCAGACTTTAGTTTTCATCTCGAATTATAAAGTTAATGTAAGGATTTTAAAAATTATCACGGAAAAAGTTACAAATGCTTTTATATTACCGAAAATCTATGAAAATTATGTTTAACCTTAGCAATTTACCAAACTCTGAACATGTCCTTTTAACATGTCCTTGTTATTTCCAAATCTGTCTAATTTATCATTTTTTCACATACACATATTACAAAAGCATACGCCCAACGTGGGGCTCGAACCCACGACCCCGAGATTAAGAGTCTCGTGCTCTACCGACTGAGCTAGCCAGGCTGTATATTATTACATAATCACGTTAAAAAAATTGTAATATTATATACTTTGATAAAGAAAACAAAGAATTGTCAACCGTATAAGTATATGTAGTATTATGTACTGATGAATGACTATGAAAATGTTTAACGTCTCGCGAATTACCGATTGGTTCAATGACTGTGTTTTAATAAACATTTGCATATGTTTAAATATCCATTTTAAATTATTGAATTCCAAATCGGTTGGTATTAAGTGCCCATTCTAAAACCTTAAACGTTTTATAGTTTGAAAAATGAGTAGGTTACCATTCTTGCTTAACGAAATCACGATGATATTAAATAGCTTCCTTATTTCAAAATTTTATCAAATATTTAAGCGTGTTTTCCTTTTTTAGAGTTAATATCGTACAATGAAATTAATCATCGTTTAAAGGCTAAAGACATATGCATAGTTATTGTGAAAGAAAAATCGCATTCATTACCGTGATGAAAGTTACGTGTATTGATATGCGCCCACTGATTTCCAGGTAATTCAAATACCGCCGCTGGTCAATCGGCGTCTGCTTACACTTGATAGCCTTCAGCAATCATGAGCAGTGCAATAGACTCAACATCGTACACAACAAGAGGCAATAGAGCGTAGGCAAAACAACAAAGTTACTTAGTTAATCTCAATTTGAAAATCAAATACAGCAGTACAGCGTTCGCATTAATATAAACTAAATTGGAATATACGATATATTAAAAATACAAGAGTTTATTTCATTCAATTATGATTTTTTTTTGTCTTTGGAAATGCTTGTGAAGTATATTTAGTGAAAACATGTAAGGGACATGTTCACAAATATTTGAATTTTGAAGAGTCATAAAATATGTTAACAAAGTAATTTGTATTGTTTTAAAAGTCTTAACTGTGAATGAGACCAAGAAAACTAAATTAAATCAACAATATTGCCTTCCACGTGATTCGAACAAGGCACTTGTGGAAGCAAAAAGCTGGTGCGCTTCTTCTGCGCACTGCAGACTTTAGTTTTCATCACCGAATTATAAACTTAATGTAAGGATTTTAAAAATTATCACGGAAAAAGTTACAAATGCTTTTATTGTACCGAAAATCTATGACAATCATTTTTAACCTTAGCAATTTACCAAACTCTGAACATGTTCTTTTAACATGTCCTTGCTATTTCCAAATCTGTCTAATTTATCAAATACATGTATGCACATCAAACGCATACGCCCAACGTTTGGCTCGAACCCACGACCCCGAGATTAAGAGTCTCGTGCTCTACCGACTGAGCTAGCCGGTTGTAAATTATGACGTAATCACGTGAAAAAAATTTTAATAGTATATACTATGATAAAGAAAGCAAAGGATAGCCAACAGCAAAATAAGATATGTACAGATGAATTACTATGAAAATGTTTAACGTCTCACTAATAAGCGATTGGTTCTATAAATGTTGTTTAATATATATCTGCATATGTTTTAATATTCATTTGAAATTATTGAATCGCAAATAGGTTGGTATTAAGTGCCCATTCTAAAACCTTAAACGGTGTATAGTTTGAAAAATTAGTATGTTACAGTTCTTGATTAACGAAATCACTGTGATATTGTATAGCTTCCTTTATGATTTTGTCAAATATTTCAGCGTATTATTTTGTTTTTTTTTAGAGTTAATATCGTACAATGAAATTAATCATCTTTCAAAGCTAAAACATAGGCATAGTTAAAGGGGTCTTTTCACAGATTTTGGCATGTTTTAAAGTTTGTCAATAAATGCTTTACATTGATAAATGTAAACATTAGATATAAAAAGATCTAGTAAAAAATAGAGAAGAAAATTTAAAAAAGAAAAAAGGTAACCCTTAGTTGTGCTCGAACCACAGACCTCTGGAGTCCTGGAGTAATAGTACTACCCACGTAGACCACTCGGCCATCCATCCGGACACAATGCCTGATGTATTTTATACTTTTAATAAGCAATTCTCGTAGTTTCACAGAATATGACGACAACAACAGAACTCTCCAAATTATTAATTCGTTTCGCGTTGCAACGCTTTATAATTTTCTGGTTTTTAAATCGTCACAAGATGCATATAATGGTTATTTTAGAGCATGGTAAATGTATTACTGTTTCCTCACCAATATCATAACTAAAACGAAAATTTGCGAATCTGATACAACTTTTTTCAATTTTGTCAATCTACCCAATCGTGAAAAGGCCCCTTAAATGTGAGAGAAAAATCGCGCACATTACCGTGAAGAAAGTTGCGTGTATTGATATGCGCCCACTGATTTCCAGGTAATTCAAATACTGCCGCTGGTCAATCGGCGTCTTCTTACACTTGATAGCCTTCAGCAATCATGAGCAGACAATAGACTCAACCTCGTATACTACAAGAGGCTATAGAGGGTATACAAGACCACTGGGTTTTTCGCGTTAATGCATTTAAGTTAGGTAGGTACCCAGTCTTTGTTTCAAAATCAAATACAGCCTAATATGAATTTTGTCTTTTGATACGCTTTAAAACGATTTTTACGTGAAAACAAAACGTTAATTTAAATGTATGTACTAAAGTTAACATACGTGTATAATGTCAAAAGCATACGCCCAACGTGGGGCTCGAACCCACGACCCCGAGATTAAGAGTCTCGTGCTCTACCGACTGAGCTAGCCGGGCAATATATGGAGCTATTTGTCGTTAAACCAGATGCCTAACCTGGACATGGTCTACTGCGTACAGGTATGATAACTTGTGTTGTGGGTATAAAACAATCACCGTGAGGCTATTTCGAAGTTTAAAGGTCCTCACGCCTCTGCATTATGCTCCAACCCTGGTTGTGTCCATATAGTAGTGGACACCAACCGAAGTAATTCCGGTAACCAAGGTGTATCAACCGGACAACCAAGCAATCAACAATTCTTTGTGTACATTTAATTATTTATTCGTTAATGAATTTAAACGTTGTTCTTATCAAAATAGTTTTTATTGTTAAAATCAAATTCATAATATGACGGACATGTATAACCAGCCCATTACACATGTAAAAATATAATTATGAAATAATTGACATCGAGAAGGAAAAATTAACGAAATACTTAAAATTTAAAAAAAAAAGGGGAAGCAATAAAACGGCGTTTGTTACGGTGTATTGATGTCGTTGTACTGGTGTTTTTGTCTTGGTAAATATCAACATCAAATATTTTCATACAGAACAAGTAAGTATTCAGGCTATTTAAAATATTTTTTAAACACTTGCGACCCCGAAATTAATAGTGTGCTCTACCAACTGAGCTGCCGGGCTATATTTTGTAGTTGACACTCGACTATTGCGTTGTCTAGTCTACTGTAATGTACACGTATGTACACACATACTTGTTTTAACTTATAATGCCCTTTATTAAGTACTTGTACTTTGAAGCGGTTCAAATTTTAATTACTTTGTTTCGTGCTACTGAGATCTTTTACTGCGTACAATACGCAGTTCGTTCTAAAAGGCCCTGTCAAATCCTTCATGAATTATGAATACAATACATTATAAGGTAATACGATTGTTTGTTCTGGTATTAGTAAGACTCGTCTTTCAAACTGAATCTGTTCTAATATTCGTAATATACGAGGACGTATTTTCCATGTACTATTTTAATTAACAGACATTATACCAGGTCTCTCGTTGACCGTATATGTACCGTTTTATAATATCGTCAATATCTTTTAGTTTTATTCGACAGTTCGGAGTATGAAGAAGCTAACAATTTATTTGTATCAACTTCCATCATTAGTATATATGGCAAAGATCAAATACAAGTACACGTATATGGCCGGTTGTTATTTACAAATCCAGCAATATTCATGTATTTGTATCACGATCATTAACATTTATAGTAGTTATTGTTATTATTACGTTTATCGAATGGAAGGTTGAAATTATTAACCATTTTATTGAGTTACAAAATCGAAACTAATAATTTGATAACTATACTGTTGAATTTTAACATCATTTTTTGAGCATTTGAAAGGCATACGGTTTTTAAAATTACAACACCATTTTACCTCCATCTAAAGTAATCTCAACCCTTTCAAGTATCTTTTATTGTAAATATTTTATGGCTTACAATAATGTTAGCCGTGAAAATAAAATGTTATGATTGCATAAATTAATAGTCATAACACAGTGGGCAGCCTCCACCAAGTCATTATAGACGTGCGTTTGTACATTCTTTACATGTTTAGTTTCTAATTAGTACATTCAGTTTAATATTCGTTCGCCCTTTCTTCTCGTAATCCCCCTAACAGCGCCAGTATTTATTCAAACATCTTAGTTGTCTACTCCGAGACTGCATGGAAACATCGAAGAGTCTATTTCACCGCAAATGTTAACAAAATTGGTGGGAGTTCGACACTCATTATTTCGTGTATAAATGCACAATCATTATAAAAGTGGGCTGAAAAGTGTAATTCCCCCTTTTATTAATTAAATACGCCGTAACGCCTTTTTCTTATTCCTGCGATGTAATTAGCTAAAAGGTATTACACCACCACGAGGCTTTTGCGCTGTTCTCATTACCAGCGTAAGACAGTGAAATTGGCAATATCAAATGGGACGGTAGTCATTAAAAACGCATATCGTGCTCAAGTGATGTTGGTGTTAAACAGCAATACAGGTGCAGTTTGGCAGTTACAGAAATTATTTATTTCTTGACGCTGCATTCTGATGCTTTGTTTCAAATTCCAAACCGCCGTATGAAATGAACCTCTAATTAATAACCTAGTACTGTTCATGCCACACAGGGACAAGGACAAAAGACAAGTAGCACGGAATAAATACATACATGTAGTTGACCTTGTTTAATTTCAATAAATTACCGACTCTTTGTAAACTTTTAATGCACCCCACCCGTCTCCCCCGTTAGAATGACGTGTGTCATTTAATGGCGACATAATCAGTTCGTTTAAAAGCTACCGGTACGTATACTATATTGAAGCCGAAAAAACTTGAAAATACTTTCCGGAATATCTATACAATTTAATTTAAAACTGACCTTGCTGGCAATGCTTATGGCTAATGCAAAGCTGTTAAAAACGCGTTGACGAATTTACGAGAAAATTTAGTGAGATTACAAGAGGGTATTTTCAAGTGTTTAGATTATTCAAATTCTGGCTTAAGCCGTAAGTTGGACATCCAGACTTGCTGGCGCCGACCATATAATACTTACATCAAATTTAAGACACGCTGGACGTTAAATAAGAAATTAAGTATAATGCGCCTCTACAGTGGCCACTGTGTACAGACGCTGGACCCGTTAGGACACCGCAGGGATCGAACATTAGCAGCCACGCTTTAAAGTGCTAGGTAGTGTTTACCGAGAGCTATAAATTGGTCATAATTATTCTGCCAAACAAATATCAGTAGGTTGAAACTTATTATGAGTTTCCCACATTTACACTTGATTGAATTTATAGCGCGTCATGATAATAAGCACTTGCCAAGAGCTTATGTGCAAGTTTCGATGCTGTTAACGCGTGATGCCTTACGAAGTGGTGGGTTCCATCAGTTGAGAGTTACTTTATTTTTTATGATAATTTCGCACTTGTGAACACACTTTTTAAATGACTGACTTGTATGCTTACCACTAAATACCTTTGTTCGCTTATTATAATAAATTGACAGTATACAGAATAATTTACAAATTTGTTACGAGACCAAACACTTGCCGTTTTGTTCCCTAATTGCAAAGTAACAGAATGTCTCAATAACAAAGATGTTAAAATGAAGCGGCGATTGTCTGTTGGGAGATTCTGATTTCTTGGACGCGGTGTTCGTCAAGGGGATGCACTTGAGTCCCCTTTATTATGCAGATTAGCTTGACATGTACAAACTCTTGACGTGAGAGCCGGATTGCAAATCGGAATAAAATGCATCTTTGACCAAAGCCCCGGTAAGCCGTTTCTGCATACTAATGTTAACTTTATGTCAGACGAGAATGTTTGTTCTAGTACAAATATGTTGAAAATCTGTCACTACAAATCTTAATGTTCCTGGAAATGAGCTGTAAACTTTGAACGTCTAGAATTGAATATGAAGTGGCAGCAAGACTTTTCAAACAATATTTATTCCTTTCAAGAGTTGATCCGAATCAATTCTGATATGAATTCGCCTTTTCTAAAATTAATAACCGTGCCCACAATAAATTCGCTCAACGACAATATCGGAGTTTGGCGTAGCATTAACGTTTCAACACATTTATAATTAAACATGCTTAAGGACACATCTATCGTTTGAACCTATTAAATCACAAATACGACAAATTTCGCAGCTCCTTCATTACGTGATAAGACTTCCATGCAATCGATGTGCAAAATGACACCGGTGTTATCTAAGGTGTGGCCACTGGTATCTTAGAGGTGATATATCCCCAAGAAAAATATATCACGCGCGTGCAGAATTTGCGCCAACAAAGAGGTCGGCTAATTGATGAACAATTGAGTGGAGACAAGCAGAGCCGATGAAAAAGCTTCAATGAAAACGGGAAGTCAGATTTTGACGGATTCGTTTTGGCGATTACTTATTATGCATTAACCAAGAAAACACATCTAAAGAAACAAATGAAATAATAATAAAAATAATGATTATCCCATGAGTAAACGTTGATAAATGTAATGCAAACCACGCCTATTTTATTTGCAACTATGTTTAATGAAAAAAGTCATACACGTATTAACCGTATAATGGAAATTTAATTTTTAAAACTGTGTGATTATAATAATTTAGTTTAAAAAAGAGTAAGAATAATACAATATACAGCGTTGTCCCATTAACAGCAGCGAAAGTAAAGGCAGTAGTACTAGTAAAAGAAGAATATTAGCAAAAGCAACACCAGTAACAAAAGAGGAAGTAGTGAGGACAGTAGTTGTAGTAGCAGCAGTAGAAGTAGCAGTAGCAATAGCAGTACAACCGTCAGCATCAGTGTAAGAGCGGTAAATGGTAGTGTTGTTGTTGACGGCAGCAGGAGCAGAAGCTTTATTAGGTGGGGGAATTCAAGCGGCATTAGCACAAAAAAAAGTTCTAATAAATATTACTGTGTTATGGTGGTTAAGGTTTAATAATTAGTAGTTACAGTTACAGTACTTGTATTTTGGCATTAATAATTTTAGTAATAGATCTTGCGTTTTCTCGACAGAATATGCAAATACCAGAAGCAGCAGTATTGGTTGTTGTTTTGGAGCTGTTCATTCTGAACAATACTTCATTTACACTGTTCATTTTTCAAAATGTTATACAAATATCTTTCATATGCGTGTAGCTACCCAGCAATCCGATTAAATAATCAGAATTGTCATAGCAATTGCTTCTTGACCTGTCTGCTGTTTATCTTCGCATATTCGCACGTTTTGTTGTCATAATCCGTCCCATTGACGGCGGTTTCAGATAGGACTAGATACGTACATTAGTAACGTAATTAGTGGCAGTCTCTCGTATTTAGTTAGTGTCACTGTCTCGTTATTGGATTTCCTTTCCAGTGTCAATACCATCCTCAAGATTACCGGTAGTCTCTGCCTTGTTGTTATTATATTGCGGCAGCGATAGTTATGGTGTTGCGTAAACAGACAACTGTGTCATGCTGAAATTAACATAAGAATAATATTGCTGGCAAATGGTCCGTTATAGTTATAGATTATAGTCATTAATTTGTGCCAGGATAGGTTATCAAAGTGACAATGTAATATTTCCAATAAAATGATTGTTTCATTTTTTATCGTTTTCATAAAGTAAATTAGTGTCATACCAACGGCTTTAAATGAAGACTGTTATGACGATTTTAAACGCGGAATGCCGGTAAAATTAAAGAAGTCAATCATCAAATGTTCTTTTTTTCAACTGTAAAATTATATAAACTCGAACGTATTCCGTTTGCACTACCCTGTATTTTTACCATTAATAAGCAATCTTGTTTTCCTGAGGAGATGGTTATCAAGGCTATTGTAACGTCGGGCTGGGATCAGTTACAAGTACAATCATTGAGCAAGACAAATTGATGCAATATTTTCCAATCTTCAGCTAATTATCGCTCCTACGGATTGTTAGCAAACTTGATTGTCTTGCGAGGCAGGCGCGAGCCTCGCTCACGTGCAAAGCGTGTGCTTCTTTCATCGCACGGGCCTCGAGGGAATTATTCATTCGCCTTCAATGGACAAGGTTCGACCGCATTTTCTGCTACGTGCGCATCAATAAAGGGTTCCCGAGTGTCACCATACGACATGAGCATTGTCAATTCGACATGCCCAAACAAACAATTTATTTCATATTGAATTTAACCGAATCTATCAAATGTTCGCGAAGGGCGTTTTGAACTGCCGTTGCGTCCTCTAATCCCGCTTTTGCCGCAAATGAAATTCGTTACTTTTCCCTGTCCGTTTACAAAAGGATGCGGCTTTTCCTAATCGGATATACCTAATAAGGTCGGCTCGGCTCTCGGGTGATTCTGTTTTGTGAAAATTGCATTTAATTCCTAAATTCTGCATTATGTTTTATTTTGAAAATATGGAAATTAAGAGTCCAATATTAAATGAAAATAAATATTTTCAACAGCAGGGGATTTTTAATGAAAGGATGCACCTCGCGCGACTCGTGCCAAGTAGATGATCAATTTAACTTGATTGACCCTTGTTTAGAGCTGATCGGACTGGTGTTGACAATATTTCCCCACCCCCTGCCGTAAAGTTAACCCATCATTCACGCGCTCGACGTATACGCACCGGAATACAAGCAACTCCCCAATGAACCGATGGTGTATATTAACAATAAATCACTGAAGGATATCAAGAAGAACGGAAGAAAGAAATGAATTGCATTCAAGGAATCGTATCTGATATTAGAACATCACTAAGAGTCTCCGACGAAAACAAATTCGACTAGTGACAATTTCTCAGTTCCAGTGACATTTCGCCTAATTGAGATAGAACAGCGTTTTATTCACCATAACAACGCTAATGGGATGCCCCTAGTCCCCGTGGACGCAAATGAGTGTTTGTTATTCCATTTGTTCTGGACGATTTCTCCGCTGATGTTCCAATCTGTTAAATTGACGAGTTCTTCGTGATTTATCGCTGACACAATCCACTGAACGTTGCATTGGGGATTTTCTGGACAAAAATCTTTTTTTGTTTACAAAGATCTGTAGGAACCTTACGTCCTTTGCATAACGCTTCTTTTGTTTACTATTCTTATAATTATCTATAGTCTCTTTCATACTATTCATTTGTTTATGGTAGCCTTTTCATCAAGAGCACAACAACGGAAGCGGTATGGCTCCTCTATATACGAGAGTTATGTTTTGGTTCTTTAGTCCATACCGCATACTTGCATTAAGTCCTAATCGTGACTGCATGCTAGTTATAACTTCAGCATTACACATTCTAGTTTCCGCGATATTAAGAGAATTCGAATTTGTGAAAGCGTGGAGCCCCCCCCCCACAAAAAAAAAATAATATATATATATATATATATATATATATATATATATATATATATATATTTTCAGGCGAAAATAAACTCAAATGATTTAAGTAAATCACTTATTTGCAGTTAAATGTCTATGCCAAGCACGAGTACGCTAAGTTGTTACAAGGTCCCGTGCAGTTTTTCCCCTGTGTCACATATTGTTTTCAAGTATTGCGTTATTATTTTGCAGAATACTATGTAATATGCATTGCCTTCAAGAATTATATGAACCGCGTTCTGATAAAACTGGGCTTAACGCATGTGCGTAAAATGTCGTCCCAGATCAGCCTGTGCAGTCCGCACAGGCTAATCAGGGACGACTCTTTCCGCCTAAATTGGATTTTTGCTAAAAAGCTACTTCATTTAAACGAAAAATATCATATGAGCGGAAAGTGTCGTTCCTGATTAGCCTGTGTGCACTGCACAGGCTAGTCTGGGACGACACTTTACGAATATGCATATGCATTATGCCCAGTTTTCTCAGAACACGAGTCATATTTAGAAAGGCGTATGCACAGGGGTTAATATCCACATTTATCCACATACATATTAAAGCGGAAATAGGTTGTTCAATGTTTTACAGCAAGGAAATAATAAAGCAATTCACTTCACGCTATCTTATCGCTCGCTCAGACCTTAATGTGTAAAATTAAATCCACCATCGCTCGAAATCGATTTTCATAAATTTACGAAAACCAATATATCGTTGAAGCTTTGCCGATGTCAAAATATATAAATATTGTCAAAATCCACGTGTAAACAAAGTTGATAATTGATTTAATAATGCTTCTAATATAGTTAATATCGCAAGCGGGCTTCTCCAATCAATTTTCTGTAACTAAGGCGAGTTTGGAGAAGTGCTCAATCGTTAGATAAAGATATTAAAATAAAATGATAAATTTGTTTTTGAAACTTTGTCAAAAAAGTTGACATTTTTATAAGCATTTCAATGTGGGCTTACGATTACAACTTTGGCACCACATTTTAATCGATGCACACAATATGTAATTATTTATAATATATTTACATGTAACTATATTTATAATTAATAAAACACCTGCAGGTTATTTCTTTTATTTCAAATTTTCAAGTAAATTGGTAAACTATAATATTTATTGATCAGCTCTAAACCTGATTTATCAGTAAAATAACGTGATATTATTTTTAAGAGCATATTTTCTTGCAAATCCACTTTCTTTAACTTTGATGGTGAACACATTGGCAAAGAAAAATGTGTATAAACTCGCTATTTAAACACATAATCGGATAGCGTTGAAATCAGGCATTTTCGTCAATTTTCCGTTTCAAAATAAGCATTTCATGAAAATCTATCATCGTTTAGGAATTTAGTGAAGTTCCTAGTGTCACAGATTTAATGTTACATGTATATGCTTACGCCTTGACGGCAATATTTAGGGACATTTAATCATGTTTTATTTTTGCGATATTCTAGTGACCCCTGTCATATTTACGTTGTTGATTGTATTTAATATTTTCAAAAATATATTTGCAGCTACTTTGTTGGAAAATAACTGATGTATTGAAGAATGGGATACTCAGTATTAGTTTTTACAGTGTCATAAATATATAGTACCGGGGATCTATTGACGAACATCTCTTAATATAGCCTGGGTATACATTTACGTGCATAAAGTTAAAATAGACGCTATACATCGACTTTTTTATTAAGAAAGAGATATCTTTGCAAACGCTTTTATTGAGTTTCGTTCTATATTTCATATATATCTTGACCGTACCATCATTGGCCTGAACCTACCGGGTAATTGCAATCAGACAGTCGAATTACGGAATTAGTGCGCGAGCGCAAACATCGTTGGCGGTTTACTTTAATGTTCCTATCCGTCTAAAGAAACACCGATTTTTTAACAGAAAGTCTCCAAAATCTGATTGCGTTTCGAGGTTTATCTGGGATGTTTTTATTTCGCATTTAGGAATTAACAGAGCTACAACACGCTTTTCAGATAATATTTTCTTATCAGATGGGGAATCAAGATGAAGATTAGCGAAGGCGTGAAATCTTAATTGTATTTTGTAACCTATTGGATTGAATTAAAGCCCCTTACGATTAGCCACCGCTATATGACTGGAAAATGCAGCGGTATAGGCGGGAATCAACGTAGATTTCGTAATTGTGTATAAATCTTTTTATGTAATTTTAATGTGATCTGCACTAATATTAATGCAACGGCGTAGTAGAAAAAAACACATATCAGTTGTGTGATTATTTACAAGGCAAGTGTGGATATGCAATTAAAATACGCTCAAGTGTATTTCAATATTTATATAATCTCAGTATAGTTCGCGAATGATTGTACAACATATTTTTAACAGATTTCTAATTCATCGGACGCATTTGCCGATCATGATGATATCAGTATGAATATTTAAACAAGGTAAGAGGTATAAGAACACGAAAGGCCTTTATTTTAAAAAGTACATAACTATAGCCTAAGCAAAGGAAGACGAGGCGATACATACAACATACATGTACATATTTGTATGTTGAATGTACTGCCTCGTCTGCCTTGTGAATGCAATAAGTCTCTTGTTAAAATAACTTTCGTGAAGTAATATGAGTTTCTCGCCTGATTATATAAGTCTTGTTCTGTGGGGTTTAAAGCATGTGCGTAAAGTGTCGTCCCAAGTTAGTCTGTGTAGTCCACACAGGCTAATCAGGGACGACACTTTTCCCTTTTATGATATTTTATGTGTAAAGAAAATCTAGTTTAGGCGGAAAGTGTCGTCCCTGATTAGCCTGTGCGGACTACACAGGCTAATCTGGGATGATACTTTACGCACATTAAACCCTTTTCACAGAGCACGGCTCATATCTCTAAAAATGTTTCAATATTTCAAGACCCGCGCTCTTAAAAAACAGCGTTTAATGCATGTGCTTAAAGTATCATGGCATATTAACCTGTGCAGTATTATCAACAGTTTTATGTCTATATATTTGTAGACATATTTCACATATGTATGTGCCCAGTATTAATGGACTGTTGAAACTGTAAGCACAGGCTGATCTGGAGCGCCACGTGATTTTGTCGTTTAAATGAAGTCTCTTCTTATCGAAAATGCAGTCTAAGTGGAAAGTGCGCACTGCACAGACTCATCTGAGACGATATTTTCATTAAACTCGTTATTTATGAGCACTCTCAAATGTTGATGTTTACAAAACTTTAAGTAGAAACAACAATTTTGAATGGATCAAAATATTTTACATAGAAATAGATCTACATCTATCACCACATAAAAAACCATGCAATACGCATCCATGCGAAACAATATATTGCAAAAATACGCAATTTAACACAAATTAATTATTAAACAAAGCTATCTGAAGCAAAAGATTTTATTTCGCTGTTCATTATTTTGTTGTTGTTTTTTCTAAAATAAAAAATGCTCCATTTATTCACTTTTAATTTGCATCGAAAGATTGTTTTACTTATTCATTCCATCCCTTGAAAACACATTATGTTTTATTTTGCAAAGTAGTTTCTTTTTGATAAACATTGATATCATATAATACAAAAAAATATATGTTTTGTTCAACATAATTTAGATTTCCTGTTAACCCATGTCGGGCAAAGAGCTCGTTTATTAAACTCCGTTTAGAAAACATATGTAAGCAAAATAACAACAAGTTGAGACATGTGTATTAAATTTTCAATATTAAACTCTATAAATATTCAAGATTCATTCTTTTATCCACATGTCTACATTTGTTCTAAAACGATTGAACCCGAATTACAGTAATTATCTAATTTTCCATCATAAATTCCGAAAAATTTCTATTTTGATTTTTGGTAAATAATTTTTCATGATTTTCGCTAAGACGTTTAAATCTAAATCATTTGTTCAACGCGTTATTATGAAATTGCATCTAAATCAGCAAGCATTCATTTCGACTTATTGCAGCAACATTTTAACACCGGGAGCATTATTGAGGACTACGTGAAATATTCGCTTTATTGTCTGTTACAATTATCAAGTAGTTGCGACTAAATTTTCAACGAATATTGTTTCAGCCAGTAGCAACCGCGTTATCAAATATTCATGCGCTATCTAGGCAAATTAGTATCGTCTATTTACTCCCACAACGTTTCTTTGATTCGTTATTGGATATTGTAACAAATAGGCGGAGTTTCGAGCATGCGCGGTAACTCACCAAACCGGTGACGTCACAAATCCTCGCGGATGATAATGGCTGAAATTTGTAGCGTCTTGATAAAGAGTGGATTTATCCATGCCTGATCACAGTTTAAGCTTCTGTAAACATATTTCACAAGTTCTCGTCTTCTTCGCATCTACATACTTGTCTCGGATGTTATTACGTTGCAACTATTTAACTTTATTACTCTGAATCGCTGAAGCGGTTCCATAAACGTGTCTGGTGAAGAGTTCCAGCTAATTACGTCTAAGAACATTCGATTATACAGTGACATAATAATCAAGTGTTTCTGGAATTTTCTCACACGTGAAAATATGGGAAATAGCTTTATCACTGAAGTCAGCATTCTTAACATCTATTATTATTTCGGATGACACTTTTCGGGCGCCAGGGTTTGAATTTCACAATAAATGAACGATTTTAATGCGTCGCTGTGTAATTTAGACGGACTACGAACACTAGACACCCACGTTAGTGGTAGTATGCATCTGGAATCCCTTCAGGGAAACTCTGACTCCACTTCCGGTCTCGCTTCACACTCCAGCAGCTTCGATTCCTCCTCCTCCCCAGATATGTCCGACGTCAAGCCGTCAGGTACGTTACCGCGACGTTACGTGAACGTCAAGCACTACTAGCGGCGTGTTTCGCATCATTAATAAAGCTACCTGAGTGTACTTAGAACATAACGTATAAAATAATGTCAAAAGCCTGCGTGATGTAATGTTGGCACGTAAGCGTTTGCTTTTAGATGCCACATGGCTTGCACTTTTTTATTTCATTTTTTTTCTATATTATTTATACTATATGTTTAAGAACTATTCTAAATATTAACATTTTGATCCTTTCATAATATAAATAAGCGTAAATATTTAACATCGGCGGCGTATACACTTGTATAACAAATGTTCATTAAACAAAAATCGAAAACTGAAAATGATGATTCGGTTTGATCTATTTAATTCATATATAATACATAACCGTATTTTATTTGTTAAATTAATCATTAATATTATTTGTTTCCATTTTCGCTGAAAAAGTAACTGTAATCATATATAGTTTAGAAGAACGTTTCGATGCTTTTTTTATTATATGCGAGTTATTAATTATTAATGATCTGCTGCTTTGCCTCGTTATCCGATCGCTGTTAAAATGTTGCGCTTTTTTATATCTATAACTTAATTTTGTATAATATTTACCATAATGCTTAATTATAAAAGAATATATATATATATATATGATTACAGTTACTTTTTCAGCAAAAATGGAAACAAATAATAATAATGATTAATTTAACAAATAAAATATATATATATATATATAACACTTTTAATAAAATAATAACAGATCTGCATAAAGTAATTATGCGATGAAAAAAACTTCTACAAGACCACGTAGACCTTTTTTATCGTGCACATCATATAATTCTTAATCATAGAGTTAGATTATCGTTCAGAAACGATAAAAAAATATCTGTACTGAAACTGAATGTCTGAGCTATTATAAATGTGTTTTATTTGTCCGCATATTGTATTACTTACGTGGACGAATACAATAACAGTGTTGGTATCCTGCGGTGTCCTGTGGTTTTATTACAGAACGGAACAGAACACAGATTTTACTTCAGCATATTACAGCTCATCGCGATCATATTATTAGACATTCATACGTTCGTGAAATAATGAGTCATTAAGATATTAATACAGTATGCATGGGAGTGGTGTGTGTTCACATAAACAATGGTATATAAACAATATGCTCACACAAATCAGTGAAAACAGGCAAAAAAAATACATAAATTTCACAATAAACAGTACATGTTTACCGAAATGTATTTCCACCATTTAAAATTTACGAACATGAATTATATTTATAAAATCTACATAAACTAGATAATATGCTACAAATACGTAACATTTTGTTTAAGTATTTATCATATTTTACATTAAAATAAAATCGGCGATTGACGTTTTTCATTTGTATTAGCATGAGCGAAAGACACATTAATACTAGTGTACGAAACAAAAAGGGACAGAGCAGTTCGTAAGTTAATTTCGTGAATTTAGCTCCTTAATTTTTTTATCAAACCGCAATATTTAAGATATGTTTATAATATAAATATAATTTGTTTATCCATAGTTATATTGCAGGCACTTGAAGATGCTCCAAGGCTTCTTTGTATAAAATTAATACTGATCACACTCTCATTAACTCTTAGAACTTCTCACTGACAGCTGTATACAAAAGACAATAGCAATAATTATCTTATAAATACACCTCGAATAGTTTTTAAGAAAGCTCCCGCGATTTGCAAAATGTTTTCAGTCAAACACATATGCGACTTGTAATTATTTTCAGGTATTTTTGCTTAAATGAAAGCAATTAAGCTATAATTCCGAAAACCTCAATGCTGCATTCATCAAATATTGTAAATATTGTTCCCCAAGAATTACTTGTAACGAGCATTTAGCTCGCGTGGAACGCAAATTTGCCGACTGGCTAATTTCTGAACGGGTTCCCGCGCATTCCGTGCGCTTCATTTGAAATACGACTCCGCACACTTCATTGTTTAACGGAAATCAATATAAATATATAATATGATATGATATGTAAATGATCCGTTCAATAAATATAATAATAATAATAATAATTATTATTATTATTATTATTATTATTATTATTATTATTATTATATTCATAATATTCAAAATATTCTTAATATTCATAATGATAATACGATAATACAAATTTACTTTATTACTGTTCAAATATAACATCCTTATCCTAATATAATACGCGGTTATTATTATTATTATTTATTATTATTATTATTATTATTATTATTATTATTATTATTATTATTATTATTATTATTAAAATACATCCATACATACATACATGCTACTTGTCATAAAATGTCCTCACATGATTGAACATGTTACGCTCGCCCATAAATCATGAACTCATCTTTTTCATGCGTCTCATTTATTTCTCCGTTATTTTGCTTGACTCATTAAACCTCGCTCGCAAACAAACTCGATGAATAAAAAACATTTCGCCGTGTAGATTCGGTTAACAGATTATCAGCAAACGTCGAATTAATTGCTCCCTGAAAATTGATGCCACGTTAAATTACTGATAAACCCTGGCGGAAAAATATCTCTCCCGTTTCGTTCCTTCTATGCCGCACTTGAAGAAGAAATGATGGAGGTTTTGATAAATAATCGTTTTGCGGATACCGTAATCTGTTAGATTTTCATCCGAATCGTAATAGCTTCATTATTTGACAATAAAATACAGTCTGTCTGTCTTCGAAATCCTTATTATTTATAGGATTCGATATATATCTAAGTGGTTTGTCAAATTATTACGTTAAATATGCATATATCTAACGGAAATTGGTCGCTTAATTATAACTGTGTTATAGTTTAAAAGACATTGAGATAAATCTAGTTAAATCATGTTTTAATTAACCATTTTATGCCTAGTGGACTCTCCCATTCTTTTAAATTGGATCAATTTATTTCGAAAATTAGGGATGTCTAGTATAATTATTTCTATACTTAGAATATTACTTACTAAAATTCCTTAAAGCAAACAGCGCAGACCCAGATGAGACGCCGCATAATGCGGCGTCTCATCTGGGTCTACGCTGTTTGCAATGTCCTTTTTTCAGGACGCTAGGCATAAATGGGTTAATCGCAAATTGTTACTGTTATTAGGCGCACGGCTGTGACTGCATTACTGTAAAAAAATATGTTGTTTTAAAATTTAAAAAAATCACATCTTGATCAACATATAAAAATATATTCTTAATAATTATTGTAGTTTTTTTGTTGAAACAGACGTTGCTCTTAATTGTACAATAAACCCAAGGGTCTAAAATTGCATTTTGCAGGAAACACTCATGTTTATACAAAAACCAATCATTGTATACTCTAAGAACTTCTTAAAAGACTATATTTTCGTTAATGTTATTGTATAAATAAAAATTGTTTCCTTTCTATGTTAAATTCATGAATATTTTGGCATTCAAACGTGCAAAATGTGAAAACAAATGCAATGATAATTGCTAAAAGCAAACACATACTATAGTGGGTTATTATATCAAATGTGATAAAGTTGTTTTATTTTCGATTAGTCTTAAAGCGAGAATATACGATCTCGTCAAATATTTATCAATTAATATAAAATGTGTAAAAAACTTATTAAACATATATTTTATATTAATAAAAATAAAAGTTAAGAAGAACATGTGTCTAAAAATTCTACATAAACCAGATATTTAATTCTGAAATCGAAAAGGGCTGTACAGTCGAATTTGCCAGCATGTAAATCATGCATGTACGATGTGAATCTAAATTTAGTTTAACGGTTCATTTTAAATTCCTGCAACGATATCTATTCATACGACACACGAGCACTAACTAAAAAGAAGAATGTTTCGGTTATTGAAGGAAAATATATACGACATATATTCGTCACATTCGGCTCGGGGCGCTAATTTGTCTTTGCTTCATGTTATGAAATTCGTCTTCAATGTATAATTTTTCTTGCCTATTTTGTGTTATTGTAACATATCTTATCGATATATTACAATTTTACACCTAAAAAACATCGTATAATCTCGCTTTAAAAATGTCGGTTTGAACCAGAAACTCCAGACATTGTTTCATAATTTTAACCTCTGTTATACTTAATCGAAAAGCTTCATTATATTTTTATAGACATATGCCTGATTCGATAGAAGAAATTAATTTTGACAATTTTATTTCGTTATAAACGCATGAAATACTTTGCATGTCAAAAATAATTATTTTCGTTTTATTCAACCAATTCGCTCTTTAACCGACACAACCGACAAATAGACTACCAAGGAACATCGTTTCTTCAATTACCGAAATATGGCATGAATTTTCTATGCGTGTTTATTTAGCTTGGTTGTCAAAACATCGGAACTTTCCTACATCTATTTTGTAACTTAATTCTCCCGGCAGTTAAAGAAGTCATAATTTGATGCCTTCGCTTGTTGATATAACAAGAATTTATCCAATTATGTATCAAAACTTAAACAGCGAGATATCGCCATGCTTTCAAGAACTCTCGCGCCACGTGATCTTGTAAAAGCGCCATCTAGATGCATAATAACCGCTGGAAAATGGCGCCTGGTAATTAGTGAGGCAGCCGACGTAAGTGCCAACGAGTCGTCTGCTTATTAGAACGTAACTTTCAATGGTCGGAATCACCGGGACGACAATTAATCTACGAGAAAATATTAATTTTCACATTAAACTCAAGTGTTCGGTGTAATTTTAATCTGCGTCCTTCAAACAAAATTTAAATGAAACGTTTATTAACATAAGTAATTCCAGTAACGTATCGACATAAATATCTAGGAAACATACTGCAGGTTTGTTTGAACTTTACAATTTTGTATTTTATTATTACGTTGATTTTAATCGTACACTAGAAATGTACTTTATGTACTAATGTTATCGAGCGATAATCGGAGATTGCACCGTCTGTCTGAGTGTAAGACAATCATATTTACATACAGTCATTCCGGGAGCATGTTTCCGGAATCACTGTGTTTTGCATTGCAAAAATACTTATTTCATAATATTCAGTATGATTAAGAAATTTGATTCGATTCACATAAAAACGGTTGAAATGATGTTTCATACGATCATCTCACATCTGAGTGTATTCAATTAATTCAAAGAAAAGAGAGCATGCTTACAAATGGAAGAGCAGATAAATACTCGTCTGATTTTGGAAAAAGCATTGGTGAAAACGCTTTGGCGTATTTTTTTGAATCAAAATTGACGTTATAATTGTATTTTAAGAGGTGATTTTATGCTCGGTAATTGTGATGATTATTCAAACAGTTCAACTGTGTATTTGTAAATTCACGAATATATTTATCTTATTTATATGAATGGTTTCATTCTTACTGCTTTCCAACACCATTTGTGTTGGCAGTCAAAACCTATCACATAAATTAACATACAGAAATTTACAGACTGTGTAATTTAAATGGTTATTGAACAAACATGTTCACATTTTATCCTGCCGTGTACTGTGCATTACTCATGCCATAAAAAACTTGTTCACTGTTGAATAATTACCATGCTGTGCCGGTAAAATGCATAAAACTTCACTACGCGATTTAAAAATTTGTCGATTTTTCAAAAGCTTTTGATCGAAGTGTTCATAAGAGGCATTGCAAATTAAGCAATATATCTTCCTGTAATGTACATAGAAAAATGGAACAAAATAAGCA